>NC_134793.1:19919099-19921599 GCF_046742065.1 Oratosquilla oratoria | reverse complement strand
ATATGTGTATATATATATGTATATATATATATTTCTCCAAGTCTTTCTTCGTCTCCCTGTATCTCCCTCTCCCTCCGTCTCTCTCCCACTCCCCCTCCCCCTCTCTCTTTCCCTCTCTCTCTCTCTCTCTCTCTCTCTCTCTCTCTCTCTCTCTCTCTCTCTCTCTGGTGTCTCTCTTGACCCTGCAACAGCTCGTGTGCCTTGTCCCTCTATCCCTCCCCCATTCTCCCTCTCTCCCTCTCTCCCTCTCTCCCTCTCCCCCACCATCATTCCACCACCACCACCACCATGTGGTATGCATTCAGAACCGATTCTTGCTATTCTCTTATCTAATGTTATATCTTGTTTTGTTGTTTTCTTGAACCTAGTTTCTCCTTCTATTTTATCTATTCGTTTATTTCTTTATACACTATTATTATTATTTTTTTTAATCTTTATTTTTATTTTATTATTATTTATATATTTATTTATTTATTCATTTGTCTCGGAGGAAAGCCGCTTGTGCCACGCACCCTTGTCTTGTCTTGTCTTGTCTTGTCATGTCTTGCCTTACATTGTCTTGTCTTTTCTTGTTTTTGTCTTGTCATGCCTCGTACTCCCTCGTGCCGTCTTATCTATCCATTGTCTTTGCCTCGTCTTGTCTTATCTTGTCATGTCTTGCCTAGTATGATCTCGTACCATCTTATCTCCTAGTTTATGTCCTGTCATGTCTTTCCTAGTGTTGGCTTGTATCGTTTTATATCTCCTAGTTTTTGTCTCATCTTGGCATGCCATGTCTCGCCTAGTATTGTCTCGTATCATAATGTATCTCCTAGTTTTTGTCTTTGTCTTATCTTTTCATGTCATGTCTTTCCTATTATCATCTCGTATCGTCTTATCTCTCATAGTTTTTGTCTTGTCTTGTCTCGCCTTGTCTTGTCATGTCATGTCATGTCTCGCCTTGTCATGTTTTGTCTCGCCTTGTCTTGTCTTGTCATGTTTTGTCTCGCCTTGTCTTGTCTTGCCTCGCCTTGTCATGCCTTGTCATGTCTTGTCTTGTCTTGCCTCGCCTTGTCATGCCTTGTCTCGCCTTGTCTTGTCATGTCTTGTCTCGCCTTGTCTTGTCTTGTCTCGCCTTGCCTTGTCATGTCTTGCCTTGTCATGTCTTGTCTTGTCTTGTCTTGTCTCGCCTTGTCTTGTCATGTCTTGTCTCCGGTCCCGGCAGAGCTGCCCCTGTTACCACCTCCGCCACTTCCTCCTCCTCCTCCTCCTCCTCCTCCTCCTCCTCTTCGTGCCTTCTTTGTCTGGCCAGCTTGAGCCCCCAGGTGGCTTCTCACGCCTTCTGGTGGCTCCGCCCGCTGCCTCTCCGCGTTCCGTTGACCCCAGAGGACGGTATGACCTTGCGCGTGCCCCTCCAGATGACCTCCTCCTCCTCCTCCTCCTCCTCCGCCTCCTCCTCTTCTTCCTCCTCCGACTCTCGCATCCCGAGTTCCTGGTGACCTCGCTTGACCTCGGCCAGAGCGTCAGTTGTGTCCTTCAGACTCCTGGAGGGTCTTGTTGACAACGAAGAGAGTCCTCAGGGATCTGTAGGACCTCGAGGTTAGGACGTCCTCGATCTCTGACCTCGGCAACCTGCGTTTCCTCGACCTCTGCCTCCTCCTTGGTGGTGGTGACTTCAACGCTGAAGAGGATCGTGAGGCGTCCAGGAACTGCCGTTATGCTCTGGTCTGCGGTCCCTCTTTTGAAACTCTTTCAGATCCCAAGAGGGTCATGGTCGTCTTGTTGCGAGCCGTTGGTCTAGAGGCCAGCTAACTAGGTTCTTTTTAGATTTTATTCTATTTTGTTTTTATTTATTTATTTTTTTATTTTTTATTTTTGTTCTTTTTCACGTTCCTGAAATATTGCATGTTATAATCTTTTTACTTCCCCAAATTGAAGTTAAAATGCCCTCGTCCTCATTCTCCTCGTCCTCCTATTTATCTTCTTATTTATCTTCTTCTTGTCCTCTTATTCCTCCTCATAATCATCATCCTTGTCTCTCACTTTCTCCTCTTCCTCTTCCTCTTCTTCCTCTTCATTTTGTTTCTCTTCCTCCTTGTCTTCCTCCCTCCCCCTCCTCCTCCTCCTCATAATCCTCCTCCTCATAATCATCCTTATCTCTCCCTTCCTCCTCTTCCTCTCACTCCTCCTCTTCTTCATTCTCTTCGTCCTCTTCGTTTTCCTATTCCTCCTCATCTTCATCGTCCATCTCTCACTCTCTCTTCTTTTTCTTTCTCTTTCTCTTCTCCTTCTATCTTCTCTTCCTCCTCCTCCTCCTCCTCCTTATCTCTCACTTTCTCCTTATCTTCTTTCTCTTCCTCTTTTCCTTCTATCTCCTCCTCCTCTTTATCTCTCACTTTCTCATCTTCTTTCTCCTCCTCTTTCCTTTCTATCTTCTATTCCTCCTCTTCCTCCTTATCTCTCACTTTCTCCCCATCTTCTTTCTCTTTTCCTTCTATCTTCTCTTCCTCCTCCTTATCTC
>NC_134793.1:19891599-19916599 GCF_046742065.1 Oratosquilla oratoria | reverse complement strand
CTTCTTCTCCTTGTTTCTTTTCTTTTCCTTCTTGTTTTCTTTATCTTCTTTTCCTTCTTGTTCCCCTTCTTTTCTCCTCCTTTTCTTCCTCTTCTTTTTCTTCTTTTTCTTCTTTTACTTTGACGTGTTGATAACCTTTCAACTCCCTTCCATTTCCACTCCTGTCACTCCGCTCCACCTTCCACTCATTCCTTTATGATTGGAAACTCATTCTCACACAAGGAAAAATACCAATCACTCAACCTCCACCTCACTCACGCCAACTCTCCCTCCTTCCTGGCATCCTCCTCAAACTCCTCAACAATACCAAGGGGTTCTCCTCAACAACCACAAGGATAGAAACGCTGGTTATTATCAATGTAATACAAGGAATCCCCTATATACGAATGCTCGATATAGGAATATTCGAAGATACGATAAGGAAACGGAAAAGACAAATTTCTCTGGTGTTGTGCCGATTAATCGGCATCGGCAAAAATCGGCACTTTTTTGGTGAATCGGAATTGGAGATTTTTTTTTTTTTTAGTTATCGGCAATATTTTGCCGATGACGATGCCGATTCTAAAAAAAAAATGCCGATTCTCGCCGATGCCGATTCACACAAAAAAAAAAACAACGATTCTTGCCGATGCCGATAAATCGGCACAAGCCTAATTTTCTCTACACGAAATGGATGTGCTTCGATAGTGCGAAAAGAAGTATAAAAATAAATAAATAAACAAAACACTGTACATAACCAAATTCACCGCACAATCGACCACTGTCTTGCCTAAATATACGAAACATCATTATACGGAAAGGGTTTAAAAGTACGCATCCCTTTCATATATAGGGGATTTCCTGAACTACGATCACAGTCTCCCCCCATCTTCCCCCTTCTCCCCCTCCTCTCCCCCTCCTTATCCTCCTCACCTACTCTTATCCCCTCCTTCGCCACTTAAGAGGTCACCCACAAGTGAATAAAATCGCCTGACGGCAACGGGAGTTAAAGGAAAAGGACCACAAGGCACGACAGGGGAGAAAGAGGATGAAGCTGTCGTTAGAATTCCCGTTAATTAGCGACCACGTGATCATTACATGAACGAACAAATTTACTCTATTTTTCTCCGAAGAAGCGGTGAGCTGTAGTACTTAGAAGTGAAAGCAATGGAGACAAATCACCCTACAAAAGTTATTTATGGGTAAGCATGCCTTTCACCCCCCCACTAACCTCCCCCCCCGCCTTCCCCTCCCACCCCCATATCCTCACCTTCCTTCAAACTCCTCTCTTGTCTCCCTCCTCTCCCCCTCCCTCTCACTACTCTCTCCCCCTTCCCCCTCTCCCCTCTCCCCTCCCCTAACTCTCTCCCCTTCTCCCTTCCCTTCCATTCTCTCCCCTGCCTCACTCCCCTGTCTTCCTCTCTCCCACTTCTACCCACTCTCTATCCCCCCTTCCTCCCCTCCCCTCTCCCCTCTCCTACCTCTCCCCACTCTCTCCCCCTTCTCCCTCCCCTCTCCCTCTCTCCCCTCTCTCCCACTTCTACCCACTCTCTCCCCCCTTCCTTCCCTCCCTCTCCTTTCCCACCTCTCCCCTCCCCCCTCCCCCCCTCCCCCCAACGACCTCGGTGAACCTTCGTTGGTGGTGGTAATGGTGTTGTTACTGGATGTGGTGGTGGTGGTAGTGGTTGTAGTGGTGGTAGTAGTAGTAGCGGTTGTGATTGTACTATCATAATTTCATCTATAATTACCGTAATACCCAGATAATAGTCAATAGTTTCAGTCCCATTTTAAGGCTAAATTTAAGAGGTCCACTTCTATGTGGATGCTATTTTTTCAGGGACAAAAATCACGTCTAATGTGAGTCGAAATCTTAATCAACAAAAGCCTATTTTATGTATAAATCATTACAGAACAAAAATAGGACGATTAATATTAATATTGATTTACGTATGATTGTATATATTCCAAGTCTGTAAGTAATTTTTTCTTTATTTATTCCTGCTTTCTCTGGATTTATTAACAGAAAAGTTTGTCTACACCTCTTCAGAACAGTACTTTCCTGAAGAGGGTTACATCCGGCAGCCGAAATATAGAAGTCAAACGTTCTGCCAATTTTTCACTCCGACTGTGGGTTTTCCGTGTGATTCACAAATGTGTCACTACATTTTGCTCAAGTCATGTAATGGTGTGCTATATCTGGCTGCACATATGTTAAACAGACATAAAAATCCAGGGCCAACTTTTATTGGTGGTACGTGAAAAAAAATCTGTATTTTCTGGCCACTGATTATATAGGATCGAATTTTACAGAAGATCGAATATTACTTGGATGCATACGGTATTTGATTTATTTATAAATTTATTTATGTTTTATTCCATTATCTATGTTTATTTGTTTTATTTGAATTTATTAGTTTATCAATTATTCTGTATACTTTTATTTATATTCATTTTATTTATCTTTATTTTATCTTTGTATTTATTTAATTTATCTTGTATTCCATTATTTGTGTTTATTTGTTTGATTTCAATTTGTTAATTGTTCTATGTACTTTTATTTATATTCATTTTATTTATCTTTATTTTATCTAATTGTTTTTTTATTTCTATTCTATTTATTCACTCATTTATCTATCTTTCTTCCTGGTTGACCTCACCTTGACAGAGGAGGCGAACCGACAAAGGCCCAAAAAATTACGAAACCTTGGTAAACTTTTTTTATACGATGACGCTCCTTGAATGATTTGTCTCTGATCTGCACCCAACGATTTTATTCAGCTGAGGAGGTTTATCGACTCTCAGGATGTGTGATTCACCACCATGGTCTTGGATCACGTGTTGGACTCGTGATCGACAGCTATTTCCCTCACGGAAGAGACCTCAGAGCTCGTATGACCGATCTATGGGTAATACTGTGACCTTACACGCACACATACCCCCAACTCCCCGCCCACGAGAGTTGAAGTAACGACTCGAAGCGCAGCGATACTGAAAATATTTCAGCCTGGGTAGGATTCGAACCTGGACCGCCGTAGTGGCATCCGGGAACTTTACCAACTGCGCCATCGAGTGTGATTGTATATATGTGTGTGTGTGTTTGTGTGTGTGTGTGTGTGTGTGTGTGTGTGTGTACAACGCTGTTTGTGAGACCTTATATGTACACGCTCGGGCATATACATGCACGTGATGCATGACATTGACAATAAACATTCAACTACGTCGTATGGACGCACACGCACGCACGCACGCACGCACGTAGACTTCTGCGCATGCGCATCTATTTTTGTTTACCTTTGCTGATTCTTCCTCGCCTCCAGATGACGTCACCGGCGTCCAGGGCTCTTGTAGTCTGTCCGACAATGGGTTGAGGTGACCACATGATTAAGCGGTAACGACGCACCGAAGACGTTGTATTCTTAACGCTCTCGTAAGAACGTAAGAATGGAGGGGAGACTGAAAGAGGCCATGAGGCCTACATTAGGCAGTTCCACGTCCATTACCATCTGTCATCTCTATCCTTAAAGTTATCTAATCTTCTCGCAAAAAGCCAATTGTTTCACCGCTCATTACATGGTTACTAAGTCAATTCCATTCGTTAACCATTCTATTGGTAAACCAGTTCTTGCCTATTTCCTTCTTAAACCTAAATTTATCCAATCTAAATACATTACTCCGAGTCCTGCCTGCTGTCTTAATATGAAGACCTTGCCTTTCATTATCCTTGTTAAAGCCCTTAACCCTTTTGAATACCTTTATCTGACACCCTGCACTCTTTGTCTTTCCAGTGTAAGGTAACTCTCCTCAGACGGACTCCTCACCCTGAGACTCCCCCTGTAATAAAATCACCCAACGGCATCTACTCAGGGAAGGTTTGAGATCGGTCGACTGTCTCCCTTGGATGAGAGGACCTTTCCTCCCCCCCTAAACTAGATAAAATCGTCTGGCGGCAGCCAGAACAAATACTAAGACGAAAAAAGTACACGAATACACAGATACACACACACACACACACACACACACACACACACACACTCACACACACATATATATATATATATATATATATATATACACACACACACACCTTGGCCTTTGGATCACGTGTTGGACTCACGATCGACAGCAATTTTCCTCCCGGAAGAGAGCTCAGAGCTCGTATGACCGATCTATGGGTAATGCTATGGTCTTACACGCACACACACACCCAACTCCCCGCCCACGAGAGTTGGAGTAACGACTCGAAGCGCAGCGATACTGAAATAATTTCAGCCCTGGGCAGGATTCGAACTAGGTACCGCCAGCACCGCCTTACTGACAGTCTGTATGTGTGTGTGTATGTGTGCGTGTGTGTATTCACTTGGTCTTTGGATCACGTGTTGGACTCGTGATCGACAGCTATTTCCCTCCTGGAAGAGAGCTCAGAGCTCGTAGGTCCGATCTATGGGTAATGCTATGACCTTACACACACACACACACCCAACTCCCCGCCCACGAGAGTCAGAGTAACGACCCGAAGCGCAGCTGTACCGAAATAATTTCGGCCCTGGGCAGGATTCGAACCAAGCACTACGCGCACCACCATGCTAGTAGTTCATCGTTCTACCAACTGCGCCACCGAGTGTGTGTGTGTGTGTGTGTGTGTGTGTATGTGTGTGTGTTGGGACATTCTGACAGGTTGACGTAAGTGGAGTAGGAAACACGGGAGTCTTATTCTGAATTTATTCCTGACTAGTTTGAAAAAGCATACCTGCGAAACTAGTTAGGAATAAACTCAGACTAAGACTCCTGTGTTTCCTACTCCACTTACGTCATATGTATATATATATATATATGTATATATACACATACAGTATGTGTGTATATATGTATATATATATATATATGTCAATATACATACGAGTATGTATCACTTTATTATTTTGATATTCAAAAATTGTCATATAACATTAAAAGCCTTGGCTGTTCGTTTGTTTTGAAACCAAGACGCCATTTCTGAACGGTTATTCCCCAGATTTGGCACGCAGGTCCACTTGCACCCCAAAACAAGTTGCGGCTCAGGGACACCCGAGCCCGGGATCGCTGTGGTGAAGTACCGGCTGCAGAGTACCCGGACGACCGTCCGGGAAATTCCGGTTCCCCCGTGGCTTTGTATACCGGACAGCATCTTGTGGACGGGACGTCCCGGTAGTCGAATTGTTTCAGAATTATCCTGTTTTCCTTTGGACAAAATCCACATTAGATGACCAAAAAAATGTATTCAGTAAGCAGTCGTGCCAGGAAGTCTTACCAATCTTGATTGGTAAATAAGAAAACCCAAAACTAACCTCCTTCTCTTCCCTCTCTTTATCACTTCCCTCTCCCTCTCTCCCCCATCTCCCCTCTTTCTCCCCCTCTCCCACCTCTGCCCCCCTTCCCCCCTGCATTCTTGCTCTCTCCCCTCTCTACCACCTCTCGCCCTCCCTCTCCCCATTTTCTCCCCCCTCTCTCACCTCCCCTCTTCCATCTCTCCTCGCTCTCTTTCCCTTCCCTCTTCCTCTCTCCCCCCACCTTCTCATACTTCTCTCTCTCTCTCTCCCCTTTCTTCCCCTCTCCCACCTCTATTCACTCTCTGCCCACCTCTGGAGAAGGGGTGGTAGTAGTAGCACCAGTATAAGTAGTAGTAGTAGTAGTAGTAGTAGTAGAAGTAGTAATAGTTGTTGTTGTTGTTGTTGTTGTTGTTGTGTAAATACAAGTATCATGTTACCCAGTCCAGTCTTGGGATTTCAGGTTATGGGGAAGGCTAATCCTCATACTTGAGACTTCAGGAAAGGTTAGAGATAAGAACCTGAAGACGAAGGGTGGTCGAAGATGATGACAAACGATAACACGACGACAAAAAAGAGAAGGGGAGAGAAGGAGAGAGAGAGAGAGAGAGAGAGAGAGAGAGAGAGAGAGAGAGAGAGACTAAGACGCGGCCACACAGACCCCACCGTCAGCCAGCTGGTTATCGAAGTCTCGCCAGCCAGATGGTCCACCGAACCCGAGTCTTTCCTCTATGCTATTATGGCATCTTCACAATGGAGATTTTTGTTTTTATTTATTTATTTATTTATTTATTCATTTACTTTTATTTATTTACTTCGACAAGAATAGTTTTCTTTTCGTCGCATTTGTGTAGGGTAACCATGCATAACCTTTCCTACCCATTTATTTATTGATTTATTCATTCATTTATATATTTATTATTTTATTAATTTATTTTATCTATTTATTAATTTATTTATTTATCTATTTAATTTCTTGTTTTTTTTACATGTATGCTATCGCGGATATAGTCATTTATGCTGTATGGAATCGTCTGTTGTTAGCCAGAATAAGACCTGTAAAGAGTGCCACAATGATAAAAAGGGTTTACCTAATCAAGATGCCTTAACTGAGTTCTTTGTTCTTCTCGAAATCAAGGTTAAGGATCTTATTCTCACTCTTCTTGATCTCCCAGCTGTGGTACATATTGTCCTTGTCCTCCCTGAGAAATGCTTGATTCTTCGGCTGTGGGTATTAATTATTTGTCTGCATATTTATCTACTTGTCTTTTATTTATCTAATTATAATTAGATAAATAATTATCTTGATTTGTTTATTTAGTAACATATTGAAAAGATTCTCAAGATTTTTTTTTTTTTTTTCTAACAAGGTTCCTCTACCTTCTCCACCCGAATTCCTTTTTCGCATGATCTCCCTGGTCAGGCGTATCCAACTCTGATCGCTCCTGAATGACCGGGAGCGCGTTCGCCGAGGAATGCCGTCGGCCGCTCCACAGCGACCTTGACGCGAGCTGGCCGAGAAGGTCACACATTGTCCTCGTGTTGATGTTCTGGGGGAGTTAGAGGGCGGAGGGTGAGGTACTTAGAAGAGGTAGGTGAGGCAAGGGGAGGGAGAGGGAGGGGAGCGGTGGGAGAACGAGAGAGTATTTGGAGAGAGAGAGAGAGAGAGAGAGGCTTCGGGATGGTGGTTGATGGGAACCATGTCCCGCAGGGAAAATCAGGATCGAGAGAATGCGATCGGTTGTTGAACTCGGGGTAATATGGATTTTGTCCCCCCTCCCTCCCTCCCTTTTTTTTGGGGGGGGGGATCACACAAAGATCCGAAGTGCTCGTGACATTCTTCTCATTGATCATGTCACCTCTCTCCCTTCTTTCTTCCAGTGAGTAAAGGTTTTCTAGTTCTCTTAGTATTTCCTTATATGGACTGTCTCATATGCCGAGAATTGTTTTGGTTGTTGTTCTTTGTATTCTCTCGGTTTCACATAGATGTTCAGTCTTGTGTCGGACCACATCACTGCTGCATATCTTTCTCCCTCTCCCCCTCTCTCTCTCTCTCTCTCTCTCTCTCTCTCTTTCTCTCTTTCTCTCTCTCTCTCTCTCTCTCTCTCTCTCTCTCTCTTTCTCCCTCTCCCTCCCTCTCTCTCTCCCTCCCTCTTTCTCTCCCTCTCCCTCCTCTCTCTCTCTCTCTCTCTCTCTCTCTCTCTCTCTCTCTCTCTTTCTCATCTCTCCACTCATGAAGTGAAACCCCAGTCTTATATTCGTCTCACTAAAAATATTGTTAATGTTCTTTTTTTTTTTGTCAGTACTCTGTGAGCTGGTGGCGTAATCGGAAGCGTGCCGGTCTCGCAATCGCTTAGTTGTGGGTTCGAATCCCGCATTCCTCTCCGATTCCCAACAGTGACCTGCCCGAGCAGTCCAAACGCATAGGGCAAAAGTGACGGCTTCGGCCGCAGCTACTATGCGCCTCCTGGCGTAGATTCCTCGCCTTCGTCAACACTTCCATGTCCTCTCACTCTCGCTCTTGTAATTGTTTAATTTTCCACTGAGCAAGTAATGGATGTCTTCTACGTACTTTAGCCAATTTCCAATATTTTTCCCCATTTTGTAGCGACGAAAATAACTTTCCACACTTACCGCTGATTCCAAAATATGTTTGGATATTTATTGTCGCATTTAACAGTCTTCAACTTCTCTCTTGATATCTGCGCCGTCAACAAACAGATTAGCGTGGCTTGTCGTTCCATCCATCATGTTTACATAATTCAAAAACATTATGAGCGCCAATACTGAGCCTTGTGGCACCTCGCTCGTCACTATTGTTCTCATGTATCTTTCAGGAAGTATTTTGTTAATTTCAGGCGGTTTCTCTGAAATCCTCCAATGTTCATCACTATAGTTATAGTATGTAACTTTGTATGAGCGTGTGTATGTGTGATAGATATATTTTTACGTGTATGTTAAGAGTAAACGTGTGAGCTGACTTGATTGTGTATTGTAGTTATTTTGTTTTCCATGTTATAGCCAAACGTTGTGGTGAACTGAAAAAGATCTTTGTGTATCGTATTGTGTGTGTGTGTGTGTATATATATATATATATATATATATATATATATATATATATATAATTTCTTGTCGAAATGCACAGAGGCATACACACGAAAGAAAAATAGTAATTAATAAGAGATGTAAATCGATGAAATTTGAAAATTACAGACCAGCTAATTTGGCAACATTAACGAAGAAGAAAATCTCAGCCAGTATATAGAAAACGGAGAGCTGAAAGGATCCAAAAACTGATATGTACCAAAAGTGTCGAAAATGCGTACAGACTTGTACATATAATGTGTTGCTTCGTCTACGTTGCATTAATTCTCATTATTACGTGTGTGCGTGTGTTACATACCAGCCAGGGCGCGTGGTAGTCATCATGTACTGTAGAAGCTTCCCATAACTGAACAAAATCCCCTGGTGTCAGAATAGTACAAGTACAGCTCTAAACTTCCAATTCCGATACTAGTCCGATTCCGATACTATTCCGATTCCGATACTAACCCGCTTCCGATACTTGTCCAATTCCGATACCCGTAATGATTGTAATTCATGATTATGTTTAGGCTCTGCAGTAGGGCTGGGAAACAAACAATTTATGACCAAAGTACATTTATTAATCATGTATCGGAATCGGAAGCCTAGAACAGTATCAGGACTAGTATCTTTTGTGTGTGTGTGTGTGTGTGTGTGTGTGTGTGTGTATCGCTCACAAGTGAGAATAGTTTTAAATCTGATGTCAATAGAGGTTTTCTCTTTTGTGAATAAAATCAACTGGCGGCAGGAAGTGTTGATTGAGATTGAGTCAAACCTCTGAAATTGATCAAGTTTTAACCTTTCAGTTTTGGATCAGCAACGTGGGAGTTGGATGTAGGTTTAGAGAAATAGTTATCTCCTGTCCCCTTTTCTCTCCGGTCCACAGGACCCCGCGAGTATAGATCCTCATGTTCTCTTGTTGGTTTCCTGTCGATTTTTTTTTCTTGTTCCTGTTATCAATTTATTGGTCTTTTAGCAATGCATTAATTTCTCTTACCACGTGAATCCGTGGAGATTAACCATGGAACCTGCTGTGGAAGAAATGTGTCTCACTGCACTGCTTTTGGCCCGAGTTAAGATGAGAGGTGCGACTGAATAGGTTTCATGTGTTGGTGAAACCCATTCAGTTAATACTATCATTATTATTATTATTATTATTATCATTATTATTATCATTATCATTATTATTATTATTATCATTATTATTGTTATCATTATTATTATTATTTTTATTATTATTATTATTATCATCATCATTATTATTGTTATTACTATTATTATCATTATTGTTGATTATGTTATTACTATTGTTATTGTCATTAAATTTTGTTTATTATTATAATTTATTATTACAAATCATTATTATTATTGTTACTATTATTATTATTATTGTTTTATTATTATTATTATGATTATCATTAATATTATTATCTTTATCATCATCATTATTTTCATCATCACTATTATTATTATCATTATTATTTCTTTTGGTGCTATTTTACTTTGGTTATCATCATTGGTATTATTATCGTTATCTTCTTATGATTGTAAGATTCAAATATCAGCGAAAGCGTTAATGAGATTTCCCATAGCTAAATAAAATGACCTAGCGGCTGACAGAGCAAATATATAAGTCGTCAGTGATCTTTAGTTGTGAGTTCGAATCCCGCACTCTCTTTGATCCCCAGCAGTGACTATTACCTGGTTCAACAGCCCCTAAAGCGCTTAACACGGCAAAGGTGACGGCTTCGGCAGAAGGTATTCAGCGTCTCCTGGTGTAGGCCATTCAACTTAATATTCTCCTCATTATCTCCTCTCATTCTACTTCTAAATCTTTCATCAAACATTTCGTCATCCATTCAGTTTTTCTAAAACACATTCATAGTCCGTCCTCTTCTCTTCCATTTCTTCCTTTATATTGTTTTTTCTTCTCTTTACTCCTCTCTTTTCCCCTTCTCTCCTGTTCTCTTTTCTTCATTTTCTCTCTTCTCTTTTTTTCACCCCACCATCCTCTCTTCTCTCTTCTCTCCACGAACTTCTTCCTCTCTCCCTCTCTTTCCCCGCTCCGATGCAGTCCATTCTCTTGCATTGTTCAACACACACGTACACACACACACACACACACACACACACACACACACACACACACACACAGCACAGCACACCTCCATTACTTCAACATCATTTCCACACGCTTTTCCAACTCTCCACCTCTCCTCCCCCTTCTCTATCCCTCCCTCTCTCCCCCCACGCCTCTCCCCCACCTCTCCTCCACCGAGCGAGTGCCCCCTCTCCCCCCTTTCCCTTCCTCCCTCGCCTCCTCCTCTCCCTTCCTCCTCATCGTCCACCCCCATCACCTCCTCCTCCTCCCCCTCCTCCACCTCCTCCTCCTCCTCCTCCTCCTACTCGTTCTCCCGTCCCGCTCACGCCTACACACACTTACTCTAGTGAACAGATCAATAGCAATACTATGACGTGTGACGGCAGGAGGAGAGGAGAGAGAGAGAGAGTGGGGGAGGAAGGGGGGAGAGAGTCAGTCGGTGGGAGTGTGCGCTGAGAGAGGAGGAGGAGGAGGAGGAGCTAGGCAACGAGGCTTGAGCGGGAGTGAACGTAGAGCAAGTCGATGAGAGGGTGGATGGAAAAGAATGTATATCCGCTCCGCGCGTAGTTGGACATTTCACCGCGCGGGTGAGGAATGATTTCACCGTGCGGGTAAGTGTGGATTTCACCGTGCGAGTGGATGTAAATTTCACCGCGCGGGTATATGTAAAATTCAATGTCCGGGTAGATATTTCGCCCTGCTTTTGGGTGTAAATTTCGCCGTGCGGTTATGTGTAAATTTCACCTTGCGGATATACGTAAATTTCACTGTCCGTGTAGATATTTCACCCTGCTGTTAGGTGTAAATTTCGCCGTGCGGGAAGGCGTAAATTTCACCGTGTGGGTGGATTTTTCTGTTCCTTTTGTGTGATCATTTCATTGTGTTAATGGGTGTGTGTGTTTGTTTGTTTATTCGCTTGTGGTTGAACTAGAATTTCACCTTGTTAGTAAGCAACAGCCAATATGAAATTACAGGCCAATTGAGAGTGAGGGAGTGGGAGTGAAATGGGTGGGAGTAGGTACGAGCCTTTGACTTGGTTACCCCCATATAAGGGGGAAAACTCTTGGCATATAGAGATAAATAGGATGAAAAACAATTTCACCCTGTTAGTAAATATCATCCAATGTGAAATAACACATCAATTGAGAGTGAGAAAATTATTTGTATTTCTGTGTAGGGGGAGAGGGAGAAGGGGGATGTTGGGAGGGGGACGTGGGGGGGAGAGGGACAAAGGGCGGGGGGGAATAACCAATAAAGGTAAAAAATAAAAGATATGAACATAAAACTAATTATGGGCAATTAGTTATCCAATGTGGTTATACGTTCAGTGCTGATACAGATAGTCATTACACTCACTGTCAGGGAACCCGCGGCCCCACAGTGGCCGGCAACGATCCTCGGAAATAATTTTTGAATGCTGTCTTGTGTGGGTGGTTATGGACCAAAAGGTCTCCTGTCGGCATGCTTTGAAGTACATAAGAATTGAAGAGAATGCAAGAGACCATAAGGCTTACACTAGACAGTCCCTTGCCACCTTTCATTCCTACCCACAAAGTTATCTTATTTTAAAACAATTGTTTCAATGATCACTATATTATTACTAAAGTCGTTAACCACTCTGTCGGTAAAACAATTTTTGCCTAATTCTTTCGTAAACTTAAAAATGTCCAAATTAAAGCCATCACTACGAGTCCTGCACTATTGTCTTAATATGATGACCTTGCCTAAATCACCCTTGTTAAAGCCCTTGAACCATGTGAATACCTCTATTAGATCACTTCGCACTCTTAGTCTTTCCAGAGAGTAGTGTAAGTTAAAGGTGCGTAATCCTTTGAAACAGGGATCGGTCTCGGGTTGTGAGCTCCCCTAGTGTGTCAGGGTGGAGGTGATCAAGTTGAAGGTGAATGAGATCTTGGGCCCGGGGACCGTGTGCCATCCTACCTGGGCTGCACCTTCAGATGGAAGTAAGAATGTTGATGGATCTTGAAGACAGGGCGGCAGGGAGGTGAGTCAGTTTGACGTCTATCCTGCAGGAAAACAATTTGTAAGCAAGTGTCGCTATTTTTTTTTTTTTTTTTTTTTTTTTTTTTGCTACTGTATAATTATGTGGTATCATAGTTTTGTAAAATGATACTGTAAAAATTAGATTAATAAAAGTACTTTTTATCTTATTTATTTATACATATATATATTATCTTATTTATTTATTTATTTATTGTCAACACACAGAGTAGTTGTATTTTACTATTTCGCGAGAACTATTTTATTATTTTACTATTTTATTATTTTATTATTTTACTATTTTACTATTTCGCGAGAACTGCAAAGGCATTAAGACAAAAGAAAAAGAAAAATGGAGGAAGAGAAAGAAAATAAATGAGGAAGGAAAATACGGAGACAAATAAAGGGAAAACAAAATAAGACAAACAAACAAAAAGGTAAAGAAGGTAAGGTAAGGAAAGGTAAGGTAAGGTAAGGAAAAAGATTAAAGATGTAAAAGAGAAGAGAGCTGCAGAGAAAAGAGGCAATAAAGAGAGAAAGAAGAGGGGTAGAATTCAAAAAGAGAGTGGAAAGAGTGATCAGTCAGTAAAGCTTGGAAGATTAGGAGACACAGAAACAACGAAAAGATGTATGAAGAGAGAAACAAACGTGAGGATACAGAGAAAAAGAAGAGGAGGGAGAAAAATGAGAGAGAGGGATAAAGAGTGGTGGATAAGTAGAGAGCAAAACGAGAGGCAAAGGGTGGAAAAGAGGAAAAGAAGAGAAGTGAGGAGGGGGATAACTTAGAACAAAATAGAGAGGTGATATTCGTGCAAAGAGAGAGAAAGAGAGTAAAGAGCGAGTGAAAGAGGTGATACAGAGAGCATCTACGTAGAAACACGGAAGGAATTAATTGTTAAGGAAAACGTGAATGCAGAGAGAGAGAGAAAGAGAGAGGGAGAGACAGAGGGGGGAGAGAGGGAGAGAAGGAGAGTGAACGAAATAAAGGAGATAGGAAGGGAGGGAAGGAGGGAGAGTGAGCGAAAGGGAGGAGGAAGAAGAGAAGGAGGAAAAATTGAGGAGGAGAAGGGAGGGAGTGGTAGTAGCATCTTCAATCCATCAACTGATTAAAATCACCTGGCGCTGACCATAAGAAAGCCACAAAGTCCTTTTATTTTAGTTCATTAAATCCCCCCGGGGGGGGGCAGTCGTCGGTCTGAATGATGTCCTGATTGATCAAGACCCCTGTTCAGACCGGACCAGAACCAAATGTACAAAGCACTCCACGGAGACCCACGCATTTTTCCATTTTGTCGTTTGTTGTCGTTATTACTATTATTGTTGTTGTTATTATTATTATTATTGTTATTGTTATTATTATTGCTATTATTATTATTATTATTATCATTATTATTATTGCTATTATTATTATCACTATTATTATCACTATTATTATTATCATTATTATTGTCACTTATTATTATCATCATTATTATCCCTATTATTGTTATTATTATCATTATTATTATTTTTATCATTGATATTACTATTATCATCTTTTCATAGTTTTGTTGTAACATTAGATTCCGATCTAGAAGGATCTACGACGATACCTACGCTTTGAGCCGTTTAACCACAACCACCTTTACCCAACGTACCCGGACAGCCCTTGCAGTCAAAAGTGGCTCGAACCCGCGTCCCCGCACTGACAAATCGAAGGCCACGCCCACTGGAGCCCCGAGGGTGGGGGTTCCCCACAGGCAAATGTGTTTGTGACGTCACCAGTAGTACCTCGAGAGATTCCGGACGGGGGGAGTCTGTCTGTCTGTCTGTCTGTCAGTCAGCCGGCAGGCAGGGCTTCAGGTCGCACACCCGACTGGAGCTACAATCAATACCGGGGTCATTGGTGAATGGCTACAGAGGGAGAGAGAGAGCCAGCGAGAGAGAGAGAGCGAGGGAAAGAGAGAGAGAGAGCGAAGGAAAGAGAGAGATAAAAAGTGAAAGAGAGCGCGAGGGAAAGAGAAATAAAAAGTGTGAGAGAGAGAGGGAGAGAGAGCCAGCGAGGGAAAGAGAGAGAGAGAGAGACAGCGAGAAAGAGAGAGGGAAAGAGTGGTAAAAATGAGAGAGAGAGAGAGAGAGCGAGGGAGAGATATAAAGTGAGAGATAGAGAGAGCCAGCGAGATAGAGAAAGAGAGGGAGAGAGCGAGAACGAGGGGGAAAGAGAGAGAGTCCCCAACTTATGAATTACTGTTCCTCTGTCCCCCGTGAAGAAATCATAATGAAACACCGAGATCATCGACCCTTCAAGATTTCAAAAACTCTGGGACGCGTGTGTGTATTCACCTTGGTCTTTGGATCGTGTTGGACTCGTGATCGACAGCTATTTCCCTCCCGGAAGAGAGCTCAGAGCTCGTATAACCGATCTATGGGTAATACTGTGACCTTACACGCACACACCCACACACCCACGAGAGTTGAAGTAACGACTCGAGGCGCAGCGATACTGAAATTATTTCAGCCCTGGGCAGGATTCGAACCCGGACCGCCGTAGTGACAATCGGGGAGTGTGTGTGTGTGTTTCACTTGTCTGAATAAAATCGCCTGACGGCAGGTACATGGATCGACCTAATCCCTCACCCCCCAACCCCCTCCACCTGGACGAGATCGCCCTGTGGTGGTTAGGATAGGATACTGTAATACTCAAAGTACCTCGTAAAACCCACATGAGCCCATGGAGATGGCCTTAACACGTTGACCGTGATATTCGACATTTAGGGCATCCAATGTCAAACTAAAAAGAAGATATTTGGAACAGAAATTATTTGGATTGTGTGTGTGTGTGTGTGTGTGTGTGTGTGTGTGTGTGTGTGTGTGTGTGTGTGTGTGTGTGTGTGTGTGAGCGAATAGGGGCACCGGCGTCTGGAAGTGAAAAACCATATGGGTAGTGGTTCGAACCCCGTGTGACAATAAGAAGGGCATGCGACTGTCTTAAACCCCACAAGAGCTGCTACGGTCATTGCCTCGACATTATCCAGAGCGGGAAACGACTGAGATGTTGCACAAAATATGACTTTGACTGAGAAGTGAGAAGATGATGGGGAATATGAAAGACAAGTGACGCGGACTTTGTTTTAGTAATGTGCCGATTAACCAGCATCAACAAAAATCGGCACCTTTTATTTTGGTGAATCGGCACCTTTTCTGGTGAATCGGCATTGACGAGAATCGTTTTTTTTTTCGTTTTTTTTTTTTAGAATCGGCATCATTGGGAATATTTTGCCGATGACGATGCCGATTCTCAAAAAAGTGCCGATTTTCGTCGATGCCGATTCACCCCAAAAAAGTGCCGATTCTTCCCGATACCGATTAATCGACACACCCCTACTTTATTCCACCAACACTTATATGGAAAACCTCACGCCACCGTGAGAGAAGACGTGAGGAGATGAGGAAAACCTCACTCCACCGTGAGAGAAGACGTGAAAAGGAAGATCGCCACAAAGAGTGGAGACAGTGGAGAGCATAGTGGATGCAATGATGACGTATGAGAGCGACAAGTGGACGACAAGATGAGTTATCTCTCTGTGTACCAAGGGCCTCTTTCCCCTTATAAGGGGGGTAGCCAGCCAAGGTAGTCAACCACTCCCACATATTCTACTCCCATCCATCATCCATTGTTTCCTTATTTGTTTTACATCTCAACTTAGCTCTTCGCCGGCGGTTTGCATCGATGGAAAAAGTTGAGGTTTAGGGGGACTGAGTTCATGAGGGTTATCTACGAGACGAGTAGAATGGGTAACATCAAATGAACACGAGGGAACATATAGGAAGTAAAATGATGAGTAATATGTGTTGAACATTATAGAGATTAATTGGCCGTGGGAGTAGAGATGGAGAACCAATAGTAGAACTAGTAAATGAATGAATAAATAAATAAGAAGGAAGCAAAGGTAGAAGAATAAAGGACAAATGAAGATCCAAAACCAGATGGAGGGAGAGTGTAAGTGAACACGTGGAGAGGAAGAGATTAAACATGGAAGAGGCAGAGATGTTCACAGGTAACAGGAAGGAGCAGACAAAGGTCCACAGCGGGGAAAGGAAGAGGGAGACGAAAAATACGAATAGAAAATAGAAGACGGTAGGAATAGAAGAGGAAAAGGAACGAAGAGAAAGACTATATACACAAACATGTGTGTATGTGTGTGCATATATATATATATACAGTATATATATATATATATATATATATATATAATATATATATATATAATACGTGTATTTATCGTACATGTATTTGTAAATATACATTTTTGTGTACATATGAGAAGCATTGGTAGAGGCAGTGCAATGGTTGAGAATACAGGAATTGTTTGAGAGTCTGTGCTTCCCAAAGCACAAGTCTGTTATCTGTCCTTCAAAGGAATGTCCATGCGGCGAGGAGATTCGTTCTCTCCTTACGAGATGAGAATGCCGTTGGCGTGGATCGAGAAATGGAGTCGGGTATATGCGCAAGAGAGAGATACATGGAGAGAGAGAGAGACGGTGGCGGAGAGGTCTCCCATCATTGTAGCAACATACCTCTTTCCACCTTCCTTTTGTCCTTGAATGTCTTCCTTGATTAATGTTCTTGATGATGGCGACAGTTTTGTTGTTTGCTTTTACAGTTCCCGTCGTCGTCATCATCACCACCTATCTTGTTGTTGTTGCTGTTATTGTGGTTTTTCGTGGTTGTTATTGTAATCTTTGTTGTTCGTGCTCCTGTTGCTATTGTAGTTGTTATTGTTGTGGTTGTTATAGTTATCTTTTGTTGTGGCTGTTGTTGTTGTTATAGTTGTGGTTGTTGTGGCCGTTGTCAATGTTGTTATTGTTGTTGTTGTTAAAGTTGTTATCCCTGTTGTGGCTGTTGTCAATGTTGTTATTGTCGTGGTTGTTAAAGTTATTTGTTGCGGCTGTTGTCAATGTGATTGTTGTGATTGTTCCAGTTGTTATCTTTGTTGTGGCTGTTGTCAATGTTGTTATTGTTGTGGTTGTTATAGTTATTTGTTGTGGCTGTTGTCAATGTTATTGTTGTGGTTGTTATAGTTGTTATCTTTGTTGTTGTGGCTGTTGTCAATATTGTTATTGTTGTTGGTAACGGTATCCTCTTTGTTGTGGTTGTTATCAATGTTATTGTGGTTGTTATAGTTATCTTTGTTGTTAATGTTATTGTTGTGGTTGTTATATTTATCTTTGTTGTTGTGGCTGTTGTTAGTGTTGTTGGCAACGGTATCCTCCCCCCTTCCCCCTTCGCCCTTCACCCCTCTCCCCCCTCTCCCCCTTCCCCCCTCTCCCCCCTTCCCCCCTCCACATCATCACGAGCAACTCGGTTCAACAACCCGGGTCGAATGAGGCTCGTGGGGCTTCGGGTTGTTGCTTAGATACGGACCGGCTCCCCTCCCACGTCCCCCCTCCCACACCACCAACCTCCCCTCCCCCTCTCCCCCTCGCGTCGCGTCACACCGGCCTGCTCAGAAATAGCTCCATAGTTACCTACGTCAGCAGTTGCAGATACACAAGCACTTAAAATGTTGACTGTTTCCTACGCTTGATCAGCGTCCTGTGCCCTTGCACGCACACACACACACACACACACACACACACACACACACACACACACACACACAACCGTCACAGCAATAATACATGTATACTTGTGCACAAACATTGAAGTACTATCCAGGTTACAGTAATAGTACACGAGTGTATTCACACAAACCTGAAAATACTATTCAGGTTACAATACCTGTGAAGGTGAGTGTGACATTTGCTGGATTGTTTTTCGTAACAAAGTCTCTACTTAAACCTTCCTATTAAAAACAAATCACCGTGTATACTACTGCTACAACAGAATCTATCCATATCTACACTAGTTTAAACTACCTCCCAATCCCCTTTTTCCATTGTTAATCCTTTGGGGCTTAACGAGATTAAGTAATCCCCTCCTCCCTCCTCCCTCCTCCCTCCTCCATCCTCTGTCCTCTTCTTCTCTTACCTCTCTCATATCCCTCCTCCATTCCTCTCCATCTTTCCTCCCTTCCTTCTCTTCCTCAGTCCTTCTTTTCCTCTTTTACGTCTTTCTTCTCTCCCCCTTTCTCCTCTTCTTCTCTTCCTCGCCTCTTTTTCACCCAGCCTCCCTTCTTCCTCCTTCCTCCCTCCCTTCCTCTCCTCTTCCTTCCCTTCATCTTCTCTCTTCTTCCCTCCCCTCATAATTCCCTCTCTTCCTCCTTCTTTTCTTTTTCTCTCTCTCCCCCTCCCTTCACCCCCTTCCTTCCTTCCTTCCTCCCTTCCTCTTCTTACCTCCCTCCCTCCCTCTCTCTCCACCTCCTTCCCTTCTCTCTTCTTGTCCTCCCTTCTCCCTCCACTCGCTTCTTGTCCCGTTCCCTCCCTCCCTCCTTCCTTCACCCCTCTTTCCCTTCCCTCTCTCCCTCTCTCCCTCCTTCTAACTCACTTGTTTCTCTTTCTTATTCATCACCTACTCCTCCTTTCCTCTCAGCTTCCTGGCTTCTTCTTCTTCTCTTTCGTCCTCACATTTCTTCTTCCCTCTTCCTCTTCCCCATCTCAATTTTTTTTTTCGTTCACGATCACAATCTGCTCAAAACCAATCAGTCCTCGATGCTTTATTTTTCATTCTTCGTGCATCTTCATTTTTCCTTATTCTTCCTTTTCCTCGTCTTCTCTTTGCTCTTCATTTCTTGATTCTCAGCATCTTCTTATTTCTCATCATCATCTTTTTCTCTTATTTTCTTCATATTCGTTTTTTTTCTTCCTCCTCCTCTTCTTTCTCATCTTCTTCCTCTTCTTTCTCTCTTCCTATTTCCTTCATCTTCGTCTTTCTTTTCTTCTTTTCTTCTTCTCTTACTTTTTCTTCTTTTTCTCTTTTCTCTCTATTCTTATTTTCTCTCCTGGGGTCGCCAAGACATCTTGTATGCTCAATTTTTTTGTCGCCAAATTATATGAATTCAATAATAAAATTAAATTATGTTGATTTTGTCTTTTATAACCTTACATTACCTTTGTTATATGTATATTCATTATATTTGTCCCCTACTTCTTACAGTCAACAACTAGTCGTATATATTAAAGACATATACAAATAGATCAGTGGGATCGCGATCGTATCATGAGGTTCATATTAGGGGTCGCCTAAAAAAAGAAAATTAAATGTTGGGGAAACGCTGCCATAGGAAGATTGAACAGTCAGGTTCAGCGCGAAACCAATCCTCCACGTAATAAACCAAACCCGCATCTTCCTTCTCTGGGTTACTTAAACCCCTCTTTGGACCATTTAAACCACCCGTTGTACAATTTAAACCTTTTGAATGGATTTGTGTAACAACTTTGTGTGTCTGTGACTCTCGACACGTGGTCTAAAGAGCGTAAGTCTCCAGATCTTATTTTCTGGTAAAACACAGATCGGACCATCGTAATTGAAGATTGCCCAGGACGCGTAGGAGACAGGCCAAAAGCAGAGAGTGAGGTTTAGTGTATTTAACGTTCGCTCCTAGCAGGGCTTCTTCAGAAATAACGGCTTGGGCAAACACCTGAAGAAGCCCTACTGGATGAAACGTTAAATATACTGAATCCCATATTCTGCTTTTGGGCTATCTCCTACATTTCTGTTGCAGTATGCTGCTTTTTACTCGGAGAGGTTGATAAAATCCCAGAGAGTATTGATATTGTCAATATTTCTTATATTGACAATCTGTGACTTGCTGATTTTTACTCGGAGGCTCAGAACCTGGGAGAAACTAATGATTCCCAGAGAGTATTGGTATTGTCAATATTTCTCATATTAACAATCTGTGACTTGACATGTGCTTATCACGTATCTGATATTGGCAGTAATCTTGATATTGACAAATAATGACATCAGTCGCTTTCAATGTCTGTACTTTTTCACTACTTTTAATGTTTACATACCATTGTTTTTACATGCCTTCAATATCTGGCGATTAGATATTTTGATATTGACATACTTGCAATATCCGGTATTGCCAATGCTGTAAATATTGACAAACCTATTATGTACTTTCAATGTCAACCAAAGGTGCTGGAGACCACTGCAGGATCTTCATGGGTAGTGTGATAGGGTCATCATTTATTGAAAATACTTGGAATATTGTCAATAATTATTTCTATGTAAAGATCTAATCAATTGTGATGGGGGAAGGTTCCCCACCAGTGAAATTTTTTTTTGGAGGAAGTCAGAAGAAATTATATATATATATATATATATATATATATATATATATATATATATATATATATAATATATATATATATATATATATATATATATATATATATATATATATATATATATATATATATATATAAGAACGATCTCGCCGTCGACGGCAGAAACAGAATTGGGAAGGAAATTCCTCGACTGAGTTTAATCACCTGACGGCAGGGGCAATAAGAATCTTAAATCTGAGTTGCGAGACTTCATTAATCTCTTTTGGTACGCGCGCGTGCACGTCACCCTTCCCATTTCAGATATCTGTCGGCTGGGTCGGTCGATTTTCATCAGCCACGAGTTCTGAAGACCACGTTACCCTATCCTTCGTCTCCTCCTTCGAGGCCAACATCACTAGAAGCAAACCACAGTCCCACGTAAACGGAATTAGCATTCACGTATTATTTGCTGGCAACGGGAGTTTCACCACTCATACGGAGCCGCCGTTGGTTTGATACAAAGTCATACCTGCAATGCTCCGTGAGTCTTGGAATGCACAAAGACGTTGAGAGGCCTCCCCAGGTCATCGTTCAGTGTCCATCTCTCACAGCCTTAGTAGTAGGGCAGGAAGCACAAGTGACTTGAAAATCTGTTTGTTTGTCCTCGTGTATAAATATCAACAACGCCGTATATTCTGATTTTGCGAGTCCATAACGTCACAGGTTATGCCAGTCCTACAAAGGACAATAGTAAGTGTAACCCTCTCTGTTCTCACCAGTGCTCAATCTCCTCACCTCAAAGAGAACCCCTGGGTCTATTCTAAGGTCAACCGATATTCAATCGATATAAAAGGTATCACTGTCCTTGAAGAAGAAAAAATTATAAGTTCCATGCTCCAACATGGAAAACCCGCCAGTGGGTCATCCTGGTCCTGCCACCCGCGTGGAGGACCTGGTGAATTTGACGTGGGCAGGTTGCAAGCTCACCCTCCCACGACCCCATCCACCACAGAGCCCAACAAAGGGAGACCAAGCATTGGGCTTACATCCTATCCGTCCCAGGGTCGTGTGAGAGTATACACACCCAACACTGCTAGAACGGGGAATAGCCACGGACCGTGCGGTGTCGTCTCCGGCGGTAGATGCTTGGCTCAATAGGGCTAAAGGAAGGACCAAGGTGTCTTGCTTGTTCTAATGGGACGCCACAGCACAACCACAGCACTCAGCCTCCACAGTCACATCGCTCAGCCTCTGAAATTCCCGTCTTTTGACCCTTCAGGAAGGACACGCACAGTAAACACGTGGGTTAGTGGCCCATAACGGGGTTGGATGACATTGACTCGAGCGGAGTTCATCTACCCATGGATGGTCTTATCTTTCTTACATATGCGTGCACCATACACTCTCCTCGCTGGCGGGAAACCAATAACAAGCCGGTTTGGTCGTGGCCAACCCATATATGCGGCAGATAGTATTGGGTTACAGGGTATCAATAGGACAGTTGCGCCACACGTGACAGATTGTGTGTGTGTGTGTGTGCGTATTTGGATATAAAACCCGCAATCTACTAGCATTACGAAATACAAAGTTACTTTTCCCCACAACGCATTTCAGTGATAATGTTTCAGTTCCGGGCGAAAATACCTCGCATACCACACCTGGTCCCCACAACCTTTCCAAAACGCCTCCAGGAGACACAGAGGGCGCAGTTTACATCGTCCACGTACGTATTGATGCCGGATGTAACCGGTTGGCGGCGCGGTTGAAGCAACAAGTTTCTCAACTCTTTCTCGCGTACAGTCTTGGTATCAGGTAACCAAGACGACGAAAAACGTCGCATTAGTTTCTCATAAACGAGGAACAGGAGTGTCCGGTTTTTGTTCCCTTGTCAAGACAGGAGTACACCTTACCATTACCATGTGAAAGGAAAATCTTTTATTCTCAATACACGAAAACCAAACTGGACGGGCACTCTTCCAGCCCCCACGCGAATGGAAACCCCTTTTTGTTCTCAATACAAGAAACCCAAGTGTCCAAGAATCTGTTCTCCTAACTGTACTTGGGCGAGTCAGGGGCGCGGGGCTCTGGTTCCTGGGGTTGTCAACCCTAGGTTCTGGGATTGCTCAAGCGATGCCCCAAAGGTCCGAGGGTGTTGCTTGTCTTGAGGAGAACACAAAAAAAAGAAGAACGCCTGGCCAAGGAACCAGGTTGCTCAACGCCAGTAGCTGAGCACACGAACACGAACACAAGGGATTCTGGGGAGAGTTGGACCAACCAGGATCCTCTATTCTGCTCCGTGGGTTGCTGTGTGCAAAACACAGCAAACAGGAGGCCTTTCGGTTCATAATGAGGTCGGTTGCAGAAAAATTAACCAAAGTGAAGGAGGTAACACAAAGGGCAGACATTGTAGCATATTGCTTAGGTATTTATCGAACTTGATCTCCAAACTTCGCATTGCCCTACATTCCGTCGTCCTAGAAACGGAAGGCAGTTTCTTCCATTCATTGAACTACGCGGTTGGCAGTGTTGTTTTTGCCTCCTTCCCCCACCCTATCCTTTTTTATATCATTGCTTCTCAGAACCCCTGCATCCACTACCACCATTCCTTCCACTCCCATCCCTCCTCCACTTACCCTCCATTCTCTCTGCTGTCAAGATCTCTTTCCACCTTGTGGTTTCTCGCATTAATGTCTCTCCACGCCGTTTCTCCTTCTTCTTCCACTTCTGCACACTTTTGTCTCTCAAAGACCCAACGACTGATGGATGATTGTTAATGATATCTTCCTTCACTCACATTTTTCATTTTCTGTCTTTCATTCTTTTGGTCTTCTTCTTCTCCCTCCACTTTGCCTTCCATGCCTTCTTCCCTCGCCTTATTCCTTGTTTACCTTTCTTCTTTCTCATTCTGTTTGTTTGTTTTAAGTCACTTTCCCACCACCCGAGACCTCTGGAGTCCTTCACCAATCCTACCATCCCACGTCCTCCTCCTCGTCCCATTCGTCTTAGTCGTGTATTTCGCTTTCCACACCTTTTATTCAAGATTCTTTTGACTCTCTCCTCTCCCCTGACCTTCCCCCACCATCTTGCCTTCTCCAGTCTTCCCAATGATTGCGTCCCTCTCAGTTTTTGCTGTCTCCCCTCGTGTATCTCTCCCCAACCCCCTTTCACTCCTCATCTCTCCCCCCTCCCCCCGTTTCACTCCTCCATATTCTCCCCTTTCTCCTCCCACTATTTTCTTCTTCTTCTTCTTCTTCCTCTGCCTCCTCCTCCTCTTCTTCATTTTCCTACTACTCTTCCTTCACCTCCTTCTCCTCCTCCTCTTAGTCTTCCTTCCCCTCGGCCCACTCCTTTTCTCCTCTTCTTCCTCCTACTCTTTCTCCTCCTCTTCGTCCTCCACCTCCTCCTCCTCCTCCTCCTCCACATCATCATCATCTTCCTCCTCCTCATACTCTTCCTCTTTCTCTTCCTTCTCTTCCTCCACCTCCTTCTTCTCCTCCTCTTCCTCTTCCTTCCCTTCCTCCTCTTACTTTTCATTTTCCTCCGCCTACTCCTTTTCTCTTCCCTCCTCCTCATTTTTCCTACTCTTTCTCCTCCTCCTTCACCTGCTCCTCCTCTTCCTCCTTCACCTCCTCCTCCTCCTCCTTCACCTTCTCCTCTTCCTTCACCTTCACCTCCTCCTTCTCCTCCTCTTTCATCTCCTCCTCCTCTCCTCCTCCTCCTCCTCCTCCTGCTCCTCTTACTGACGAAGTGGCTGCGTAGGTCGTGATGGCGCAGTTAGATCCTCGTGCAGTGCGTCAGCCCGTCGCTATGACGTCACGGCCCGATGAATGGGCCGGAGGGGGGGGGGACGGCGGAGGGGGGCGGGCCACCAGGGCCCTTGTTAGTGTGTTTGTGCGTTTGAATGTGTGGCCGAGATAGTTGGCCTTTTTACCGAGTTCTTGTTTGTTGTTTGTGTGCATAACTCATAACACCTCTCTCTCTCTCTCTCTCTCTCTCTCTCTCTCTCTCTCTCTCTCTCTCTCTCTCTCTCTCTCCCCCTCTCTCTCCCCCACTCCCTCTCTCTCTCGTCTAGGTCCTGCACTGCTCGACGTGGCATCCTACATGCGAAGTTGATGACCCTGTTGTTGAGTTTTGATCTCTCCTCTCTCTCTCTCTCTCTCTATCTATCTATCTATCTATCTCTATCTATCTCTCTCTCTCTCAAACACACACACACACATAAACACACACGCACGCACACACATACACGAGCTCTGAGCTCTCATCCGGGAGGGTAGTAGCTGTCGATCACGAGTCCAACACGTGATCCAAGCCATGGTGAATCACACACACACAC
>NC_134793.1:19874099-19889099 GCF_046742065.1 Oratosquilla oratoria | reverse complement strand
CCTTACATGTACAGTAAACGTGTGAAGATCCGACACGCTTGTCTTGTATAGTTGCCAGCACTTATAACTGATACAGTCATTACTGCGTGATATTGCAATGCCTCAGTGTATTTATCTTGTAGTATCTTGGCGTGGAGGAATATTTAGAGATAAGAGAATATGGTCAACACGTTTATAATCCAATATTACTGCATTGTGTATGTGTGTGTGTGTGTGTTGATATGTATATATATATATATATAATATACATACATTGTAGTATACATATGCATGTATGTATGTATACATACATATATACAGTATATGCATGTATGTATGTATACATACATATATACAGTATGTGCATGTCAGATATAATACTATTAATACAATACTATGTGTGCATGCGTCTATCCATATCTCTATATATATCTACCTATCTATCTATCTATCTACCTACCTATCAATCTCTTAGAATGTGTACCACTGAGACATGGGCTTAAAGGACGAATATTGCAGGGACATGGGAAGTTAAATCTTACTCCAACATCTCCTTACCATATTTTCACAGCTACAGGGGAATCGACAGACGATGATGCAGGCTTAAGGAGGGTACTGCCTCTGTACCTATTGAGTCAGTCAATGTCCGATTTTCAAGTTATTTGCAGTTATTTTGGTCTGATGTTTCTACACGATGTCTTATCGGGTTTCCAGGTTCCAGGAAACAGTTGATTGGATTATTGACCGGCCCTGAAACATTAGTTCCCTTCCTGTCATATTTTGTTATCTGAAACCTGAAGCCTAATTAGTGCCGCCTTATCTAAGAACCAATTCAGGTTATCTGTGTTTTTTTTATCGTTAAGCACACAACACGAGACTCCTTCTCCAGTCTTTAACACCAAAATTCAATCAAACGTATTGTAGCACAGCTGTGGAAATTGCACAGTGTGGGGAGATGTACCCATATTTTATATGTTATTTATTTTGTATTTATTTATTTATTCATCCATTTATTTATCTATATCTATTTATTGTTTATTTGTTTGTGTATTTGTTTAGCTATTTAGCTATTTATTTATTATTTATTCCTTTATTTCTTTATTCAGTTATTTAGAACGTGGACTGCAAGCACTAAGGTAGGTTAGACTATTGGATTGTCATTGCATTTTCGCCTTAAAGGCCAAATGTGACGTCAGTCTTCCAACTCGTGTATCTCTGTTCCCCTGAAGACTTTTTTCTTTTTCTTTTTTCTTTTTTTAGGATAACGCTACATCCTGTGTTGTTAAACTTCTTTTGTCCCCAGTTATTCTCCGTCAGGCAAGGAAGAACCTGTTGTTTTTTTTTAACAGAATACTAAATATCAAAAGAATAATTCAAAAATGTCCAGAAGACTTAGTATGTGGATCGGAAAATTCTTGAAATAAATAAAAATAGACATTCAAGAACGTACGTCATAACAGATTACACGCAATACTTCAGGGTCTGAACTGGGGGTGGGGATTTCTTACTCCCTCCCCCCTTGTAGAGGGGAGAAGGGGGGATTTTAGGTCTCAGGGGGAAGGACATGCCGAGGACCACAGATTTTCAAATTCAAACCGTTCGGTTGGAACTCTGATATATCTACAAACTATAGTCCTGTAGAGTCAACAGTGTACGTAATCCTCAAGTCATCGCACTGTTTTATTTGTTTATTTTATTTTTGTTTATTATATTTTTTATATTTTTATTTATTTATCCATTATTCTATTATCTATTATTTATTTATTATTGCTATTATTATTATTATTGTCATTATTATTGTTATCATTATTATTATTATTATTATTACAATTATTATCATTATTATTATTATTACTATTATTATTATTATCATTAATATTATTATTAATTCTATTTATTTTATTCATTTATTTATTTATTTATTAAGTAACAAGGACTTGTTATTATGGGTAGGGTCACATTCTCATCCTTAGTAAAAAGGGTGCAGGGTGTTCCATGATGCTTGGTCTGCTGATGTTAGACGTCACACGACCATCTGGTCTGATTAGGTCTTGTCCTGGAAGACCTAATCATTGTGGTCAGATGTTATTTTCCGTAGTGTAGATGTCAAGTGCAAAAGCAATTAGTCTATCGCCTTTAGTTGGATACTTTTTTTTTTTTTTTTTAAATTAAAAAACATTCGCACAATCTGGTATGGCCATAATTTTTTTTTTTTTTTTTTTTTTTTTTTTTTTTTGTCGGGGGGGTCCTGCATGCATGTTGTATTCGAAAGTGATTTCATCTCCTTCGGTTCATTTTCAAAATTTGTCATTGGCTGGACGATTAATTCATAAAATCTCCAAACTTCTCTCCTACTCATACCTGGCTCCTTGCCTAAAAGAATCAATAATTAATTCAGGGACTTCCATGATACCCTTACGGACCAGGGTCACGCAGTATTACTTCATGATTGGAAGCTAATTTTCTTTCAAGGAAGAATGCTGACCACCTCTCTATCTATACACCAAGAACTTTTTCCCCCTTATAAGAGAGGTAGCCGAGTCAAAAGCACGTACCTACACCCACCCCTTCCACTCCAATCCAACCCCCCCCTCTCATCTTAGCTCCTCGTGGATGACGGGTCATCCCTGTATCCCACCCACTGCCCTGGGGTAGAAGCAATGTAGCAAGACACAGCACATCCACAGCAAGGCCGCTTCACTTAATCGGCGACCCCCGCCTATCCGTCCCCTCCTGCGGAAAAAGAGAAGACGGGGAGAAATCCCTTCGAGCTGCATCAAAATATAATTCACACATAAGCACCCTCACCCTCCCCCCCCCGCTTCTCCCTTCCTTGCATAACGGTATCATCTATACACACTCGCTCTCCATTCTCCACTCATCACTCATCACTTGTAATCTATGATATCCCCTCCATTTTGCTACCTTTCTTGACTCTCCGTGACCAACTCAAGGACTCGATTCCACATCCGCGGCGTGACATTATCCCCAGTGGTGATAGAAGCGCTGGTTATCCTTGCCCCACTCTATCCCTTTTTTTTTTCCAATGTTTCTCGGAACCCCTGCCTCCACTTCCACCATTCCTCCACTCCCACACTTCCTCCCCTCCCACCCCTGCTCCACTTACCCTCCTGTCTCTCTGCTCTCAAGATCTCTTCCCACTTAGTGGTTTCTTCTTATTCTCGCATTAATGTCTCTCCGCGACATTTCTCCTTCTTCTCCCACTCCGTTTCACTTTTGTCCCTCAAAGACCCAACGACTGGCGGATGATCGTTAACGATATCTTCCTTCACTCACGTTTTTCATTTTCTGTCTTTCATTCTTTTGGTCTTCTTCTCCCTCCACTTGGTCTTCCATGCCCTCTTCCTGATGGATGAGTGTTAACGATATATTCGTCTTTAGTCAGGTAACGGAAGCTTCGCTTATTTAAGAGTAGGAACTGACGTTCATTTCGGGAATGCGGCTTTGTTCCCTGTAGGGTTCTCAAGGTTCTGAAAAAAAAAAATCATCAATCTGTCCTGGCAGAAGAAATATAAGGTAACTATGGTTATCAACTTTGTTGATAAAGTAAAGAGTTTCTCCTCATCGACATCCCTCTATTATCATTTATTCATTTGTTTATTTATTTATTAACATTTTTGGCGGACAGCCACAAGAATGTTGAGAATTCGTGAGGTGAATGGAGTGAAAAAGATCGAGGAACACTGCTTTAGGAAATGGAGTAGGAGGGAGTGTATTTCTTGGAGTGGGTCGGACACATCGCAAACTGGAACAAACTCGTCCTGTAGACGTCTCACGTGACTAAGGTAAAGGTCGCTCAAGGTGATCAAGGCGAAGGAATGAAATCCAGATCATCCTTAAGGCGGTGCTTTGATGACCGTTTTCCGGGAGTTTCTGTCCAACACAGACGGGAGGTCTGTCCGCGCGCCTGGGTTTCTGTCTAGCATGGACGGGACGGGAGATCTGTCCACGCCCGGGGTTTCCGCCCAACACAGACGGGAGTTCTGTCCACGTTCCTATATTCCTGTCCAATACAGACAGGAGCTCTGGCCGTGCGCCGAAGTTTCTGTCCAACATGGACGGGAGTTCTGTCCGCGCGGCGTTGTTGCTGCCTGTCGATCACGTAAGCCTATCAACAGTCTTGCCTTTGCAGGCGGAGAAGCCGTGTCATGGACGGACATTTTTCCACCTCCCTCTCCCACCTCCTGCTCCCAGTTCCCCGAAGGAAACCCAGACGTGCTCGTGGAAGCAACACAAATCCGGTCGACTTCCTAGTAGAGGTGAAGAGAAATTCCCGGCAAGGGTCCCCGAGTGTTCTTCCAGAACGTAGACGGCGGATCAGTTTCTTCACGGAGGAAGACCCGTACAGGGTCGGGGCGAGGAGATCCCCGTCTGTGGTTGGTCTTTGTTGTTGTCGTTGTTGTCTTTGTTGATGTTGTTGTTGTTGCTGATGTTGTTGTTGGACAGCCCACAGCGCCACATATATATATATAATACCGGAATTCCGGATGGAACCAGTCGCCCTCCACTCCATTTATGTTTTGCTTGTGTGTTCCCAATGCTTTGTGGTCTGTAAAGATGTGTGTGACTGTGAGTCAGCCTGAAAGAGTGGACATAGCTCACCAGCTGCCTGTACTTATGCCTTGAGTGTTGTGTTCTGGCTACTGTGAATTCTTCTTTAGTGTAGTCCTACATTGTTCTGTGTTTGGCCTTATGAATAACGCCGACTCTTGAAAATACATCGAGTGGTTGTATTTACCTTGGAAAAATACCTCCAGAGTTCTGCCTTTCTGTTCCCTTGTTTTTCCACCATAGACAGGGTACTCTTCTTTAGAGCTTACCTTCACATCTTTCCTCCTGGGTGTTTTGCATCGCAGTTCTGTATCAGGAAGTTTGTGTGTGTTCTGGCGTTAGTACAAAGGTGCTGAAGAGAATGAGAACAAGGACATTCTACGACCCGTGGGTGGGTGGACTGGGTTCCAGAAGAAGCAAAGAGGAAGCGAAGAGGAAGAAGAATAACGAGGAGGAAAAAAGAAAACGACAAGAAAAGAAGAATGAGCATAAAAGAAAAGAAGAAAAGAAGAAGGGCAAGAACAAGATAACCGAAGAATCAAAGAGGAAGCGAAGAAGAAGAAAAGAATAACGAGGAGGAAAAAAGAAAACGAAAAGAAAAGAAGAATGAGCATAAAAGAAAAGAAGAAGGGCAAGGACAAGATAACCCGCAACTATAGCAACAAATGTAATTTTCCCGACGCCTTTGTCGTAGCGCTCACTACTTTATTCTCTGCAATAGGTCAGGAGCTCTTCTCCTTTGAGGTGACAGATACGGGCAACTCCTCCTCGATTTTGCCTTCTCACTGCATCTCTTGACCGCAGCCGAAGTCGAGAGCGGTGGGAGAAAGACAAAGACGGAGTTGGCAGAGGAAGCGAGTCGGAGTTCTGAGAGAGAGAGAGAGAGAGCTTCCACCACCGAGTGAATGATGTCCGCTGCTAGGCAACCGTCGCATAGAGAAGAAGAAGAAGAAGAAAGACACTTCGCTGCCAAAGGCTACGTTTCAGGTTAAGTTATCGTCGAGTTAATGGTGTGATGTGTTTCATGAAGCAAGACGAAGAGGAGGAGAGGATAGAGTTCGTGAGAAGAGTTTGATGAGACGGGAACCGGAGGGGACGATGACTTGATCGGCGTCTGTTTGAGGGAGTTCCAGCCGTGGTCCCGGCTCAGGGATGTGATGTCTCGTTCCTCGTATTACTTCAAGGTAACATTCGTCAGTCTCGTTCGTTGTGCGCACGCGTGGGTGGGATTAGTCGAGAGTACGGGACAGTTCTGAGTGAGGTAGGTCAGGATGTTCTATTTCGAGCCGAGACCTCGAAGTCGCAACTTCTGTGTCCATCCTAAAGAGTCAGAACCTTTTCTTCTTCTTTTATCAGATAGTCCTGCAGGATCCCGGACCTGACTTAGCACGTATTCAAAGTTATGCAAACATATCCTTGAGTTGTCGTTGCATTGAAATAATTTTGTTGAGAGAAGTCACTATAATGGCATTGCTGTGTTAAGAAATATATGATCACTATTCATTTCGGCAAGTTGTGTTCTGACTGCAAAAGGACGTAAAGAAACGGAGGTATGAACTTTAGATTCCCTGGCGTTTCATGACAAAGAACAATTTCAAGATTTAAGAAGGAAATAGGCAAGAACCGGTTTACCAGTAGAAAAGTCAACTAATGGAATAGATTTAGTAACCAATTAGTGAGCGCTGAAACTATCGGTTGTTTTAAGAAAAGGTTAGATAAATGTATGGATGGGGATTATAGGTGATAATGGACATGGAACTGCCTAGTGTAGGCCTTATGGTCTCTTGCAGCCTCCTTCATTCTTGTGTATAAGTTTCATGTGACCTTGAGCCTTTCCCCGTTCCAGTGTTGTGGTGGTCTTTTTCTTCCTCGTAGGTCAACTGTTCTGTGTGACCTGTCACATTGTGGTCTTTCCTTATGTGGCATTGTCCTCCGAAGGCCCAGTCTTGGTCACGTGTCCCCTTTTCCCACTGCCGGGACAGTCCTTTTCATTGCCGATGACCAGCGCTTCTGTCCATAAGGAAAATATCGTTTTATAGGTGCAGTCGTAGAGTTGGTAAAAGAGAGAGTTAAGGTGGGCAGTAGAAAGGAGAAATCGTAGTCGTTTATTCAACATTCTTTTTCGAGTGGAAATGAGTTTCCAGTCGTTAAAAGAATGATGCGTGACTGTTGTCCGTAGGGGTGTCACTTACAGTGCAACTTTCCTTTTGGTCATAATCGTGTCTTCTGCGGCTTGTAGAATAGTCTGACGTGTTTTTGCGTTCGCAACACGCGGCCAACGCGCGTTTCGCATTTGCAACTATGTCCAACGCGTTGTACACGTCTACGAACAGCGATCAGAGCGCATTAGGAACAAGCACCTTATTCGGGGTATGACGGCACGAATCTGTCGAAGCGAGATCAGAAGTGCTTGTAAGATACAAATAAACCCTCTTATATACTTGTTTTATTAAAAGGACCTTATGGTCCTCGGAGTTTTAAGTTTATTAACATTCTTCCCTTCATATGGAAGTACAACCCTGGAGGGTTGGCATTCGGTCTCCATGTAGGACCCAAGGTCTCAATTAACTTGGACTATCTCGTTTCGAAATGACAACTGGCGACTTCTGCCTTCCTATTCCTCCTCCTCTTCATCTTCCTCCTCCTCCTCCTCTTCATCTTCCTCCTCTTCCTCCTCCGCTTCTGCCCACGGGCCGGTGCCATAGAAACACAGTCACATTGATACAACACAAACAGAAGTCAACAATTCTGCCTGAACCGAGGATCGATGCCAGCATCTGTGGGAGGGGGCCGAGAGTTTCCGGCCACTGAAGGCAACGGTTATTTTCGTTAAATGCCAAAGACTTCGTTTGATGTCTGAGTGCCTCTTGAGGTTAACGGATATGTGTGTCTACATATATATATGTATATATATATATATGTGTGTGTGTGTGTGTGTGTGTGTGTGTGTGTGTGTGTATGTATGTATATGTATATACATACATATATATAATGTGTTTATGTAGGTGTATGATTCCCCACGGTCTTGGATCACGTGTTAGACTCGTGATCGACACCTATTACCAACCGAATGAAAGCTCAGAGTTCATATATGGCACGAATTATATGGGTAATGCTGTGAGCTTACATAGTGTGTGTATATGCAAGGGCGGTTAATGTGTTTCCTTCAGCTGAATAAGATCGCCTGGGAGAGGTTGGGATCTGTGAGAATAGTGACGTCATTGAGACTATTTTGCTTTTTGGTAAAAAAAATCGGACGCTGTGCTGATTGATGAAGCTGAAAAAGTGCTAATTGCCTTCCCACGCCAGAACTTCGTTAATTTCTTTCAGGTCACCCCTGAAGTTGAAATAGTGCAAGACGACCTATTCGGGCCAGTAAACGAAATAAACGTTTACACACACACACACACACACACACACACACACACACACACACACACACACACACACATATATATATATATATATATATATATATATATATATATAATATATATAATATATATGTGTGTGTGTGTGTGTGTGTGTGTGTGTGTCAGATTTACCAATTCACCCTAGTGATCTGAATATTCATGTCACTTTTTTCTGTTTTTCTTCCAATGTTGGTACGTCCAATGTTGACAGTCTCTCTTCATTTGCAAGGCTGGGAACCAAAGTGACCAGTTTTCTCAAATGGGAATATGCTACACAGTATCTGGAATGATGCTAGATTGACAAAAATAATACTAATTTTTTTTCCTCGTAATAGGTTGTTTCTGTTATACTTTTTGATTGATATAGTATTGTTTCTATGGAAAATGTGCTAATTTTAGCATCATTATGCCAAATCTGGCCACCCTGCTAGGAACCAGTTTGGTGCTCATCCATATTACCTCAATCTTGTGTATGATTTGCTTTTGTTTGTTTGTTTTTGTTTTTAATACTTCTTGGATCATGTATGTCCCCCTCCCGTCTTCTCCCCTTTTCGCTGTCTCTTCGGAGGCGTGGGTTCGAATCCCACCTCTGCCACCACATGCTATAGTCGCACATTTAGACTACAACTCTGTTTTCACTTGCGTTGAAGATCGAGGGGGATGGTGGTTTGACCCCTGCCACCGGCAAAGTTGATCCAAGGGCATGGGTCATTAAACTGCAAGCTACAAAGTCCTCTGTGAGAGGCATCGTCCTAGCCTCCCGATAAGGTGGTGTGTGTGTGTGTGTGTGTGTGTGTGTGTGTGTGTGTGTGACGTTAAAATCATATCATCATCATGTAACCACGCCTTTTGTCTATCCTCTCTTGGTCTATGCCAGTTGTTCTCAACCTTTTTATTTATTTGTTTTTATTTATTTGTTTTATTTTATTTTATCTTATTTTATTCTATTTTGCCATGGTCTACCTAATCACCTTTAAAATCCTGATGCCCCCCTCCCCCATGTGGCGATATACAATTCTTATCGTTTGAATAAAAATGAATAAAAAAATATATGTATATAAAAAGAAACAATAAAAAAAAATTTGACCCAGACTTCCTCAGTTGCCCTCAGTTGGCCCCACCTTAAAAATGCTATTGCCCACCTGAAAAACTGAATTGCCCACATGAAAGACAGAATTGCCCACCTGTGGGGCGCACGCCCCACGTTGAGAAGCGTTGTGGATACTATCTCCCCCGGGGGGGGGGGAGTTAACTCTAAATTTGTGGGTTTCAACCACGGCCCCCCCAAGGGAGCCATGATAAGAATTCAGTGGGGGGCCCATGGCCAGCTGTTACACATTATACATTTCAATACAATGTAGTCTAGGTATGTAAGTTAAGCATATCAGGGAAATTGATCAAATGGAAGATAATTTATTATGGTTGTCAACTTTGTAATAAAGCAAAGGGTTTCTCTTCATCAACAGTTTATTGTTATTATTATTTGTATTACTATTTTATTATTATAATTATTATAGTTATTATTGCCATTATCATTATCATTATTTTATTATCATTAATACTAATTATTATTATTATTATTATTATCACTCTTGCTCTTAATTATTATTTTTGTTATTATTATTATTACTATTATTATTATTATTATCACTCTTGTTCTTAATTATTATTTATTATGATGAATGATGATGATGATGATGTTGTTTTTACGTTTTTGTGTTGTAGGATTTGGAATAAAAAGGAAGGGGAGCTGCACAGTGACAAATATGTCTTTAAAAAAAAAAAGGAAATTCCATGTTAATATGATACACCCAATACTTCATTACCGGAAGATACAAGACCTTTGCAGTGTGGGAGACAGTTAGGGGGGAGGGGGGAGGGGGAGAGAAGCAGCAACAAGTGACGTGAGCATTGCGTGTTTAACCTCTACGCCTATTCCTAGCGATGACTCGTTCCCCCCTTCTCCCCCTCTCCAACCCACCGTCTGTCTAATGCACCCGCATTCCATGTCACCCTGTTACAACTCCACCCACGAAGATTTACACACCCAAGGGCTGCACCACGCCCTCACAGGGATAGACCGGTCCTGCGTTGGACCATAAGGAGTAAACTCTGTTCTTAGGACACTCCTTCATACCCGATCGAGGAACTCCCCCAACTCCCACGTCCCTTACAACTCCCATTCATTCCCTCACACTCACAGCCACTCCCCTGGATCAGTCGTGGATGAGTCATCGTAAGTGAAAATGTCCTAATATCGACACAATGATCTTTATGAAGGAGATTAAGGGCCTGTTCACACTGGCGGTTTCAACCGCCGCGGTTTAATTACAGTGTAAGTCAGCGGAGGCGTTCATACACAATTGTGCCTTTTTTTCCCTTGACTATGCGGTACCGCCGCGGTTTCCGCCCGGTTCAAACCGCTAGTGTGAACAAGGCCTAACCCTTAGTCACTCAATCACTTGTTTCTGAAATCACTTTTTTTTTTTTTTTTTTAAATAACGAAGACAGTACTGTTTTTTTTTCATTATTCATTATTTTTTATCATGAAAAAATAACAAAGAATAACTAGGTCATTGTTTTTATTTTGTTATTTTTCAATCGCATTAATAATTTTTCGTTATGAAGATAAATAACGAAAAATAACGATGAGGCTATAATTTTTTTATTCATTATTTTTTTTTTGTTATAAAGGTAGATGACAAAGTCATTGCTGTTATTTCTTGTTATTTTTTGTTATCCCTTATTATTATTGTTTTATTTATTATTTTGATTAATTGATTATCATTATTTTATTTTTTAAGGACTCTGTCTAACCAAGGCCACCTTTTCTTTTCGTATTTTCGTTCTTATTTTCTATTGTTTTGATTTTGCTTATTGATTTATTCATCTATTTCTATCTTAGTCTACTTTATTGTATTTGTTTTGTATTTAATTGTTTATATTTTATTTTACTTTATTATTTTTTATATATTTATCTATTTGTTTATTTCATTATATATATTTATTTTATTAATGATAATATTATTGTTATTATTTATTTATTTATTATTATTATTATTTTTTTTAACATCAGTGGAGCCCCCACGTCATATTTAGGGGCCCTATAAGAAGTCCGTAAGGTATGTGAGGGCTACAGACGAATCATGTACAGGGCCCCACCGATGGTCATCTCGTCCGTATCAGGACAATTTCCCCCGGAGGACAATTTCCCCCGTTGACAATTGCCCCCTAGGGCATTTCCCCCTAGGGCATTTCCCCCTCGTCATAATCCCAACGTGACATAAACGTAAACATGAGATTTTTAGGGTCTTGAAGGGGCCCCAAGGACCCCATAAAGATTGAACATATTTTGTTTATTTTTTCATTTGTTTATTTATTTATTTATTATATTTTATTTATTCGTTTATTTTATTTTATTTTCAAGCGACTTCATAGCTCATACTAAAAAGGAGTCATATTTTCGATCCTTCATGGCCACCGATTCCCCACTCCTTTCCTTGGTTATAAAATATAATAAGTAAATACATACATAAATAAATATTAAAAACTGCCGCCAGGTGATTCTCTTCTGTCCATGGACGTCCCTGCCTCCCGTGCGCAGGGAAAGGGGGGGGGGTGAATTGTCCTTTGTTCAGATTGAACAGTGTGCTATTAAGATACACCTCATTTGTGAAGTTATAATTTCCCTTTGAACATGTTAAAGTTCGTATAAACGCCCCTCAAAGTCTTTTATTTATTCATTTTCTCTTTTCTTGTCTTTTTTCTCTTCTTTTCTTAGGTTTGCGGGGCCGTCACTCACCCGAACTTTGCGGCAGTCCAGAACGGTTTATCCATGAAATCAGGAAGGGTAGCATGTTCAGATGATTTGGGTTGTGTGTGTGTGTGTGTGTTGGTGGGCGGGTGAGCTTCGGTGAGAAGAAAAAAAGGGTGAGCGAGTTCTCGCCCTTTATTTGGATGTGTCAAAACTCTCTTTACACGTGACAGAAACCATATGTATATACCGCGTGGGGAAGCACCCATGGTGCGTAATTAGGGATAATTACATTGGATTGGATCAGCAGAGAAAGCAGGTGTGCGCGTCAGGTCACGGCCACGCGGTCAATACAATGTGCGCTCCAAGTAGCGCCACGTGGTATTTGCAGGGTCATCTTCACACGATTTTGTCTCTTCGTGTTTTGGTATTTGTTTTGTAGCTTGTCGTTGTACGATCTCTATGGAATTTGTAATTAATGTGTACACTATTTTCTCATTTTTCATCTCATTGTCAATCTATTTTGTGTTTGTTTAGTTACATATTTATTCTATTAATATCTTTATTCATTTGCTTGATTATTCATTTACCTGTTGTTTTTCATTTTTTTATGTCACAATACGTCCGCTGAGGCAAAGTAAATTTTCCTCTGTGATAGTATTTATCTCCGCAGACACGTTTCTGGGCCAGTATTTCTTATTTATTTGATTCATTTGTTTATTCGTGTTCCATCCCACCTTGCTATTGGTCAAAAGGTCACCTGTCTGCATGATATATGATTGTAACTCAACATCCGTTATTGTTATATTCCTCGTAATCTTGTGAATGAATCGTAGTTTCAATTAAACTACGCTGTGGGACACTCCTCATCTTTCCAAGATTTTACACAAAGATGTAATGATTGTCTTTAAAGTTATCGTTTCCAACATTCACATAGTTTATTATCGCATGAAGACACGTCTGCATGACAAACCTTCCTCTGCGTCTGCATGTCCACGTACCGATCTCAGCAGTGGGCTTTACTCGTATTGAACCGAGCACGTACATCGGGAGTCGCAAGTAACCTTAACAGTTTCAAACATGCCCTCGTTTTTTCTCTACACCCCAATTTTTTTTCTGTGTGAGAGGAATCAGTAATAAGAAATAATAACAACATCAAAACACGGGACATAAACGACGCACTTTTTTCCTTCAATGTCTCGACTCCTTTTCCAGGAAATAATGTCGAGACTAGATAGTGTAGCATCTTCCATACTCGTATGTCTAGCGGGTGGCTAACTTGCAGAGAACCCAAGATGACTATAGTAAGAAATAATAATAACAGTGATAAAACTCATGACGGAAAAGGCTCACTTTATTCCTCCAACGTCTCTACCCCTTTTCCAGAAAAAATAATAACAGTGATAAAACTCATGACGGAAAAGGCTCACTTTATTCCTCCAACGTCTCTACCCCTTTTCTAGAAAACAATGTCAAGACTAGGTAGTGTAGCAGCTTCTATACTCCTATGTCTAGCGGGTGGCTAACTTGCAAAGGACCCAAGATGACTGTAGTGAGAAATAATAATAATAACAGTGATAGAACTCAGGACAGAAAAGACGCACTTTATTCCTCCAACGTCTCTACCCCTTTTCTAGAAAACAATGTCAAGACTAGGTAGTATAGCAGCATCTATACTCCTATGTCTAGCGGGTGGCAAACTTGTAGAGGACCCAAGATGACTATAGTGAGAAATAATAACAGTGATAGAACTCCGGACTTTATTCCTCCGACATCTCGACCCCTTTTCCAGAAATCAATGTCGAGACTAGGTAGTGTAGCAGCTTCTATACTCCTAAGTTTAGCGGGCGGCTAACTCGCAGAGGATCCAAGATGACTATAGTGAGGCTCACTTAATTCCTACAACGTCTCGGCTCCCTTTCCAGAAAACAATGTCGAGACTAGGTAGTGTAGCAGCTTCTATACTCCTATATCTAGCGGTTGGCTAACTTGCAAAGGACCCAAGATGACTATAGTGAGGCTCATTTAATTCCTCCAACGTCTCAGCTCCCTTTCCAGAAAACAATGTCGAGACTAGGTAATGTAGCAGCTTCTCTACTCCTATGTCTAGCGGGCGGCTAACTCACAGAGGATCCAAGCTGACTCAACACTCAGGGTTGCCTGGGTCATGACCTGGTCCTGCATCCTGTTGCACATATTGCAACGTCATCCCTGAGCAGCGAACACCTTCCATCCAATACAAAGAAGCCCCTCCTAAAGGCAGTCACTCCTACTCACGGAGCTAACATTCTTTATCAGCCGTGCCCTCCAGTTCACGCCCTATCATCAACCCGTACGATGCCTGGACTACTACCTCTGTGGGGATTACCAAAGACTTCAGCCCTCCTCCCCACTGGAACACGTCGACCAATCGCGTTCCAAGAGGAAAATTTTAACAAATTGAACTGCCGACAGCCCCGTTGTTTACGGATTGCAGACCTCCTCCTTTCGTCGTTCTCTGCATCCTGTTCCATCTGTAGAGGGTTCCTTACGTCATATAAACCCAAATTTGGGTGTCCATCTTCTTCCCCGTTTGGGGCGTTCGCTAGACAAGTTTTATGCCGATTTAATAATTTCCATATGGACTAGAACCACGATTTTTGTGTGTGTGTGCGTGTGTGTGTGTGTGTGTGTGTGTGTGTGTGTGAGAGAGAGAGAGAGAGAGAGAGAGAGAAATCTCCACCCAAAAAGTGTTTATCACTTTTAGATTCTAATACTCTTTGTTCTACCCTCCCTAAAATTGTCCTTTATGACCCCAGCCATTAAGTATGATTTATTTCCTAAGAAGAGAAGCATTTTCAACTACGAAGAAGCACTTCTTCCTCCTCTTCTTCTTCCTCTTCTATTTCTCCTTCTTCTTCCTCTTCTATTTCTCCTTCTTCCTCTACCTTCTTTCTTTTTCTTCTTCTTCCACCTTCTTCGTCTTCATATTCTTCTTCTTCTTCGTCTTCATATTCTTCTCCTTTACCTTTTTCTTCCTCGTCTTCTTCTTCTTCTTCTTCTTCTTCTTCTCCCTCTTCTTTGTCTTCTACCTTCTATTTCTTCTACCTACCTCTTCTTTTTCTTCTCATTCTTCTTCTTCTGTTTTCATTTCTTTAATCTTCGTGTTCATAACCTTCTTCTTCTTCTTTGCCCTGGGCTGAAAAAAAGCTTCATCGTTGCACTGCGAGCCGGCACTCCAACAACTTTGGTGAGCAAAGAGATGTGTGTGTGTGTGTGTGTGTGTGTGTGTGTGTGTGTGTG
>NC_134793.1:19846599-19871599 GCF_046742065.1 Oratosquilla oratoria | reverse complement strand
CTCCTTCATTCATATGTTCATATTTTCTTAAATAGATTTGAAACGAGGTAATGTATTCTGGGTTTTGCGTGATGCCTTAAAGGAGGCTTCATGTTCCAGAGAAGAGCGTAAGAGACCATAAGGCCTACACCAAGTAGTTGTATGTCGCTAACCACCTGTTATCGCTATTTCTTAAAACAACCAATTGTTTCAGTGGTCACTGTTTGGTTACTAAAGCTATACCATTCGCTGACCCATCTGTTGGTAAGCCAATTATTGTCTATTTCCTTCTTCAACCTAGATTTGTCCAATTTAAGCTCATTACTTCGAGTCCTGACCTGTTGTCTTAATATGATGACCTTGCCTGCATCATCCTTGTTAAAGTCCTTGACCCATTTGAATACCTCTATTAGGCCGGCCACACACACGTGCAGTTTCAACTGACAGTTATAACTGAACAGTTGTAACTGTCAGTTTAAACTGCACGCGTGTGGGTATCTCAGTGATACCGAGATACACGTGCAGTTTCAACTGACAGTTGTAACTGAACAGGTGTAACTGTCAGTTTAAACTGCGCGTGTGTGGCCGGTCTTAGATCACCCTACTCTCTACGTCTTTCCAGTTAAGGGCGTTTATCTGGCACCGACTCGGTGCCAAGAGCGATGGCACTCCTGACGATGTTGACCTGAAATATGCAATCGTGGTGCCAGGGAAGGTCAGTTAAGACAACACTGTTGTCGAGATCTACGTCGTTGTCCTGGTGTGTCCGAAGCGCCAGGTTAAGTTAGGTCTTAGGTTAGATTAGGTTAGATGGTTTTAGGTTAGAATAGGATAGGTGTTACCAAATATTGACTCGTATAATTATTCATGTTCCCCCCTCCCCCCACATGTGTGTATGTATATATATATATATATATATATATATATATATATATATATATATATATACACACACATACGCACATGAGCGCGTCAACAAGCAATATAATTAATTGGACCGCTTCTTTTTGGTGAGGATCGTTGCCGGTTGTTGTAACTTCGTGGGTTTCTCGTTCCTGAAATTCAAGGCAACGTTTATTGCTATTATTAGGTCTGAGACGAGCGTGGCGGGAAGCACCAGCTGAATTCTGACGGAAAATAGTTTCGTCTTACAAACTTGGAGAGTAAGTCTTTGGTTGAGGTTTTTAATGATTCTCTCTCTCTCTTCTCTCTCTCTCTCTCTCTCTCTCTCTCTCTCTCTCTCTCTCTCTCACATACTTATACACACACACACACACACACACACACACACACACACACACACACACACACATTATTATCATCATTATTATTATATTGTTATTGATGTATATATAATATTTATATTTATATATATATATATATATATATATATATACAGAGAGGAAAAACAAGAGGATAGGCAATGAAACTCAGAAGAGACCTGAAAAAGAACGGCTTCCCACAAAGAGTGATAGACATCTGGAACAAACTGGACAAAAAATAGTATGTGCAAACACCATACAAGATTTTAGGAACTAACTTGATCTTGCGAGATACAAAGACGGGACTCTACGAGCATAGCTCCCCGTAAAATACAACTAGGTAAATACACGCAATCGTTCACTCCTCTGCTCCTTTGTCTATCTATCGTCACTTCCTGAGCAACTTAGGATTCTGTAGTTGTGACAGTGATAACTCAAAAGGAGTAATTAAGTTTGCTCGGGACTCGAGACGATGTGTGGTCGTGCATTCGAGCGAATGACACAACACATCAGTACACCACGACCTTCTCCCAATACTCGTAGCCCGTCATGTAACTTCAGCGCGTGGTTTCAGACCCGCTGAAACTTCAACGCGTCTCTTCACCCCCGAGCATCGAGCCGAGACTATTAGATCTGTTTTAGGTTACCTTAGAAATCAGGTGTTAAAGACATCATTAACTTATCCTGAACCTTAAGGCTTCATGTGCATTTGGTTGTAAATCTCCGCGAGACATCCAGACAGCGAGCTAGACATCCAGTCAGCCAGCGAATCATCCAGTCAGCCATCGAGTCATCGAGTCATCCAGTCAGCCAGCATGGTCTGCACTTCGAGTTGAAGAAGGGTTCTCATCTAGGATTAGCCAAGGTGGTCCTTGAAGGGGACATCTCGGTCACAAAAACGTTGGATATATCTATCGCGACAGCTAGTCCGCTTTTGGCCTCGCTTGTTGGCATTCTTTCTGACAACTGCCTTGAGTTCCTAACTTGTGTACTAAAGCCTCCCATTCAGTCCCATGAATGATGGGGGATTGTGACCAAATCAAAACAAACACCCATTCTACACCCATCCAAGCCCTACTCCAGGTGGGGGGGTGGGCAACCTTTCAACCTTTTCAACCTTCTCGCGTGCCAACAGAGTAACATAAGTGATAGGCCTACATACAAGTATGGGGGCTCCCTCCCTTAATCTCGTGGGGTCCCAATCCCCCGCCCAGCACAAGATACAGTTACCAATGGTCATACAAAAGAAGTTGTACATTTATGAGTTATGTATTCTAAGGTGAGCTTTGGGGTTCACGTGCCAAAGAAAAAAAAAATCATTAGCGTGCCCATTTTGGCACGCGTGCCAAAGGTTGCCCACCCTTACCTTACACGTTGTCTCTCCCATATCAACACCTCGTGGAAAAGGGTCATCCTTCTCTCCCGTCACACGGCTCGGACCACAGTCTACTTACTTTTATTCGGAGTGTCTCCTGCTTCTGGCGATTGTAGGATTGACGAGACAATCATCGACCTTTAGAAAGCGTCACGGAAATGAAAAGAAATCGCCCTGGCGATAGCTATAGTAACAGAGAAAGTACCGCTTGTTCCTGGGGGGCCCCCGGCTTTCACAGACCACTGAGAGAGGTGTAGCAGGAGCAAGACGTGGCTACTGTACCTCTCTCTCTCTCTCTCTCTCTCTCACATCTATCTCTCTCTTTTCTCTCTCTCTCTCTCTCTCTCTCTCTCTCTCTCTCTCTCTCTCTCTCTCTCTCTCTCTCTCTCTCTCTCTCTCTCTCTCTCTCTCTCTCTCTCTCTCTCTCTCTCTCTCTCTCTCTCTCTCTCTCTCTCTCTCTCTCTCTCTCTCTCTCTCTCTCTCTCTCTCTCTCTCACTTTTTTTTTTTTTTTTTTGAGTGAAATTTGGCCCAAGACAGTGGACTCAAAATGTGACGAGCTTGTTGTGTTTGGTCAAATCCTGGCGAGTCCGACACGTAGGCCTTATTGTGGTCTATGTGCTTAGACTCGTGGGGCCACGTTTATCTCGTGTTTTAGCTCACGAAGGAAAGGCTCATGCAGTGCCAGATCTACGAAGCGCTGGTGGGGTGCCAACAATCCTCTTGTTTTGCCAGACAACGCAGCAACATTTTTCCTCCTCCTCCTCTTCCTTCTCGTCTTTCTCCTCCTCCTCCTCCTCCTCCTCCTCCTCCTCCTCCTCCTCTTTTTTCTCTTCCTTGCTCTCCTCTAACTCCTCTTTCTTATCTTTCTCTCCCTCTCTCTTATCTTCCTCTTCCTCTTCTCTTCCTCCTCCTGTTCCTCACTCCCCTTCTATCTCCTCCTCCTCCTCCTCTTCCTCCTTCTCCTCCTCTTCCTCCTCCTCCTCCTCCTCTTCCTTCTCTTCTCTCTCCTTCTCATCTTTTTTCTCTTCCTTCCTCTCCCCTTACTCCTCTTTCTTATCTTTCTCTCCCTCTCGCTCTTCCTTCTTCCTCTTCTCTTCCCCCTTCTATCTCCTCCTCTCACCCCTCCTCTTCCTCCTCCTTCTCCTCCCCCCTCCTCCCCTTTCACCTTCTCTTCTCTTCTTACACCTCTTCCTCCTCTTCCTCCTCCTCCCCCTTTCACCTTCTCTTCTCCTCTCGCACCTCCTCTTCCTCCTCTTGCTCTTCTTCTGAATGTGGGACACTGTCGGTGGTTGTTGTCAACAGGTTAATAGTAGGCCTAGTAATGATAGCAACAAAAACACCAAAACAGCAATAGTAGTAGTACTATAGTAGTAGTAGTAGAAGTAGTAGTAGTAGTAGTAGTAATAATAGTATAATTAATTATGTAATGATAATTATTGATGATGATAACAACGGTAGCGAAAACATGTTTTACGTTATGAAGACAAGATGAAGAAGAATTCTATTGTTGGGTTGACCACTCACTCGCTGACACCCTCTCCCCTCTCCCCCAACCCTTATGTCCTTCTGTTGACCCTCCTCCTCCTCCTCCTCCTCCTCCTCTTCCTCCCTGTTACTCTTCTTGCGAATACTTGAAAACTGATGCACGCTATCGGACCTGTACTAAAGTATCTTTTGTGATTAAATATTTGTTATGTTTTTTTGTACAGGTGTTTTTCTTGGAGCGAAATTGATTTGTTTATTTACTGTGTTTATCTATTTATTTGTGGAACCCATTTTTCCACAATTAAAAAAAAAACGAGAGATGTTTGTATCGTCTTGACATGCCGTGGATAAGTTAGAAGTCTCTGTGACTAGTGTTTCTATCCTTAAGGGTACACCTCTCTCTCTCTCTCTCTCTCTTTCTCTCTCTCTCTCTCTATTATCGTACAGGGAAGAAGTGGAATCACAGAGATTGAAAGGAGGATTAGCATAACAAAAAACCACGTGACCCTGGTCCGTAGGGGTGTCCGGCCAAAAATAGTGTCTAGAATAATAATGTTTAAAGTTTATCCGATATGAGTCTCCCTCCCCTAACCCCTCTTACACCTTTCCCCTCTCACACCTCCTCTCTCCCCTCTCCTCTCCCTTTTCATTACTTCCCTCTTACCTCTCGCCTTCCCCTTTTCCCCTCTCCCCCTCTCCCCCTCACACACCCCTTCCCCCTTTTCTTCTCTCCTCTCACCTCTCCTCCACTTTCCCCTCACCTCTCCTCCACTCACCCCTCACCTCTCCTCCACTCTCCCCTCACCCCTCCTCCACTTTCCCCTCACCCCTCCTCCACTTTCCCCTCACCCCTCCTCCACTTTCCCCTCACCCCTCCTCCACTTTCCCCTCACCCCTCCTCCACCCTCCCTCACCCCTCCTCCACTATCCCCTCACCCCTCCTCCACTCTCCCCCACCTCTCCTCCACCCTCCCTCACCCCTCCTCCACTCTCCCCTCACCTATCATCCACCCTCCCTCACCCCTCCTCCACTCTCCCCTCACCCTCCTCCACTCTCTCCTCACCCCTCCACTCTCCCCTCACCCCTACTCCACTCTCCCCTCTCCTCCACTCTCCCCTCACCCCTCCTCCACTCTCCCTCACCCCTCCTCCACTCTCCCCTCACCCCTCCTCCACTCTCCCTCACCCCTCCTCCACTCTCCCCTTACCCCTTCTCCACTCTCCCCTCACCCCTACTCCACTCTCCCCTCACCCCTCCTCCACCCTCCCCTCTCCCATTTACACACCCCTTCCCCTCACGCCTTCTTCCCTCTCCCTTTCCCTCCTCTCTCCCCCGATCTCCTTTCCCTTCTCTCCCCCTCCCTTCCTTTCCCCCTTCCCTCTTTTACTTTCTCACTCCTCACTCCTTCCCCCGTCTCCCCCTCTTCTCTCTCCCCTCCCTCTCCCTCTTTCTCTTCTCCTTACTCATTCCTTCCCTTTCTCCCCCTCCTCTCTCCCCCTTTCCCCCCTCTCCCTCTCCCTCTTTTCCCTTCTCCCTCCTCACTCCCTCCTCCTTCTACCCCCCCACCTCGCCCCCCCGCCTGGCAGAGTCCCAGGGCTCGTAAGAAAGTGGTTTGTTACAACTTTCCTAAGTTGTAGGTTGCTCAGACCGCTCATACACACACACACACACACACACACACTCGTAGTAGTAGTTGCGTAGTCGGAGCTTTGGCACTGTCCTACGTGCAAGGGGTCACGAATACCCTAAGGTCTCCTCCTCTTCTTCCTCTTCTTCTTCTTCTTCGCCTTTTCTTCTTCGCCTCTTCTTCTTCGCCTTTTTCTTCGCCATGTTCTTCGCCTTCTTCTTCTTCTTCTTCTTCTTCGCCTTCTTCTTCTTCTTCTTCTTCGTCTTCTCTTCTCCTCCTCCTTCTTCTTCTTTTTCTTCTTCTTCTTCTTCTTCTTCTTCTCCTTCGCCTTCTTCTTCTTCTTCTTCTCCTTCGCCTTCTTCTTCTTCTTCTTCTTCTTCTTTTTCTTCGCTTTTTCTTCTTCGCCTTCTTCTTCTTTTTTGCCTTCTTCTTCTTCCCCTTTTTCTTCTTCGCCTTCTTCTTCTTCTTCTTCTTCTTCTGCTTCGCCTTCTTCTTCTTTTCTTCTTCTCTCTTTTGTGTGTGTGTATGTGTGTGTGTGTGTGTGTGTGTGTGTGTGTGTGTGTCAAGAGGACAGTATTTTTGTCCATCTAAGGTCCTGTATACCACTTTCAATAGAGTCTATGGGAGTACCGCGAAGTACCAAAGGGAATTTAACAATATCCAATTTGCCGAAATACAATTTGGCCAAACATTATTTGGCGAAATGTGTTTCAGTCAGGCGATTTGGCAAAAAAGCAACATGGCCAAACGTGATTTAGTAATATGCAATTTGGCCGAACATTACAAATTGCAATGTACCCCAAATACAATTTGGTCGTTCATAATTTGGCGAAATACAACTAGGCCAAATTTGGCGGAACTTAATTTGGCAGACTACATTTTGGCTAAATGGTAAGGGGCCCTAGAAATAGTCACCCCCAGCGTAATAAAATCACCCAACGGCATTCATTGTTAAACCAAATTGGCCAACTTCCAACTGGGGAGCTTCGTCATAGTATCTAGTTAACCTCTTGGCATCCTTTACAGACTTTATTCTGGTTAACTTCAGTTGGTTATAATCTTTTCGGATATCAGACTCGTGGCGGTCTTGGTCGAGAATCCTTCTTGTCCATCATCTGAATGACATCGGTTAGTATTAGCCAGCGGGTAGGAACAACTTCGCCAACCGTGTAGTTAATGAATGGAATAAACTTCCTGCTGAGACAGTGCAGTGTAGTTCAGTTTAAAGCTTTAAGATTCGTTTAAATAAACACCTAAGCAAGATGTGCTTTAATGTCTACCATTTATTTTATTTTATTTGTTCATTTATTATTATTTGTTTATTTATCATTATTTATTTGCTGATTATTTATTAATATCTATTCATTTTATTTGTTTGCTTATTTATTTCTTTGTCCTAGTTATGGACCAAAAGGTCTCATGTCGGCATGCTCCTCCTTTGTAATCCTTTGTAATAAAGACTGTGAAGGTTGTCTTTGTATTAAGTGGATTAGAAAGGAAAACATATTCCCTCACCTCCCCATATCTAAATGGAAATAGGCAAGAACTAGCTTACCAATAGATCGGTTAGTGAATGGAATAGACTTAGTAATCATGTACTGAGCGCTGAAACTATCGGTTGTTTTAAGAAAAAATTAAATAATTTTATGGACAGGCATGGCAGGTAGTAAGGGACCTGGAACTGCCTGGTATAGGCCTTATGGTCTCTTACAGTCCTCTCCATTCTTATGTTCTTAGGGTTAATGAGTGGATGAGACTTAGTAACTATGTAGTGAACGCTGAAACAATGGGTTGATTTAAGGGAAGATGAAATAACTGCATGGATAGGGACATGGAACTGCCTGGTGTAGGCCTTATAGCCTCTTGTAGTCTCCTCCATTCTTATGTTCTGATCTTCTCGGGAATAAAATTGTCTGCAAACAGACAAAAATGGTACTACCCATAAAGTCCTTTAGTAAAAAGCAGGGGTGGGGAACCTTTGGTACGCGTGCCAAAGACATGGCACAATAACGACTTATTTCTCGGCACGCGAAACTCGGAGCTCACCTTAAAACAAATAAAAAAAAATTTAATGACCATTTGTAACCACATGTTGTGCTGTGTGGCGGATTGGGACCCTACGAGTTGAAGAACGGGGACCCATACTCATGTACAGTTAAGGCCGAAATTATTCATACCCTATGACAAATTTTAGATTCAGTGTCCTAATGTACAGAAATAAAGGATGAGTACATTTTGAACTCTAGCCCCTTATTGATTGGGTACAGGCACACCTTTAAAAGGAGTGGTGGCTTGATAATAATTATAACAATGGAGATTTTTTTCATTGTCAAATTTTATGCCTTTTCACAATTATTCATACCCTGTTCTTTTTAAGTGCTTAGGGTCATTGCTGGAGTGCAGTTAATTAGTCTTTTGAGTGTAACAACCATTCCTTGAACTATGGAATAATGTCTAGCCATTTCAAGCCCAGAAACTATAAATTAGGTGGTCAGCAATGCAGTCATTCTCATTTTCAAGTCAGCCACAGCAACGACACTATGGGAAAGAAGAAGGAACTTAGTGAAGATCTTAGAGTGCGGATTGTGGATGCCCACAAGCAAGGGAAAGGGTAAAAAAAGATTTCTAAGCAATTTGAAGTGTCTGTGGCCACGGTGCAGAGCATCATAAAGAAGTTTAAGAACTTTGGTACGGTGAAAAACTTAACAGGCCGTGGACGAAAGGCAAAGATGTCTGTCAGAGATGGAAGAAAACTGGTTCGAAAATTGGCTGACAACCCTAGAATAAACAGCAAGGCTCTCCTGAGTGACCTGAAGAAGTCTGGGACGAACATTTCAAGGTCAACACTTAGGAGGACATTACACCGGGCCGGCCTTCGTGAATGCAGACCAAGGAAAACGCCACTCCTGACTGCCAGGCATAGAGCAGCTCGTCTAGCCTTTGCGAGGGCACATCTTGATAAGGATCCAAGCTTTTGGAAGTCGGTTCTTTGGTCAGATGACACTAAGATGGAACTTTTCGGGCACAGGGATGTTGCCTTTGTTTGGAGGAAGAAGCGTCAAGGGTTCAACCCCAAAAACACCATCCCAACCGTCAAGCATGGTGGTGGGAACATTATGCTTTGGGGTTGTTTCTCTGCCAGAGTACCAGGCAACATCGTTAAAGTCAATGGAATCATGAATAAGGAGCAATATGTTGAAATTCTGGAGAAAAACGTCATGCATTCTGCGGAATCACTTGGCCTCGGGCAAAATTGGATGTACCAGCAGGACAATGATCCAAAACATACCGCAAAAATAGTGAAGAAATGGTTTCAGGACAATAATCTTAATGTTTTGGACTGGCCAAGTCAGAGCCCAGATTTGAACCCTATCGAGAATATTTGGGGAGAGCTCAAGAAGAACGTCAGTGCTAGGAATCCTTCCAACCTCAAAGAGCTTGAGGCAAATGCTAAGGAAGAATGGGCTAAAATTCCAGTGGAGACCTGCGAAAACCTATGTGTAAATTACAGAAGGCGCCTGGAAGCATTGATTCGAAACAAAGGCTATGCAATTGACTATTGACTGTGGGGTATGGATATTTTTGGACTGGCCTGTTTTTGTACAATTGATAAATAAACAAAAGGTAGTGATGTGATACATGAAATAAATCTGCTGCAGATTTTTGTGACCATCTGTTTAACTAACCACAACAACTGAAATGAAATTCTGTTGTCTCTTTGTGAAATATTTACAATTAATAAAGAAATATGTCAGGGTAAGAATAATTTCGGCCTTAACTGTAGGCCTATGATTTATGTTACTCTGTTGACACGCTCGAAAATTTTGACTGATTTTGGCACCCATGCTTAAAAAGGTTGCCCACCCTTGGTACAGGGTTCTGCCCTAAACTGGATAAAATATCTTGACATTAGTCAGAATAAAATTCATAAAGGCCTCATCGTATCTTAAACTTCTTTTGTATGAACTCTCCTTTCCCAACTTTGCTGAATACTATCGCCTGTCGACACCCATAACAGAAACCTGTTGATCGCGAAATCGGAACGGGAAGGCACACCGAAGCACGAGAACGATTGCGTCATCATCAGGCAGGAAATGACGTCATCGTTAAATCGGGATGGTGACGTCATGTCGCATGCAATGGAGCTTCCCGTCAGACATTGTTTTGCTGCACTTTTCGGATTGTTTATGTCGTGTTTTGAGCGTATTTGGCGAGGGAGGACTCTTCTTCGTCTTATTTGGTCTTCTTCAAGGAGGAGGTCTTGCTAGTATTGAATCATACAATTTTGTCGCTAGCCATTCCGAGGTCTGTAGATTAATGTTCTTCAAACTGGATGCCAGATATTTAGTAGCCATGCACAGAGCGTAAAAACTATTGATTGTTCAAGAATGTGTCGTCCCATTAAGACAGCAGGGTAGGTTTATGAAGGAAATAAGCAAGAATTGGATTACCAATGGACTGGTTAACGAATGGAATAGACTTAGTAACCATGTAGTAGTGAGCGCCGAAACTATTGTTTTAAGAGCATATTAGATAACTTTATGGATATGGATAACAGGTGGTAAGTGACATGGAACTGCCTGGTGTAGGCCTTATGGTCTCTTGCAGTCCCCTCCATTCTTCTGTTCACAGAAAGGGTGACATAAGCTCAGGGTGCCTTAGGGTGACAACCCTGGTGGCTGGTAAACTGTCCTTATTTTCCTTTTACATATTTTCGTTCTGATCGTAACTTTGTTAAGATGATATTTACATCACTTGAGTACAATTTAGGTAACTAGGTACTTCTGGTTTAAACATAGTTAACCCCTTTTCTTTCTCTCAGGTTAATAAGTTACTGTTTATTTATGTATAGTTAACCACATTCTACTTCTTTAGTTAACTATTTACTTCTGGTTTAGATATAATTAACCAGTTTCTTCATCTCACTCTTGTATCAACACTTATGATATTATTTCTTGGCGCCGAGAGAAATTGGCGCCAAAAAAGAAATCAAAATCAAGGTGGCGGCACGCTAGGCATTTCTCGCTAGCATGCTACTCACTTTTGCTACTTCATTTGAGTAGAAATGACTTCGGTTGCAATCTTTTTGTTTTTCAATTTTCCAAATGTTAAATTACCTTTTGGCGTCATATAATGAGGAGATGATTGACGAACTAAGAAAAGTTAAATCTAGAATACGAATGTTAGACGCATTGTTTTGAGATGTTCTTACGGAAGTCTAGAATATGGTAACCGAAGTCGTTGCTACTCAAACGAAGTAGCAAAAGCAACTAGCATGCTAGCCTAGTGTGCTGCCATCTGTACATCCCACTTATAGACGCGCGTCGACATTTCTAGACGCACTGTATGGTAGTTTTCATTTTTAAGTTTTGACGGTTAGTATCGTAGTTCCGTTGGTGTAGTGCCAAAACTACTCGATGGCTCGTGGAGGCGTTACACTGTGCGGCTGTGCCGGATGCGTCCAGATGATGTTCGCAAGTTAATTCACCTTAATAAAATCACCTGGCGACAGAAGCCACAACTCGAGAGAGACTTTTCCTTCGCCAACAACAAACCCGCAACTTCGGCGGCGGCGGCGCTGGGACAGTGTGACACCGGCCGTACATCACCTTTGCCCTGGTTACACGCAAGTTCCTGCGTGTTATGGGTTCACATCGCTAATGTGACGATGGTGATGCGAGTCGTCGTCACACGTGCCTCCTGAGGTTTTTATGGCCACGCGATATAGGTCACGAGGAAGTGGCGTGGACTGGTGCTATCGGTCTGAACTTGTGGTATTTGCCAGACTCTCAGCAGGTGCCCCCCAGCGCACGCGCGCTTTTGGTGTCCACTCCGTGTGTGTGTGCGTGCGTGCGTGTGTGTGTTTGTCCACTACTTGTGTATGTGTGTATGTGTGTGTGTGTGTGTGTGTGTGTGTGTGTGAGAGAGAGAGAGTCTTTGTCCACTCCTTGTGTGTGTGTGTGTGTGTGTGTGTGTGTGTGTGTGTGTGTGTGTGTGTGTGTGTGTGTGTGTGTGTGTGTGTGTGTGTCTACTCCTTGTGTGTATTTACCTAGCTGTATTATACGGGAAGGGGAGCTATGCTCGTAGTGACCCGGCTTTGTTTCTCGCAACATCTAGTTTGTTCTGAAATTCTTGTATGGTCTTTGCACACACTATTGTGTGTGTGTGTGTGTGTGTGTGTGTGTGTGTAAGTGTTTGTCCACTCGTGTGTGTGTGTGTGTGAGTGGGGGCCAGGTTGTACGCACTATGTACGCATCCAGACACGCATACAGTGGGGAGAATAATTTCATCGACACTCCACAGTTGTTAGTAGTGTTTTTACTTTTATATTTATATTTTTACTCATTGGTTTATCTATTATTATTATTATTATTTATTTGCTTATTCTTTCATTCTTTTTCTTTCTTTCTTTAAGGTTGATGCCATAATCGACAAGGCAGCGTCCTCTAGTGACAAAACTTGGCAACAGAAAACGTAAACAAGGTTGCTGGCTCGCTCAGGCGTGACAGATTACTCCCACGACAGATTCCGATGCAATATGTTATCTGATACCAAGACTGCATAAGAAAATAAATAAATAAAAAAGCGAATTCCTCGTTCGACGCAAACCGAGGAGCGACCTATGTAGCCAGCGTAACTGTAGGATTCGTGGGGATGATTATTTTCACAAATTCCCACAAAACTCTTCAACCCAAGAGGAGCCACGAGATGTCCTAGAACTTGTTTTTCATTATCGTATACGAGTATACATTCGACGGAACTCCACGAATGTAGGCTTATGCTATATACTACAGTACATGTTGTAGGTCGTGGCACCTTGGTAATAATCATATCACTGCAGTTTCTTTGTGTGTGTGTATGTTTGCGTGCGTGTGTGTGTGTGTGTGTGTGTCTGTGTGCGTTTACTTTATTGCAGTATACAGGAAAGCAGCAACGCTCGTAGGATCCCGTCTCATATTTTCTAAATCTGTATCATACCTAGCCTCAGATGTGTGTGTGTCTGTGTGTATGCGTGTGTGTGTGTATGTGTGCGGACATCAATGCGAATACGTGCATGGACTTGTGTGCATGTGTATATGCGTAAGAACGTCTGTATCACGCGTGAGGATATTAAGCGAAGATCAAGATTTTTTTTTTCTTCCTCTTCTTCTTCTTCTTCTCCTCTTCTTCTTCTTCTCCTTCTCCTTCTTCTTCCTCAATGTGCAACAGTACCTATTCCTCCCTTTCTTATTTATCTATCTTATTTATTTATCTTTTACTGATACTCAAAGCACGGTAGAGGTCATGAGTGTCCATGGGGGAGACGTTGACAAGATAATTATTGTAAATAAAAAGCGATGGTGTGCGCGAGGTCTTGGAAGCTTCACTTGCATTGGCAAACTCTTGGGTCCCTCAGATGCATCTTCTTCTTCTTCTTCTTCTTCCTCTTCTCCCTTTTCTTCCTCTTCTTCTACTTCTGCCTCTTCCTCTTCTACTTCTACTTCATCTACTTCTTCCTCTTCTTCTTCTTCATCTTCGTCTTTTCTTCTCCTTCTTTTCCATCTTATTCTCCCTCTTGTTCTTTCTATTCCTCTTCCACTTCTACTCCTTCCTCTTCTTCTACTTCTACTTCTTCCTCTTCCTCTCCATCTTCGTCTTTTCTTCTTCTCCTTTTTCATCTTATTCTCCCTCTTGTTCCTTTAATTTCCCTCTTTTCTTAACTGGGCTTGGCCGTGGTCTGAGGTTGGGCTTATCCTGCATGGGCTGGGCTGAAACGGTCTTGCGGACTCGTCATTCTTTCTGGTCTGTGGTGACTCAGACCGTCGGCAGCTTTTGTTTGGGCCAAGGAGGCGCGCCCACGAGGGGGGCGGGGCGGGGGCGGGGGTGGGGAGGGGCGGGGAGGGTGTCTATTTACATACGTGGTGAACCACACGTATACCCGAGAGGACCTGCTAGCCAACGCAAGGTGTTCAGCAAGAACTATGGGCCAATCAAAATACCTTCCCGGCCTTTCCTTCATCTTCCCGGCCAGTAGTGCCGGCCCCTCCCGGCCCTCTAATCCATCATCACCTACCTCGCCTTCTCCCGCTCAATTCCCGGAGGACTGAAAAAAAAAGAGAGAAAGAGAGAGAAAATACTCCCAAAATGTCATCACTTTCTTTGTTTTCAAAACGACCATTACAGAACGTCACTGAATAGGATCATGTTGAGTTAGGTTAGGTTATTTTGGTTAGGTTTTAGGGTAGGTTAAATTTCATGTTAGCCTAGGTTAGGTGTAATGTTAAGTTAGAATTGGTTAGGTTAGGTTAGGTTATATTTAGGTTTCAAGTGAGGTTAGGCTTTAGGTAAGTTAAGTTCTAAGTTTGGCTAGGTTAGGTTACGATTGGTTAGGTTAAGTTTTAAGTTTCAGGTTCGGTTAGGTTTTAGGTTAGTCTATGTTATGTTAGTATTGGTTTGATAAGATTGGGTTAAGTTCTAGGTTTCATGTTAGGTTTAGAGTATGTTAAGTTCTAGGTTAGGTATAAGGTTAGGCTAGGATTGGTTGGGTTAGGTTAGACTAGGTAGACATTTAAAACTTAACCTCACCAGAAGGTTGCAATGGAAGTTTTATTTATTTGTTATTTACATTATTATATTTTTTATTTATTAATTTATTATTAATATGATTTTTTTCGCATCCGACCTAGATATGGACCAAAAGGTCTCATGTCGGCATGCTCCGCCTTTGTAATTTTTTTTTTTTTTTTGGACAAAAGTCAATTATTTATCCCCTCTGTCCTTTTATCTTCGTCTCTTCCCCTCTCACACTTTGTCACTGATCATTGTCCACGGATTGGTCTCAGTGGGTTTGAACCAGTCGCTCAACCACTGGATTAGTCATTTGCTCACAGTCTACCTCTTCCGGAGTTGACTGCATCCCTCATCAGTAAACCAAACACTCCGTCACTCACTTATTTGGTATCCAAGCACGTTTGCACTGACAGTCGTTCACAAAGAACTTTAGATTTTTTTTTCTTGCTCTTCTGTTACATGCAAAGAGCTCTGCCCTCCTCCTCCTCCTCCTCCTCTTCCTTTTTCCTTCTGTTCTTCATTTTCCTAATGTTCCTTCTCCTTTTCTTCTTCTCCATTCTATGTCTCCTATTCCTGTTTCTGCTCCTATTCCTCCTCACCGTTTTTGTCTTCCTCTCTCGCTCTGTGTGTGTGTGTGTGTGTGTGTGTTGTTTGCCAAATTTCATTATACAGAAAAGGAGCCACGTTCATGGCTTCCTGCCTTTTAATTTTCTTTTGGTTTTAGAGTGGATATGTTCTCTCTTAAACTCTTCGATGTGTGTGATTCTTTGACCTGAACTCCGCAATCAAGCCACCCCTCTCTCTTCTTTCCCTCAATGTTGACGGACCTAATGATCCCAGTCTCTCCTCGTATGGTTTGCCTGTTAAGCTCTGTATCAACTTGGCTGTTGTTTGTATTCTTTCGATGTTATTTCTGTTCTTTCAATTTATATAAAGACCCCACCGCTGCTCCATATTCTAATCTAGGGCGGGTTAGACCGTTTGTGAATCTTTTCATCATAGCTCCGTCCATGTAATTAAAGATTAAATTCATGTTGGTTAGCAGTCTGTATGTGTCGCACACATTCTTGTTAGTGTGTTTGTCGTATGACAAATCATCCATAGACAACACTGCCACATTCCTGTCTTTCTTTGCTCTTGTAAGTGTTCCATGTCTTATTGAGTGAGTTACAGGTCATCTTGTGCTTAACTCTTACCAATGTCCAACACCTTGCGTTGTCCACACTTCTTCAGGTCCTTTGGTAACATTTTGCAGCTTTCGTCGCCTTTTATTATCTTCATCAACTTTGCGTCGTCAGAAAATATGTTCGTGCAGTCTGTCGCTTCTTCCATCGCGTCATTTTTATAGATCAAGACCATTACGGTATCAAATTTTGCGAAAGTAGTGGACCAAAGAAGAGAAACTAGAGCAGGCTTGGACGATTTAGTTTAAGTTGACGATTTAGATCAGAGGTTCTCAACCTATTTCCACGTGTACCCTTTACCTATGAATTGCTATTGTTTAACCTTCTGGAGATGATTTCAACACTAAATTTAATCGTTTTGCATCCACTAACTACTAGTGGCTTTCGGTTGGCGGTTCCACTTTTGAAACCCCGAGGTCCAATAGGGTTCCATGTACCACAGGTTGAGAACCGCTAATTTAGATGATCGAAGAAAGAACCTATGAGTTCTCTGTTTTCGTCTTGGAATAATCTAGTGAAGCAGCCATTTATTAAATGTTACCATTTAGCGTTCAGATATTTGAGGTACCCTAAACTAAGGGTTCTCAACTGTGTATTACTGTTCCTAATTCTCCTAGTGACCACTTCACCACAAAATTGTGAGGAGTTTACTGTTTCACACTAGTTTTAGGTTTGTAACTCCACGCATGAATTTATCCCAGACTTATGCATTGCTGTTCCTAATTCTCTTGGTGACCGTTTCACCTCTAAAAAAAATTCTCAGGCGTTTACTATTTGACACTGATTTTAGGTTTGTAGCTCCACGCATGAATTTATCCCAGACTTATGCATTGCTGTTCCTAATTCTGCTGGTGACCGCTTCACCTCTAAAAAAAATTCTCAGGAGTTTTACTACTATTTTGACACTGTGTCTAGGTTTGTAGCTCCATGCATGAATTTATCCCTGACTTATGCATCGCTGTTCCTAATTCTACTACTGACCGCTTCACCTATGAAAAAAAAAAATGCAGGAGTTTACTAATTCCCACTTGTTTTAGGTTTGTGGCTCTACACGTGAATTCATCCGAGGCTTATGTATTGCTGTTCCTAATTCTCCTGGTGACCACTTCACCTCTTTAGGTTCGTGTCCCCCTTCGAATCCCTGGACATCCGGGTCGAGAATCATTGCCCTAAATGGATCCCAGGACTCAGTTCAAAAGTGTTTCTGGGTCTGGTTAGTCTGTTCTGTAAACTCCGTGGCTTTTTTTTAACAGTTCGTGAAACTAAACGATAAAATCCTGCCGACTGGCTAAACATGAAGGCAGTAAACACTGGACATTATGGCTGGGTTGCTGTAGGAACTAGAAAATAATAATAATAATAATGTAAACAGAGATAAAGTTAAGGAGGACAGAACAGGGAAACATAAGAATTAGAATTGACTGTATTCTTAGAATATGTAACAAATACAGATAACATGCGGGTAGCATTTGACCCAACATCAAACAGTGACATCGTAGTAGACCGTATCGTGAACTACAGTAAGAACATAAACCTTTTTTACTCTTAAAGACAAGAACATCCCAAGGAAGATGGAGATCGTCATAAATGAAATTGGCGTAAGACCAAATCTAACCAAGGGACGTAAGTTCTAGACGCTTACAATAAGAACCAAGTCCGGAATTAAGGCTGCCGAGATGAGGGGCAGGGTCTTGTGTGTCGTTTTTGGAATAACAAGAAGAAACAGGACGAAGAACAAAGACATTCGGCAGGACCCAAATGTCGCTAAGGTGCCAGACTTTGTGGAGAGAGTTCTGGTATGTCGGTATGGGCACGTTGAGAGAATGGAAGAAAACAGGAAGTAACAGAGAAAAAATATATAAGAATTAAATGTTGATAGCATCCTAGACTATGTGGAGTGGGTTCTGCCACGTTTTGAGAATAGATGAGAACAAGATCATTGGTCATAGTAGTGCCACGTGGCCACCATCAGAAAGACCACGGTTTTATATGTGATTTAGTATTTATTCTTAAGGGTCTTCAATCTTGAGGGTCTCCTGCAGAACCACCGGGCTATCCTGGGCGGTGGGAGGCAATACGGCCATTGTACTTTACCCCGGCAGTTCAATACCACTTCCTAGTTTAACCCTTCCATACCGGTTTGCACTTTTTATTTTATCTGTCCCCAGACTATTTTATTCATCTCTACAACATCCTCTTGGTAAAGGAAGGGGTTATGTCTTGTTAGGCTGTGCCAAGGCTGTGCAAGTTAGGCACAAATTCTGTGGACAAAACTTACATTACGCATCTGTCCTCTGTTAGGTTGTTCATATTTTTGTTTTCTTCTAGAATATGGGATACTAATATCACCCATAACATTCATCAAATCTGAAAAAAAGAATATGCACAAAAGTATATGAATATTAGAAAGCATAAGATCTTGTCCAGAGATTCTTATCGACCCTGTAGTTGAACGATGACTCGATGGAAGAGGTGTTTATGTGTGTCTTGTCGGACCAGAGAAGCTAGAAGTGGACGAGGAGGATGCCAAGAGGCACAGAGAGTAAACATCGGCGTGGGCATACTGGGTCCAAAAGGAAGGAGGAGGAGGAGGAAGAGAAGGAGGAGAAGGAAGTAAAATGTGAGATGCTGTCTAGTGTAGGTGGTGGAGGTGAGTGCTCTTGTTAAAACCTTTGGAATGTTGGTTACATTCAAACTACTACAAGATTAAAAATGGTGACAATTTTGCGGGCGAGGGGAGGGGTAGGCTGGTCCGCGGGACCCAAGGGTTTCGTGCAGGTTTCGAAACAGAACTCCATAAGAACCAATAGTAGTAACTACATGCCTGATGGTTCGTATCAGCGCAGTGACTCCAAAGAGGTTAATGAAAAACGTCACATAAAGGATCTATTTGGAAACGGATTTAGAACCTCTCAGCCGATAGGACTGTTGTAGGCCCGGGGAGCTATTTAGCATTTTGCCAACAAAACCAGCGCTTCTATCCTTGGGTTTGTGATCAGTAATCTCCCCCTGATTGGGGGATTAGTTTTCAGCCATGGAAGAACGCTAAATGACTCTGGTCCGTAGGGATGTCACGAAATTTTATGTAATACAGACTACATAGAATATGCAGTCAGTACCCCCATACCTCAGGCAGGTGGGGCGGGGTAATTTAGGTGCAGTGGACAAGTTGTAACTCGTGTACGAAAATGAATGTCCTTTGTGTAGGTGATTTGCATTCTCGTGAACCCCTGTGCTTATGTGCCACTGTTCTTTAGTCACCTGAAGATCTCTCCGGCACTGAATAAAATCGTTAGGCATCCACTCACCCCCACTGTTTTACGGTTTGTGACCCCAACTGTGATCTGCGTGGCCTCCTGAGGGTTACAATGACTTGGAGAACCACTCGTATAGGCCCAGTGTAGGTGGTGTGGATGGTGCGGTGGAGGTTTGGTGGAGTGGAGCGCGTGGGTTCGACCCGGTGTAGGCGTTAGTGGAACAGGTGAAGAAACTCCTCGGCTGAGAGTCTTGAGCTCCTATAGAAGAAGAATGACTCTCGTAAATCTTGTGTAGGTTGGACATAGGAAAAGTTAGGTAAAGGTGATGTATCATGGCGTAGGTGGAATGCCAACTGTATTATGCTCTAAATGGAATACCAATATTAAAGAAGATCGGGGCGTATCGCGTGCCCATACGAGCAGATACGAATCAGTAGGGTTACGTTGAGCGCCAGTAAATGGATAACCATGTTGAAACCTTGTCGTAAGTTGGGAGAAGGTGGATGAGGACGACCCGGGTGGTCTGAGTTTTACTCATGACTTGATTCGCAATGAGTCTTCCTCAGACGGGTACAAATTTGGCGGTCGGGTCAGTCCAAGAGGATGTTGAGTGTATGAGGTGACAACTGTGTTGAAGGACCATGTGGAGTAAGAGGAAACGGCACACCGCATGGATCGCATATGCACATATGCATAAAATGAGTGGGGTAGTGGGGCTGGTCAAGGAAGAATTAGAGGGGTAAACCTCTAATTAGTGAGGATAAGTTTATCGAGTCCACTTCGTTTTGAATAACGAAACAGGCCCGAAGCGTGCGTACGTGTTCGTGCGTCTATGTGGTGTCTGTGTACGTGTGATTCACCATGTTCTTAGAACACGTGCTTTACTCGTGATCGACAGGCATTACCCTCCCGGATGAGAACTCAGAGTTTGTATAGTCCCGTCTATGTGTTATGGTGTCACTTTACACATGCTATACGGCCACCCCTTTGCCCAAGGAGGACAGGAACGGCATGTAGTATTGTGAAACCTTCACGCTTTGAGCATGACGCGAACGCGGTACCGCAGCGTGACAAGCCACGACGCCAAAGGGATGTTCTTGAATGCCACCCGTGGGAAGAATGACGGGTTTATCGTACAAACGACCAATCTGGCTCGAACCATACCATTCATCGTCTTGTACCACGGCATCGGGAACTCCACGAGCTTCTTGGCCGTGGTTTGCCCGATGCTGTCTCTTAGTGGGACGTCTCTGCGGGCGTGCGGGCGTGCTGGTGGGTTTAGTATCAGAACGGCTGAGCGAAAACAAGAATTTTGTCTAAGAATAGTTCACCTCCGAGTTCGGTGACCCGAGGAACTGTTGAGATCGCGGAGGAGCCGTTGTTGCCACCACTTACGAGGAACCTCTCTCGAAGAGGCTGCCAAGAGTCCCATACTTTTTTCTTCTCTCTTTTTTTTGTTTTTGTTTTTCTCTTCATTTTCTCTTTCTTTTCTTTTCCGCTTTTTTTTCCTTCTTTTTTTTTTTTTTTTTTTTTTCTTTATTGTGTTTGGGGATTTTGTAGGCTGTATTTGTAAGCCAAAAGTATTTGTAAGTCAAAGAAAATATGTGAAAGAGGAATACCTACTAAGTATCTAAGAAGCTCCCAAGAGGTGAGTCACTCGGCTTCTATAATAACCAGCGATTCTATCCTGCAGAAGAGGTAGTCACAGAGAGGTTTGAGGAAGGTAACAGAAAAATGGGATACCAGAAGTTAAATAACCAACATTCTTTGAATGGAAATTACAACACACAGGGTCTGGTCCGTAGGGGTGGTACCAGAGTCCTCAATGGGTACCAGAAGTTAAGTGACCAACATTCTTCTTTGAGTGGAAATTATATAGATGAATGCTGCGATGCTCTGGTCCGTGGGGGTGTCTTCAAATGTGTTGGCCACACAAGACTTATGCAGTTTATACTTCATCCGTGGTGAGGGATTGATATTATGTGAACATTTTTATATGGTCGTGTTTGCATAAATTTATAAGTACGAGAATATAGATTTAAATTTTTTTATTTGACCTCGCTTAGGTCAAATGAAAATATGACCTCACATCCCGGGAATATGAAGGTTAAGGTTAAGGAAAGTGAGGAAAGGCAAGTCAACGTTTGATGGGAGAAGGGGTTTAGCAAAAATGAATGAAATAATTTGGCGGTGCTTGGAACAAATAAGATAAAAAAACAAAAACAAGGAAGAGCGAGACAGATTCTGCCTTTGAGGATTAAGGTTTTCCCCCCTCAGCTGAACAAAGTCTTGTGGAATCTGCCACACGCTGGTGGACCAGGACGAAAATTAGAGAAAAGTGTTCAGGGATGTACAACATATAATGCAGAATGAGAGAATTAAACGAAAAAATAAAAAGCAAAAATATCGAGAAACAATAGTGTTAGTAATAACTTGGAAACAGAGGACCACATCAACAGCAGGGCATAAATCTATTGGGCACGAGGTACTTCCTGGCTCGTGGGTGAGGATAGGGTAAAACTATGCATTCCTTCAAGTCTTGAATGGAGCCTGCATGTAAAGGAGACTGAAAACGAAGAGACTGCAAAAGGGTCTTCAGTCTACGCGACTTGACATCCATGAAGGGAGATCGTGGTCTGGGATTACCAACATCGGAGGAAAGAGGGGAGAGGGGTGACGGTAGGACATTGTTAAAATGTATCGAGTTCTGTCTCAATGCTCCACTGCAGGACCACCATCCTATCCTCTAGGGAACGATACAACTATTGTACAACTTTTTTTTCATTTTACTTTATTATATATATATTTTTAGAAGTACATATGGAGTTTTGGGTATTAGTGATCCATAGATAAAGGATACGACATCCATCTGTCAATGTAGGGCACAATGAAAATAGAAATTTATAAAATGCTAAAGAAAACTATACAAAATATGCCCACAACCCCTCCTTATAAACAATCCATAGACAAATCAATAGACTGTTAATCGAAGAAACATGCAATGGAAATGGTTCTTACGACTTCGTGTGACCAAAAACCGTTCTATAGAACTAAATGTTTTGATGACTATTTGGCACCCGTGTCCAAAAATCGAACACAGGGCATCTGAATTGCCAGATACTAAATCACAGATGTGGTTCATAAAGCACAACTAAGTGTACAAATAGATAAGTGGATAAGAGTGTATATGCATATACACATACATGTATGCATGCATACGGACATATATACATGTACGTGTACATACATACATGCATATGTACATATACATACATTGTACATACATACCATACATTGATACATGCATGTATACATACATTGGTACGCTTATGCATACATTTATTGGTACGTACATACAAGTAAAAATGTGATATGATAATTGAGAATAGAGATGGAATATGTGGAGGAAGAGGAAAGCATGAAGAAGGAAGAGGAAAGGGAGGGGGAAGGGAGGAGGAAGAGGAAAGGGAGGAGAAAGAGGGAAGGGTGAAGGGGGTAGGGAGGAGGAAGGGGGGAGGGAGGAGGAAGAGGAAAGGGCGAAGGAAGAAGGAAAGGGAGGAGGAAGAGGAGAAGAGTGAAGGAAGAAGGAAAGGGAGGAGGAAGAGGAGAAGAGTGAAGGAAGAAGGAAAGGGAGGAGGAAGAGGAGAAGAGTGAAGGAAAAAGGAAAGGGAGGAGGAAGAGGAGAAGAGTGGAGATGATGTGGGAGAACAAGAAGAGAACCATGAAAGAAGAGAACCTCAACAGGGCAGAGGAGGAGGACGAGGAGGAGGAGGAGTAGGAGGAGCTGCGTATTGGCCCATTCATTAGAAACGTGTGTAGGGGCGGACCTTGTGGAGACTCCCCTCCCCTCCCCTCCCCTCCCCTCCCCTCCCTCCTCCCTGTCTACCCCCTCCCTAAACCCTCCCCCCCTTTCCCCCCTGCCCCCCTTCCCTCCCCCAGGGCCTGTTCCTCACGTGCAGCGGTCCACTCGGGGCAGCTGTGACGTAGAGGGAGGGAGGGAGGGAGGGGAGGGTGTTTGAGGTCTCCATCTGAAGACGACTGTGTTCCACATGGAGAGAGAGAGGGAGAGAGAGAGAGAGAGAGAGGATTTGGATGAGGAATGAGAAGGATGTAGGGACAAATGGCGACATGGATGCCATCTCTCACAATGACGTCAACTTCTTGGCCAGATACGTCAAGGTTAAGATGTATTGGAGATTAAGTATGGAACCCAGAACACCCAGAACAAGAAAAGAAGGTTGTGTTGTGTGTGCGTGTGCGTACGCGCGCGCGTGTGTACGTGTGTGTATGTGTCTGTATTTGTGTGTGTGTGTGTGTGTGTGTGTGTGTGTGTGTCTGTGCGAGAAAGTATGTGTCTGTATGTGTGTATGTGTGTGCGCGCGCGTGCGTGTATATGTGTATGTGTGTGCGCGTGTGTGTATGTATGTGTGTGTGTGTGTGCGTGCGTGTGTGTGTGTATATATGTGTGTGCGCGTGTGTGTATGTGTTTGTATGTATGTTTGTGTGTATGTGAGTGCGCGTGGGTGCGTGCGTGTGTGTGTATGTATGTGTGTGCGCGTGTGTGTGTCTGTGTGTGTGTATGTGTGCGCATGTGCGTGTATATATGTGTCTGTATGTATGTATGTATGTATGTGTGTGTGTTTATGTATGTGTGTGCGCACGGGTGCGTGTGTGTATGTGTCTGTGTGTGTGGATGTGGATGTATGTGTGTGTGTGTATGTGTGCGTGCGTATGTGTGTGTGTATGTGTGTGCGCGTGCGCGTGTGTCTATGTGTCTGTATGTGTGTGTGCATGTGTGTATGTGTGTGTGTGTCTGTATGTGCGTGTGTGTGTGTGTGTATGAGTGCGGTCTTGGGGGTGGGGTGAGGGACCGCACGCATTATACGATGATATAAGCGACGAGGAAAAAGGTTTGGAATGAGGAAGAGGGTATACACTCGGAGGGACCAAGGGATAGGGAGGGGGGGAGTAAGTGGGGGGAGAGGTTAACGCCCTGTGAAAGAAGAGAGCTTAAGGGATGAATGAATGAAGATGTTAGAGTGAAGTTGATGGGAGTAGATGAATAGTAAGGGAGTAGCAGAGGAATGAAAGGTTTGTTTTGATGATGTCGTTTGGATGCGAAGTTCGAGTGATACTATGTATGAATAGGAATAGTGAAGGGATTGTGTTTTTGGGGGAAGTAGATAGTTCATAGAACCTGTATCCAGGAGTTGCATTTGTAAATTATAAACGAAAGTGTCTTAACGTTTAACGAATGGAATAGACTTGGTAACCTGTATCCAGGAGTTGCATTTGTAAATTATAAACGAAAGTGTCTTAACGTTTAACGAATGGAATAGACTTGGTAACCATGTAGTGAGTCCCGAAACGATGTGTTGTTTTTAAGAGAGGATGAGATGATTTTAGGGATAGAGATGATAGGTGGTAAGAGACATGGAACTACCTGGTGTAGGCCTTAAGGCCTCTTGCGGTCTCCTCCATTCTTATGTTCTCATGTCTCTTTATGGGAAGAGAGAGAGAGAAAAGAGAAAAACGATTTTAAGAAGTCTCAAAAAAAAAAAAAAAACAGACCTGTGACTTCTATTATTGAACTGGAGGGTGATGGTGGGCGTGTGGAGGAGGACGTTCGAGGATTCTTGGACTTTGAAGAAGAAGGGTCAAGGTGCGTGCCTCTCTGCTTTGCAAAAAAAAAAAAAACTCTGGAACCAATTTACAAACCGTAACTTCAGGAAAGCGAGAGGGGCTGTCAGTAGCTGAGGGGGGAATCAATGCCTGGAAAGATAATTCAATGTGGATTTAATACCTGGAAAGACAGCAATTACTTACTTTGTTCATGAGGAAGGAAGGCAGATAAGCACCTAAGCAAGATGCTGTAATGACTATCATCTATTCTATATTATTTGTTTATTTGTTTTGTTATCATTTGTCTGTTTATTATTATTTGCTTGATTTTCATTTACTATTAGTTATATGTCAGTTTATTATTACGAGTATTTAATATTTACCTGTTTGTTTATTATTTAACTATACCTATGCATTTATTTATGTATTTTATTTATTATTGTTTACATTATTATAGTTTTTATTTATTTATTTATTATTATTATAATTTTTTTCGCATCCGACCTAGATATGGACCAAAAGGTCTACTGTCGGCATGCTCCGCCTTTGTAATCCTTTGTAATATTGTTAGGTCAGTAGATGACGGGTTAGTTGGGGAGTTATTCCGTTGGTTAGTCGGTTGGTTAGGTAGGTCGTTAGTAAAAGGTGGCGGCACAC
>NC_134793.1:19831599-19841599 GCF_046742065.1 Oratosquilla oratoria | reverse complement strand
TTTTATTCGTTAGGTTCACGTTCGGCCCCCCCCCCTTTTTTTTCAGTTTTTCTTTTTTTGGTGTGTGTGCGTTCGTGCGTGGCAGCAGCGACCCGCTCTGCCTACGACAACGTTCAATCAATAGGACGAAACTGTCAAACTCCTCCTCCTCCTCCTCTTCCTCCACTTTCTCCTCCTCCTCTTTCTCCTCCTCCTCCTCTTTCTCCTTCTCCTCCTTCTCCTCATCCTTCTCCTCTTTCTCTTCCTTCTTTCCATTCTCTTCCTTCTTTCCATTCTCCTTCTCTTCTTCCTTCTCCTCCTTCTCCTTCTCCTTGTCCTCTTCCTCCTTCTCTTCCTCCTCCTCCTCCTCTTCCTCTTCTTTCTCTTCTCCCTTCTCCTCCTTTTCCCCTCCTCCTTCTCCCCCTTCTTCTCCCCCTTCTTCTCCTTCTCTTTCTCCTCCTCCTCCTCTTCCTCCTTCTCTTCCTCCTCCTCCTGTTCTCCGTCCACGTTCTCCTCCTCCTCTTTCTCCTCCTCCTCCTCCATGATCACGCCCTCCACCTCCACATCCTCCACACCACAGCTTTCTCTTCTTTGTCTCTCCTTTGTCCTCCTCCTCCCCCTCCTCCTCTTCCTCCTCCTCTTCCTCGATCCCAGTTACATCGTCCTTCTCACTCTCTTCCCCCCTCCCCTCCCCCCCTTTTCCTCCTCCTCCCTCCCTCCCACTCCCTGCACAAGGTATTGATTGCATAAGTTTTATGCAGACAACGCGTTAGGGGGGGGTGGCCCCCCTACGGACCAGAGCTACGTAGTTATAGTTATGTTTGGAGAGATTTCCTCCTCCGCCCCCCCCCCCGGTAGGAACATGTCGGTCCCTTTTATTTGTTTATCTATTTATCTATTTATTTATTTATTCATTTATTTATTACTATCCTTCCATAACTTACCTTTTGTGTACGATATCACTCCATGGATGGAAGCGCTGGTGAAGTAAATTCTCTTCCCCCTCCTCCTCTTCTTCCTCCCCTTGTCTCCTCCTCCTCCTCCTGGACCTCCACACCACCCCCCTCCTCTTCCTCCACTTCCTCCCGCTGTCTCCTCTCACCGACCTCCTCCTCCTCCTACTCGTCCTCGACCTCCACCTCACCCTCCTCCTCTTCACCCTCCTCCTCTTCCTCCTCCTCCTCCACCCTCTGGCCACACACGTTGCTGGTGCTGCCACTATTACTACTACTACTACTACTACTACTACGACCTCGTCTACTACAATGGCCTTTGCCGCTCGTGACGAGGCGAAGCCGCCTCGTCCACCTTCCTCCCGCCACGCCCGTCAGCTTCAAGCTGCTCCTGTTCCTGATGCTGATGCTGATCCACCTCGGACCCCGCCCCCCCTTCCGCTGCAGTTACTACTACTACTGTTACTATCACTACTGCTGCTGCTGTTGTTGCTGCTACTACTGTCACTACTACTGCCACTACTACTACTACTACTACTACTACTACTACCACCACCACTGCTACTACTACTACTACTACTACCACCACCACCACTGCTACTACTACTAATGCCACAGCTACTACTACTACTACTACCACTACTTCTACTAATACTACCACTACTAATACTACCACTACTACTACTATTACTACTAATACCACTGCCACTACTACTACTACTACTACTACCACTACCACCACCACTACCACCACCTCTACTACTACTACTACTACTACTACTACTACTACTACTACTACTATTTTTTCAAACGAACTCCATCCTCGTGGAACTGTGTGGTGAAAGCAGTCAGGATCTGTCTCCCACAGGCACAGTTCATTGGCCCCTCTCTAGCAAATGACTGTGGTCGATTACCCTTTTATAGTTTGTATTATTTTACTTTTAAATGAAGCCTAATACAAAAGCTCAATTATCCTTCTCTCTACTACAGGTTTTGTATGTGTGATGATTTAGTGGGTAGGGACCTGGTACCACTCAGGCATACGAGTAGAGGTGATCTTAAGAGTGAGAATGGTAGTCTACATCTCATCCACGCTACAATACTGCTCTTTGGTTGCTGTTTCTTTTCTTTCATCGCCTTTGCTATACGAGCGTAGAATGCCTTTGCCCTTGAACCCATCCCGCCTGAAGTCGAGAAGGTTTTATTGGAGTGAATGAGCCCTGGCCCACAGTCTGTATACGCTCCTTGTACATCCTGATTTTCACATTCTCAATTCGGTAGTGGAACGCCTCAATAATAAGGTTATTGTAAAAGGGGTCCATTGGATCAAATATTTGTACGTCGAAGAAGGCCAGTTGTCCCCGTGTCCAGAAACCTCTTGCGCTGACGTCCACGCGCGCTTCATCTGATGTGTTGGAAATGAGGTGCCTGAAGTTATCCCCTCCTAGGGGGAGTAGTGTACTACTTTTACTTCTACAACTACTCGTACTACCACTTCTGCAACCTCTACTACTACTTTTTTCGAACTACCTCCATACTTGTCTACTACTACAAATTATTTCTACTACTACTATTACTGCTATTATTACTACTACTACTGCTATTACTACTACTACTACTACTACTGCTAATTCTACTACTATTGTTACTACTACTATTGTTACTACTACTACTACTACTACTATTACTCCTACTACTATTACTACTACCACCCCTACTACTACTCCTGTTCAGTACCACTTCAGGGTTTCTGCTGAAGCCGACGATGCCAGCGGATGCTCAGCGACGCCCGGATGCGCCGTGGCAGCGTTGCCTGGGCCAGAACTCCGGTCAGATGGAGGGACCGGTGCCATGACACACCTGCAGACCGTCTCTTCAGAAGAAGAGGAAGAAGAGGGAGAGGGAGAAGAAGAGGAAGGCGAAGAAGAGGAAGAGGAAGAAAAGAGAAGAGGAAGAAGAGGAAGAGGAAGAGGAAGAAGATTAAAAAGAGGAGGAAGAAGAATAAGAGGAAGAATCTTTAGGCCCTTGTCAGATGGCCATCCCGTGCCCCGACACACCCGTCAGTACCTAATGTGCAGACCCTCTCTTTCTAAGGAGATGCGAAACCAACAGCAGCATTTCGTGACACTGAAATACAGTGCTCTCTCTTCTTTCTCTTTCTTCCTCTTCCCACCTCTCCTGTCTTCTCTCTTTTCATCTGTCTGCCTCTCTCTCTCTCTCTCTCTCTATATATATATATATATATATATATTATATATATGTATATGTATATATATATGTATATGTATATATATATGTATATGTATATATATATGTATATATAATGATATATATATATATATATATGTGTGTGTGTATATATATGTATATATGTATATGTATATATATATATATATATGTATATATATGTAATATATATATATATATATATATGTATATATATGTAATATATATATGTATATATATGTGTATATATATATGTATATATATATATATATATATATGTAATATATATGTATATATATATATATATATATATATATATATATATATATTTATATATATATATCACCTTCACAACCTACCCCGCCGTGACAACCTCTCGTCTAGGCACCTCAGGTGCTCAACCCACTGCCATACTCATCACCTTTACCATCGTTGCCACCACTTTGTCCTTATGCACCACCACGTTATTCATAATTACTACACACACACACACACACACACACACACACACACACACACACACACACACACACACACACAGTTATCTGCATTAACACACTCCTACGTGAGACAATAGTGCGTATAACGTTGTACCCACGAGACTACACAGGCTGCAACAACCGATTTTGATCATTGCCACCGCTCACCATGCAGACAACCTTTACCAAGCCGGTTCGAGTCACCGTGGTCAGGCTTAAAGGCTGTGTCGTTGCCCCCCCTAGGGGCCGGTCCTTCAGTGGACCATTAAGGGCCAACTGAATAAAATAGCCTAGCGACAGCGGATTGGGTAGATACGGATATTACTGTCTGTCCGTTTGTTCGGAAAATCGTTTTCTTCTGTGTGTTCAATAAATGTTGTTATGGACTGTAGTTTACCAACGTTTCTGATCTCGTAGACAGTCTCGTGCATTGAATAAGTGGTTACCTGACACCCTGTGTGTTGGTTAGATGATTCTCTACCGGTCTTTGTGTAGAATGTTTGTCCACCAGTACGCGTGATGGGTAGATGTGGAGTCTGCCAGTCCACATGGGTGGATACGCGGTTATCTACCAGTCTGCTTGTTGGGTAAATACTTTTCTTTATTCAGTCAGCTTTTTTTTTTTTTTTTTTTTATAAAACACATATCCTCCAGTTGGTTTATTTCGACGTTCTCAATACCCACAACCCTAGAGTACCTATCTATCTGTATCGATATATCAAGAGCTTTATTCCCTATATAAGGGAAGTAGTTAAGTCAGAGGCACGTTCCTATTCCCACCCATTTCACAACCTTCCACCACCCCTCCACCCCTCCCATCTGAGCTCCTCATGGATGTCGGGTCATCGCTGCATCCCCCAGCTACCCTTGGTCAAACGCAATGCAGCAAGACACAGTACCTGTGGGCTGTTTATCTTTACAAGCTAATGTTTGGGGTGGTTGATCTTTATAAGCTTAACCTAACTTAGCCTAACCTACCTTAATCTAATCTTACCTATCCTAACCTTAATTAAATGGTAGTTACTGTTGGGGTTATTCATGTTTACAAGCTCATTTCTGGGGTTGCAACTCTTTACAAGATACTATGTCGGGTAGATTACCATTTCTGGGGTTGCAACTCTTTACAAGATATTATGTCGGGTAGATTACCATTTCTGGGGTTGCTACATTTTACAAGCAATTATGCGGGGTAGCTTATCTTTATATGGGCACTCTGGTGTTTCTGACCTTTACAACGTCTGTTTATTTATTGGGATATATATTTACCCGCTGTCTTGCTATGGTTGGGCTCTGTTTTGCTGCATTGCTTCTGACCCAGAGCAATGGGCGAGATACATGGATGGCCCGTCATCCAGGAGGAGCTAAGAAAAGGAGTGGACGGTGGTGAATGGGAGTGGAGTGGGTGGGAGTGGATCTATGGCTTTTGACTTTGGCTACCTCCCTTATGAGGGGGGAAAAGCCCTTAGTGTGTCTGTGTATATATATATATATATATTATATATATATATATATATGTGTGTGTGTGTGTGTGTGTGTGTGTGTGTGTGTGCGTGCTTTGTGTGTGTGTGTGTGTGTGTGTGTATGTTTTCCTACCAATCTCTCTGTATTTCCTAGGCAATGTGGAAAACTCTTAGTGAAGGAAAAGATCACATACCCCATAGTTTATATACTTCTCTGTCTCCAAAATGATGACCACTTCAACATTAGATAAAATCGCTAAACATCCACTAACTCTCGCTCGTTTTCTGATTTTGGAACCCATCGTGGACCTCTTTGGACCCTCCAGGGTTGTTTGGACCAGAACTTGTGAACCGCCGAGGTGAGGCTGTCGATCTGTCCAGACGGAAAACGGAAGTATGTTCGTCCACGCGATCAAGCATATGAGGTGACACGACCTTGGATGTGTTGCATTTACGCAACATTGCCCCGACATTGCGACACTCACACCGGGTTCGGCGCCAACAACGGGGTCACAGACACACCAGGGCAGCACCACCGTGGGTGTAATCGACAAACTCCCCCAGGGGGACAGAGGTGACGATCTCTGCCTCTCCTGCAGACTCCCTTGGGGGAAGGGGAAGGATCAGAATGTCAGGCCTCCCTCCTCCCCCTCTCCCCCCTCTCCCCCTCTCCCCTTACCCCTCTCTCCCCTCTCCCCTTCCCCCTCTCTCCTCTCCCCTTCCCCCTCCCCCTCTCCCCTCCCCCCCTTCCCCCTCTCTCCTCTCCCCTTCCCCCTCCCCCTCTCCCTTCCCCCTATCCCCTCCCCCACTTCCCCCTCCCCCTCTCCCCTCCCCCTATTCCCATGCCCCTCTCCTCTCACCTTCCTCTTCCTCCTCACCTTCCCCCTCTCCCCTTCCTCCTCCCCCTCTCCCCTTCCCCCTCCCCCCTCCCCCTCTTCCCTTCCCCCTCCCCCCACCGTCCCTATTCCCTTTCAAATTACCAAGTCCTCAGGAGGGGGCCTCCTTGGAGCTCTAACCATGTAACTGCTACTCGCAGCAGCCACATAACGTTCTCCAGAACTGGGGGGGGGGGTCTGGGGAACTCCGACAAGGTTAAGGTGGATAGTGTCAACACCGGTTTTGTAGGCATCCGCAACACCAACACCGTATAAGCCACATACTGTCGTTACGCGTTGACTTTATCGGGACTAGAACCACTATCCATGGTAATAATAATAGTAATAATTATAATAATAATAGTAGTAATAATAATAATGACAATATTAGTAGTAATAATGATAATAATGATATGATAATATTAAAAATTATAAGATAGAAGAAGAATAATGATGTTAGTAATAAAAACAGCAACAATAGTAATGAAAAAGATACAAAAACAATGATAATGATGAGAAGAAGGAGAAGAAGAAGGACAACATCAAACAAAATGTCCGCGAATGTATGAATGAATGAATGAAGGCCTTCTTTCTAAAGTAGGTCCATCCACTCTTTTTTTTTTTTTTTCTTCTTTTTTTTCAAACGTGAACATTCCTCAGCCCAAGTCGTCTATTTCCAACCGGATGCTAGTGAATACCCTCATCTGGGTCGAGTAGTGTGGATGAGATGTAGACTGCCTGGGATGACGGTAGCCCTAGACCGCATAGCAAACAGTAAGATTTTATACTTTTTACTTTACATTTGCTGTAAACGAGTATATGACGAAGGAACATGTGACATTAAAGTCCTTTCAACATCAATACATTCTCTCAAAACATACGTATACACACACACACACACACACACACACACACACACACACACACACATATATATATATATATATATATATATATATATATATTTTTTATGTGGATGTGTTTTGGTGCCCCTTCCTACCAACTCACCGGAAGTGACGTCAGGCCGCGCCGTCGTTATCAGCAACCATTGATTCTCAGGAAGCGACCAGCGAACTCCCCCCTCCCCTCCTCTCTCCCACGTATATCATCGATCACGAATGTGTGACTCAAAAGTCCTGACGAAGGCAAGAAGACTTTCCTAATGGGTCCTTTCTCCAACCTTGTAACCACCGACTTGTCAGAACCTAACCTAATCTAACTTAAACTAACACAATCTAACTTACCCTAAATTAGGCTAAACTACCCTGACCTAATGTACCTAAACCTAGAATCCCTAACCTGCTCTAGCCTAACCCAAATTAACCTAACTTGAAGTAACACAACCTAATTTACCCTACCCAAGTCTAATCTACGCTAACAGCTTACCCTAACCTAACCTGGCCCAACATAACCTAACCCAACTTATCCTAACCTAATCTAACCTACCCTAACCTAACCTACCCTAACTCAAACTAACCTAAATGAACCTAAACCTGACTTTACCTAACCTGACCTGACCTACCCTAACCTAACTTGCCCTAACCTAAACTAAATTCACCTAACCTAACCTACCTTACCTACCCTACCCTAACTCAAACTAACCTAACCTAAATCTAAATCTGACCTTAACTAACCTAACCTAACCTTCCCTAACCTAAAACTTAACTTAAACCTCACCTAAACCGTACATTACCTAATCTAACCTACCTTACACCAAACTAACCTAAACCTAAATCTAAACCTGACCTTAACTAACCTAAACCTAAATCTAAACCTGACCTAAACCTAAATCTAAACCTGACCTTACCTGACCTTAACTGACCTAAACCTAAATCTAAACCTGACCTTACCTGACCTAACTTGATATACCTTACTGTCACCGTGACACGTGGAATGTGGCAAGTAGACAACCACAACGTCTTGGTCACATCATGGAAGAAGAAATGTCACGTCACACGCAAAGCAGTGAGAGGGGGAAGGAACCCGAAATCGGTTGAAGGACCTGAAAGGAAAGAATTCAGTCTTTGCTGGCATCGTTATTCGAAGCATAACAGTGAACTTTCTCGTAGCTAAACCAACCAGTTAGGCTAACTCCTTTTTGATGTAGATTGTTCTACTACGATTTCTCTCTCTCTCTCTCTCTCTCTTTTCTTTTATTTACTTTCGCCATTATTACATAGTTTGTGTTGTATGTATATGTATATATATATATAATATATATATATATATATATATATATATATATAGTGTGTGTGTGTGTGTAATAATGATAATAATAATTATAATAATAATAATAATGATAATAATAATAATAAATGGTTTATTGAAAATGTGGCAGCCTAAGGCTGAAAATACACATATTAATGTAAGAGGGTACATAATATATGATTACCCATACATATTATGATGCTGAAGTGATTGTGTGTGTGTGCGTGTGTGTGTGTGTGTGTGTGTGTATGTATGCATAGTTCAGTTTCTCTTTATCCTTCGTCGTTTGTACCGACCATCTGCTCTCATTCAAACGCATCTTCTTCTTCAAACCCAAACGCCCACCTCAACTTCTATTTCCTCGACCAATTTTTTTTCTATCAAGACTTCAACTCCGTCTAATACAATCTGCATGCGTCCAAACTGCGTGGCCATCGCGATTCTGGGAATTCGGTGGTGCCGCCCACGCCTACGTTTCTCGGTCACGCCCACGCCCGTTGGCACCATTTTTTTTATCTTCTTTTACGGGCGCCAGGTGAATTTATTTATCTGTGCCTCTTCAGGGCTTCGTATTCTGTTCCAATCCATCCATGCATGCGTATATACTCGATATACATGCATATAAAACATATACACATGTATATGTATATATACATATACGTACATTCATACATACATGCATACATACATACGTACTACATACATACATAAGCATATGCATGTATGCAAACATACTTATTGCCATGCATACATACATACATTCATACATACATGCATGCATACATACGTACATACATACATACATAAACACATGCATGCATGCAAACATACTTATTGCCATGCATACATACATGCATGTATACATTCGTATATACATACATAATGAACGTATTCGTGTATACCTACATACGCACATATATACACATGATTCAGTCTTCCTCCTTCAAGGCTTTAAGGTCTTGGGGCTTATTCGTTCCGGTGACGAAGACGAATAAAATCGCCTGACGGCATCCATAAGGAACAAATCTGTACGAGAAATCGAGAGGTCTAAACGAGATGTTATGTGTTCTAAAATGAACCCTGTGCCTTGACACCATTTGCCAAAGGGGAGAGAAAAAAATGCGCCGCGGTTGCTAACAGGCTGCCGCTCTTCAGGCCACGGCCGTGAGCAAATTGAGATTGTTTACGAAACTGTGCGAGCGGGTGCTTGCAGGGCAAGAAGAGAAATGTTTCCCTCCAGGTCTCCTCCCCGTGTTCGGATCCCTTGCCTGACTTTAGACCCACAACTTAACCCAACCTAACCTAACCCAAACCCAACCAAACCTAACCCAACCCAAGCCTAACCTAACCTAACTAACCTAACCGTATTTCGTTAAGGATAATTAACACTATCACGTGTTTCAACTTCAGCAACTTCAGTTTTTAAAATATCGTGGAGAGCGGGGAGGACATGGGAGGACATGGCCGTCACTCGAAGTGCTTTGGGAAGGGTTCCGAAGGGAAAGAATGACGTGTCCTTGATCTGAGTGGCTTCGGACACCACGTCACGACTGACACATAGTCACGTAGAACTCGTCACGTGACGGGATGATATAGAACTCTCTCTAGATAGATTCTGCGGTCTAGAATAGAAAATCTAGCAAAGCATGTGATATGAGGCATATAGACTGAAGGATAAGTAAATATATAGAATAGAGTGCAATCCCTGTAATAAGAGTGACGGATTCCAAGTATACTTTTGCCTCGACTCTTCTTAAGAAAAAGAAGAAGAAGGAGAAGAAGAAAAAGAAGAAGAAGGAAGAAGAAGACGAAGGAGAAAG
>NC_134793.1:19821599-19826599 GCF_046742065.1 Oratosquilla oratoria | reverse complement strand
AGAGCTGGGTGCGTTCCTAGGTGCGACGTCCTTCTGTGTCCTGACTATGTATGTGTCAGTCAGGACACCAAGGAACGCAACTAGGAACGCGCCCAGCTCTGTTTACAGCAACTTAGTCAATTATCACAACCCCTACTCCCAGCATTTGCACATTTTTGTACCCTCAAAAGGGCTGAATGTATTCTTGGTTAAGAAGCACACATATAGATAGAAATGTATTCACATAACTGTGAAGTTGTGTGTAACAACAGCCGTCATAACTGGCCGAGCGGGTTAGGGCGTCAGTATCTGCGGCGTTGGTCGAGGGGGGGGGTTCGAACCCTGCTACCGGTGAAGTTGAACCACGGGCATGATTCATTAAATTCCACGCTACAAAGTCCTCTGTGAGAGGCACCGTCCTAGCCTCCCGATAGGGGGGAGTTTGTGACGTTAAATCATATCACACATACCTAAAGGCTTTCTTCCCCCTTATAAGTAGGGTAGCCACCCAAGGGATGCACCCATCCATCCCACATCCATTTGTTTCCCTGTAAGATTATTATCAGATGGTAAAACCAGAATAGAAAATACAAAGGGAATCAAGTTAATGAAGAAGTTAATTAAGAATTAATCTCCTTCGGTTGGGTGAGAGTTTCCTCCTCATCCTCATCCTCCTTCACCACCTACTCCTCCTCTTCCTCCTCGTCCTCCTCCTCGTCCTCCCTCTCGTCCTTCTCCTCCTCTTCTACGTTCTTCTCCTCGTCCTCGTCCTCCTTCTCCTCCACGTTCTCCTCCTCGTCCTACTCCTCCTCCTCTTCCCACTTGCCTTCAGCTCCTCCTCCTCCTCCTCCTCCTCCTCTTTGGTCTCCTCGTCCTCCTCTTCCTACTCATCATTCTCCTCTTCCTCCTCGTCCTTCTCTTCCTTGTCCTCCTCCTCTTCCTCCTCGTCCTTCCCTTCGTCCTCCTCCTCTTCCTCTTCACCCAACCCAAATCGTCTGTCGTTAGCCAGAATGAAAGTGCAAGAGGCGTCACACGTCACACCGTGACGGTGTGTGATGTGACACAAAGTGTGACGGATGGCCATTTGAGTGGGGGAGGTCACGTGTCATCACGGCGCAGAAATCTGCCGGAATGCAGTTGCCGGGGGTTGGGGTGGGGGAGGGACGTGGGAGGGGAGCAGTGTCTCTGTAGCACTCACCCACCCACGCACAGTTGGGGAGATTTTTTTTTTTTCTTCTTTTTTTAGAATATGAGGAAGAGATATATTTATACACACACACGTACATGAATACACATATACGGTGTGACATAATTTTTTTATTTGATAGTATTATCAAATGCTTATATGTTTTATATATATAGATTTTACTTGATCATCTGTTGTTAGTTCTCAGCCTTCTTTGCGTCTGAAATTATAGAAATGCTTCAAATATATATATATATATATATATATGTGTGTGTATATATGTATATATATATATATATATATATATATATATGTGTGTGTGTGTGTGTGTGTGTCTATATATGTGTATATATATATATATGTATATATGTATATATATATACATATATGTATATATATACATATACTGTATATATACACACATATATATATATACATATATGTGTATATATACATATATATATATATATACATATATGTATATATATGTGTATATATATATATATATATATATATATATATATGTGTGTAGAGACATTTTGTGACGTGATTTGAATATTGCGGTGCATTCCTGACTCGACCGGGTGCACCAACACACCACACCATGTTGCAGTTAAGTCTGCTGTTGCATGGAATGTTGCATGTTGCTGCGTCCATTGCAAGGGAGAGGGGCTGCGTGGCGAGTGGATGGTGGTGCTCAGGGGAGACTTTTCTGACTGGAAAAGTTTTTTTGTTTTTCTTTTTTGTTACTCTGTTGATGTTGTCGTTCCCTTGACTGTCTGGCCGAGCAGTCCCGTCTCCCCGAGGAACGCTATGGCTGTTGTTGTAAGCGATATTGTTCGTTTTGTTGATGTTTTTGTTGTGGTTACGATCCTCGTGTAGATTGTAATGCTGTTACTGTTGCTCTTAGTTTTGGTAGTGTTGTTGTTGGTATCATTGTTGATGTTAATATTTTTTGTTGTTAGTGGTGGTGGTAATGGTAGTAGTTTTTTTTTTTTTTAGTTCCGGCCATCACTGACCCCCTGGTGCTCCTAACATAAAGGAACCTAAGGACGGAGCCTCCCAGGAGCTCCCGTGTAACCGTTGCTCGGTGCGACCACTTGCGACGACCGATTCCGCAGAGAGGTCTCCACTTGGTTAACTTCGCCTGTCGTTAACCAGAATAAAAGCCCTGAAGGGTGAGATGTCCGGCTCGGGTGGTGACCCACGGGCGACGAGTTTTGTAGACCCAGACGCGAGATAAGGCGTGGCAGGAAATGGGACTGTGAAGTTATTAATAGGGTCAGACTTGCTCTACATTGATAAGCAGTCGAGAGAATAGAGTGTGGAAGGGTGCGGAGGGGGAGGGGGATGGCTCTCTCTCTCTCTCTCTCTCTCTCTCTCTCTCTCTCTCTCTCTCTCTCTCTCTCTCTCTCTCTCTCTCTCTCTCTCTCTCTCTCTCTCTCTCTCTAGCGCACACACACACACACACACACACACACACACACACACACACACATACATACATTCACAGACACACACGCACACATATACATACATGCACACACACACACACATATACATACATGCACACACACACACAAAAAAACAAGCACACACAACCGCACACACACACGCACAAACACTCTATCTATCACACGTGACCCAAGACCATGGTGAATCACACACACACACACACACACACACACACACACACACACACACACACACACACACACACACACACACACGCCCACTCTCTCTCTCTCTCCTCGTCTGGGATACTGATACTGACTACATAGGTTTTAGGCACTCAGCATTTCAGGAACTTGGTGGCATCCCTACGGTTCAGACTCACGTAGCATCGTCTCGTGACTGGAGAATAAGCTCGTATAAAAAAAAATAATACTGGTCATTTTTATCTTCTGTGGTTCCTTGCAACTCCTCTCTCTCTCTCTCTCTCTCTCTCTCTCTCTCTCTCTCTCTCTCTCTCTCTCTCTCTCTCTCTCTCTCCTTCTCTCTCTCTCTCTTTCTCTTCTATTTTCTTTCATTTCATACATTTTATTTTTTTTTTCCTTTTGTTCTGTTTTCTTCTTTTTTTTTTTTTAATTCTCCTTCCGGTGAATATAGTCATTCTCTGTTTTACCAGTAGCAGAGACTGGTATATGTGCCGCTTGGCTGTTTTATTCAGATATAAGAAAAAAAAAACTAAAATGCAGAAGAAAAGGAGTCAAAACTAACCTAACCTAACCAAACTTTCCCAAAAACACAAACTTTGTATAGTTGTTTCCTTTAACATTTTTAAGGATAACGTTATGAATTTGCGCCATAATTGGCCGCAGTTATCCCATGCTGGCCCACCGGACTATCCACTGGGAGACGATACAGCTCATGTACCTCATCATAGCGGCCTCATCCGGTTTGCTGGATGAAGTGGATGAGGCGTAATGGAGTGGCCCTGGTTGTGCAGTCAGAATCCAATTCTCCATCTTGATGACGTTCCAACGATAAAACGCGACACTGGTATACGGCACCTTGAATATCCGCCGTTGCAGAGAGGGGTTGGGAAGCCCCCAGAGCGCCACGTGAACAGTTGTCAAGCACCCCCCAGTTTTCGAACCCCGGTTGAGACAAAGACGTTATCTCCTGTTCCGCAAGAACTAATTGAGTATAGTCTACATTCGTGTAAATTTGATTTTTTTTTTTTTTTTTTTTGTATATATATAGTTTTGGAGCCATGAGCATAACACGTGTTCGATTCCCCGGACCACCACGCCCAGCTAATCATTGTTTACATTTGGTCACCAAACAATGACGTCACCAAATATCTGACGTCACGCGGCTACAAAGATCCTCCGGACCATCACCACGCCCTGTTGAGTTTTGTTTACATTTCGTCACCTAAAACATGACGTCACCAAACTCTGACGTCACAAAACGCTGGCGTCATGCATCTACCAGCTCTGTCTATCCACGTAGATTTCAACTGTTGATCTTGAAATACGAGTGTAGTGCCGACTTCATCTTAACAACTGTTCCTTTTCTTGAGCCATTTTTATTTCTTATCTTAGGCGTCTACAGGAGTTCTCAGACGGGGAGTCCATCAGGGTTCACAAGTGGGACCCTCGACCGAGAACTAGTGGTATTTAGCGAATCCACTAAAACGTTGAACAGTCAAGATTGACCAAGGAAACCCACGGAACCCTGCGAGTGTAAGAACATGTTATGTACAGTACTCCAGTTAGGTAAACGCATTATTACAGAACATTTTTGTATCACTGTTTCTTTCAAAAAAGTTCCCAGCGTGCTTAGGATTAGTTAATTGAGTTTAAAGTTATTTTTGATTCAACAAGATAGAGACGAGTACCCGTGGACTTAAACTCGTTTTCTCTGTATATCACAGTTAGCCAAACCCATTAACACAGTGGGTTCTTATCAAAGTATATCTTTGGACTTTTAAAACGCTGAATGTTTAGTTCGCAAAAAACAGGACTGAGCACGAAAACTGATAAGAACACAAGACAAAACAACCTGTCCTCAATGCAACTTGTGACCTGATATTGCCAACGAATCATCCCATTTTTCGCCAAATTTGTATTTTGCCAAGTCCTATTTTGCCATATTTGTGTTTGGGTGAGCTTTTATTTCGCCAATTTTGTATTTGGCTGAACTTTTATTTCGTAAATTTTGTGTTTTGCCACAATTATATTTCGCCAAATTTGTGTTTTGCAAAATTCCTATTTCGCCAAGTTCGTGTTGTGCCAAACTCCAATTTAATTTTTTTTTTCCAAAATCCTATTTCGCCAAACTTCTGTATCGCCAAGTTAAATTTCGCCAAGTTTGTGTTTCGCCAAAT
>NC_134793.1:19814099-19816599 GCF_046742065.1 Oratosquilla oratoria | reverse complement strand
GACTCGGAACTCTAAGCTCTCGTTGTGAGTATAACATCTGTGTGTGCGTGTGTGTGTGTGTGTGTGTGCGTGTGTGTGTGTGTGTGTGTGTGTTGGCTCAAGCCTGTCCCCTCTCCAGCTGTAGATGGCTTCAGCTGGTGCGTAGTTGCACCGATACAGCTGGGTCACTTCCTCCTCCTCCTCTTCCTCCTCCTCTTCTTCTTCCTCCTCCTCCTTCTCTTCCTCCTCCTCGTCCTCCTCTTCCTCTTCCCCCTCCTCCTCTTCCCCCTCCTCTCCCCTCTTCTTCCTCTTCCTCCTCTCCCCTCCTCCTCCTCCTCCTCCTTTCCCCCTTCTCCTCTCCCTCCTCCTCCTCCTCTTCTTCCCCCTCCTCTCCCCTCTTCTTCCTCTTCCAACTCTCCCCTCCTCCTCTTCCTCCTCCTCCTCCTCTTCCCCCTCCTCTTCCCTCCTCCTCCTCTTCCCTCCTCCTCATTCTCCTTCTCTTCCTCCTCCCCTTCCCCCTCTTTGTCATCGTCACTATCATCATCATCATCATCACCAACACCATTCTCATTATCATCATTATTTTTGTCTCGCTCCTCTTCCTCCTGTTTCTACTCTTCTTCCTTCTTCTCCCCTTCTTCCTTTTTCTCCTCTTCCTTTTCTTCCTACTCGCCCTTCTTCTCCTCATCTATCTTTCCCACCTCCTTCCCCTCCTCCTGCTCTTCCTCCTCTTCCCTCTCCTTTTCCTCCTCCTCTTCCTTTTCTTCCTTCGCCTCATTTTCTTCCTCCTCCTCCTCCTTTTCCTCCTTTTCTTCCTCCTCGCCATTTTTCTCCTTATCCTTATCCTGCACCTGTTGCCTTCCTCCTCTTCTTCCTCGTCCTACTCCTCATCCTCCTCTTCCTCCTCCTATTCCTATTCCTCCTCTTCCTCCCCCTTCTCCACCTATTCTTCTTCCTCCTACTCCTATTTCTTCTTCTATTCCTCCTCTTCCTATTCCTCTTCCTCCTCCTCCTCTTCATATTCCTCCTTCTCCTCTTCCTCCCATTCTTCTTCCTCCTCCTATTCTTCCTCTTCCTCGTCCTCCTCCGCCTCGCAGTTCGAAGGCCACTGGAAGTCATCCTCGAGGTTGCTTCAACATCGAGTTTGATCGTCGTCGTCGTTGCATTTCGGGTCATAAATTTGTTACGACACTAACGTGGGGAACAGAAAGAGCAGACCTAAGGGCCGGGTGGATGGTCCCGGCGTCCACTCCCGTAATACGTTCTTACTAATAATAGTTTTTTTTTTTTTTTTTTTTTTTTTTTTTTTTTTTTTATCTGTGGTATCCTTAGGGAGGCGGTTCGAATCCCGCAAGAGACCCAAAGCATGACGTCAGTAAGCCCTCAACGTCCGAAGTCCCGGCGAAGGCAGTCATGCCTAGCCACTGCGTAGGGCTGAGACCTTAGAGGTATATTATAAGCGCATGCATACATACAAATATCCTCCTGCAAGTGTTCTGTGTAAGCTGTGCTCAAGTAATGTGCTCACTTATAATGTGAGCATCCAGTGCATCTCTCTCTCTCTCTCTCTCTCTCTCTCTCTCTCTCTCTCTCTCTCTCTCTCTCTCACCTAAAATATGCACGTCTCACGCTATCAGCTCACACACGAACGCATAAAGTATGAATAACTATTAGACTCTCACGATATATGTATATATATATATATATATATATATATATATATACATACATATACATATATCTATATATATATTTATATATATATATATATATATATATATATATATACATACATATAAAACTTAAACCCACTCTCGGAGAAAGATAAGCTGAGATACAGAGTAAACCGTATATTTCGACCACTAACTGTGGTCCTCTTCAGCAGTTACAATTATAGGGTACATAGACAAGGGGTTATATACAGTGGAGGAAGTAACATTGGGGAACTCAGTAAGCCTCAGGTCACTTGCCCTGAGTGAGGTCGGACCTCACTCAGGGCAAGAGACCTGAGGCTTACCGAGTTCCCCAATGTTACTTCCTCCTCTGTATATAACCCCTTGTCTATGTACCCTATAATTGTAACTGCTGAAGAGGACCACAGTCAGTGGTCGAAATATACGGTTTACTCTGTATCTCAGCTTATCTTTCTCCGAGAGTGGGTTTAAGTTTTATTTTACTCTTGTGTTACGACATCTACGTTACTTGATATATACATATATATATATATATATATATATATATATATATAGTGTGTGTGTGTGTGTGTGTGTGTGTGCGTGTGTGTACGCATGTGTGGATGTAATTCACCATGATCATGAACCACATAATGAGCTTAAAGTTCAAACATATATGTGAACTATTTCAGTCAACATTCAGTGAATATTGGGCATTGTGGGAAAATGTCCAGACGAAAATTAACCATTTCACTCCACATTCAATGAATGTTGGGCATTGTGAGACAAGGTCCAGATGAAAATTAACCATTTTAGTCCATATTCAATGAATGTTGAGCATTGTGAGA
>NC_134793.1:19749099-19809099 GCF_046742065.1 Oratosquilla oratoria | reverse complement strand
AAGATAGATTGAACAAGGCGAAACATTATGAGAATCGGCTAGAGACAGCTAGCCGATTCTCATAATGTTTCGCCTTGTTAAATCTATCTTTGGACAAACCTGGGAATATATTTTTGTTTTACACTGTACAGAAGTGGGAATCAGAAACAAAAGAGACGCAATTATACTGTAAGAAAGTAATTTAGATATTTTTTTAAACTCCTGCAAAACCATATCACAGTAGAAGTCTCTCAATAGTCTTCCAGAGATAAACATAATCAAAAGCCTGAGAGTAAAGGAACAACTTGACAAAGACCGTGCTCTCAATGGTCTCAAAATGTCAGGAAATAGATTTCATTTGGAAGTGGGTAGAAACAACTTCGCCAACCGTGTAGTTAATGAATGGAATAAACTTCCTGCAGAGGCAGTGCAATGTAGTTCAGTTCGAAGCTTTAAAAATCATTTGGATAAACACCTAAGCAAGATGCTGTAATGACTCTCATTTATTTTATATTTGTTTGTTTTGTTATCATTTGTCTGTTTATTATTTGCTTGATTCACATTTATTGTTAGTTATATGTCAATTCATTATTATTTACTATTTACCTGTTTGTTTATCATTTAACCATACCTGTGTATTTATTTGTTTTATTTATTATTATTTATATTAGTATATTTTTTATTTATTTATTTATCATTATTATATTTTTTTCGCATCCGACCTAGTTATGGACCAATAGGTCTCCTGTCGGTATGCTCCGCCTTTGTAATATTTTGTAATCAGAAAGAAGTCTGGGAGCATTTGAAAAAAAAACAACACAGAAACTTCATAATCACATCAACTAGGCGGATAATGAGAATCCTTTAACAACCCACTTGTCTGGAAAGTGTTTACCAAACAATTCTTTTCCAACTTCGTAATGGTGAGGATTTCTCGAAAAAAAAGAGTAAAATATTGTCTTAGGTGGTAATAAAGTTCATTACACGGCCATGCAATGAAGCTGTGGGGGTAAGCCAGCCTCAGCTGTCGGGCCCTGCTATGGAGGTGCTGTGTCTTGCTGCATTGCTTCTGACCAGGGCAATGGGAGAGGTATAGGGGAGGTCTCTCAATTACAAGGAGGTAAGATGTAAAAGAAAACATATAGGTGTTGTATGGGTGTGGGATGGTTGCATGTCTTAGTTAACCTCTCCCATATAAGGAGGAAAGGGCCTTTTGGTATAAGTTTATATATATATATATATATATATATATATATATATATATATATGTATGTATGCATGTATATATGTGTATGCATATACAGTATGGAGCAAAAGTAATAAACTGCGCATGAAACTGGAAAATATTTAAATTCGGAGTGTAGATAAACAAAGTTTGTCAGTCAACACAGAAAAACGAGTCTTCATAACAGAGCCGTGGGATCCCATCATCAGGACTGTGAACCTTATCATTTTGTAGGTCAAGAGAACAAAGATGATATTCAAATCTGACACATGAATAAGTTAGCTGGTTAGACTAGGTTAGCCTAGGTTAGGTTGGCGAGGAGGTACAACCAGGAAAGTAAATAAGAACATAAGAACGAAGGAGACCATAAGGACTACACTAGGGAGTTTCAAAATACTGGAGGTGTTGGGGAGAGGACAAAAGTCACGATGGTGTTGTAAAGTTTACGAGATCCTGAAATTTCCTGTTGCAGGGGAAGAAATAAATAAAAGGTTTGGCAAGCCAGAGAACAGACATGACACAATTCCGAGAAGTGAACTTCAGAAGACATCAGAGAGTTCGAAGGGCATGACACAGTTAGTAGTCACTTCCTTAAGTCACAGACACTTCCTTAAGTGATGTTATACGAAAACCGTATCCTTCACGTAGGACAAGAAAGACGATTTGGGATGTTTCTACGCCAGGAACGATTGACCCCATAACGCAGGCTTCACACACCAAAGGATCCCGGAGGAGGAAGATGTAATTGCTCCAAGAGAAAGTAGAGAATTACTGCCCCGATTTCCTGGTCTGCAGCTATGAATAGTTCAATGGAGGCGCCCGCACCTCGAACGATCTTGAGACTGTAAAGGAATATTACGACCGTTGACAAAAAAACGAAGGCGTGGGATTCGATAGACGGAGAGGCTTGGTAACATCGCACAAAAGGGTAGAGGTGAGTGTCTGGAATGAAGACGAAATAAATGTGATTAGGCAACTGAGTAGGCTCCCTCGAGGTCAGTAAACAGACATGTTCTTAGCAGTCCTGTCCGTCTAGAGCAAATCGCCTTTTCGGAAGATGGTATGAATTTGGAGTCAGGTGAAATGTATAGCTCAGCGGATACACGGCCCTGTCAGACATGGTGTGTGTATATGAGAGAGGGAGATCTCTGTAGTGAGAGTTTGGCCACCGGTATGCAGTGATGGATGTGCAAACACCAGACTGGCTGTGAGCGAGTTATGTGTAGGCTCTGTGATGCTCCGAAGGTGTTACCGACTCGGAAAACACACTCCATAATCATTTTCCTTGTTGTGGTGAGAGACGGTAGCCGCTTCACTGCTGTGCTTATACGGTTTAATGACCACGCTAAACCTGGTTAGATATGTTTGAACAGGAATGGAAGTTAGTTATGTTTACATCACGGTTAATACGTCCTCTGGAGACCATTTACTCGATAGACTCGAAGTTAGTTTAAAATAGAAGCCAATGTAAACGAAGAAAGTGTGCTATTTCTTACGAAGGAGGGGGAGGGGGGGTTGGGGGTGGGGGTGAGAAACTTGCCCATGCAGGTAATAATACAGAGAATCAGGCTTGTGCATAAACGTGGTATTATTCATTGTGTGCCCGCCTGCTTGTTTGCTTGCTAGCTCCCTTGTTTGTTTGGATTATGTTAACTTTGCCGAGGTTAAGTTGCGCGTTTGTAGCCAACTGCCTGCCTGTGCAGCCTGCAATCCTGTAATACATTCTCCCGTGGTCTGGAGCGTCTGAAACCGTGACAGCGCGGAGGAAAGCTTCCCCTAAAGCTTTCTTTCCTGACGTTCAACGGGTTCCTGCGGACGCAAATGGAGACCGTGACAGAAGGCCACATCTCCAACCCGTCCACCGGCTCTCCTGGGCGGGGGCGAGCGTTCGGCCGAGAACGAGACGCCGAAGTCGAAGTCGGGGGAGAAGGGGGACGGATTGAAACGCGTGCCTTGCAACCCAGACACCCAAACACAGCGGTGGCACCGCCTGCATTGTCGGAGGGTCAGGCAGGGAGGAGGAGTGGGCTTGTGTGCGTGTGTTGGGGAAGTGACTAGAGAAGGTGGAGGTGGCGGAGGAGGAGGAGGAGGAGGATGAAGGAAGGGGGGGGTGGAGGGGGAAAAGGAGTAGTTCGAGAGGGCCTTAGACATAAGGATGGTATTGTTGGTAGATGTATCAGCTGAAAGTACTCGGATACGGAAGATGGTATGTTAATGTTCCTGAGGATGTTGATGGTGTGAGTTTCGTAATGGATGGGGTGGAGGAAAGGAAGATGATGAGGATGCTGGACTCGGTTGGCGTGTGGTAGCGGTGGAGTTGGTGGAGGAGAGGGCGTGGGGGATGAAGAGAGGAGGAGCGTCGGAGAGAAGAGAGAGAGAGAGAGAGAAAGAGAGGTCAGCCGTTTCCTCGGCTTGGGATGAGAGAGTGGTGGTGTGAGGGGATATCACTTCTACTACGCTTACTACAACGCTACTACGGCTACTACAACTACCTCTACTACCACTACTACTACTACTACTATTACTACTACTACTACTACTACTACTACAGCTGCTGCTGCTTCATTTCTTGGTCATTTTTATTCTTTTCATTCTTCTTTTTTCTTTCTTTTATTTCATGTTTTCTTTTTCTTCTTCTTTCTCTTCTTTTCTCTTTGTTCTTCTTATCTTCAATTAGTGATGCCATTATTAGTATTACTATAACTATTATCAAATCATGATGATGATGATGATAGTAAAGATAATGATGATGACGATAACGGTGATGATAACGATGGTCATAATGATCACGATGTTCATGTTACTATATCAACACTATACTTGATTCTACAACTGCTGTAGTTACCACCATCAGTTATCATGATTCTTACCCGTGATAGTAATGAATTTACTTAACTCCTACATTTAAAAACCCCACCATAATTGCCCACCACCTGGGCTTCACTGCATCACCACCAACACCACCCACTACCCATTACCCACCATTACCACCAGCACTCGGACACCACCAGCACCCGGACACCACCTACCAGCAAGCACTGGGCATAACCATCACAGCTTTAAGGCCTTCCTTCATCTCTACACCGCAGCCACATACACGTTAAGGCGTGTGGTTGGCTGGTCTCCGACCTGTATATGCTTGCATGTCCGCTTCAACCCCCGAAGACCTCACGAAGTACTTACTGGGGCGTGGCCACTCTCGGAAAGGGGATTTGGACCCCGACGGACCACAGGACCCCCGGCTTGGGGGGGTCTTGTTAAGGGTCGAGACCCAAGCCTACCATCGACCATAACAGTCGCCCGTGGGTTCAGACCCTTCCCTACCATATCTACCACAACCACGAAACCATACCATTTCGGTTTTTGGGTTCTTGACCGCCCCCCCCCCCACCCAAAAAAAAAAAAAGAGCGTGGAGCATTGAACTGAGCTCGGCATCCACTCAGAGAGCATGGGAGACTACCTCCCCACCCTCCTCCCTCCCACTCCTCCCTCCCACCTCCCTCCCACCTCCCTCCCACTCCTCCTACCTCCCTCTCACCTCCTCCTTTCTTTCCCCACCCACGAAGCGAGGGAAAGGGTCATTAGGCTGACAAACGAAGGAAGAGAGAAACGGAGAAAAAGAGGATAAGAAAAGAGAGACATTAAAGAGACAGATAACAGAGGAAGAGAGAAGAGAAGAGGAGAGAGCGCAAGATAAGAAAAGAGAAGTATTAAAGAGGAGGCTAGGTTGTGGAGAAAACAAAAATAAAGAGACATATATAGAAGATAAACATTGGAGAAGTGAAGACATTAGATATTATGATGAGGAATATCGAAACGAAAACGGAATAGAGAGAAAACGAAGACAAGTATTTAAGGAAATGAAGAGGTCGAGGAACGAGAGGAGAGAGGAAAAGAGAAAACGGGAAATGTGGAGAAAGAGCAGAAAGAAGAGAGCTACTTGTAGGGAAAAATAAAGAGCACATAAGGATAGGAGACAGAAAAATTGGTGGGAGAGAGAGAGAGAAAGAGAGGAGAATAAAAAGAAAGAGAAGTAATAGTGAGAGACAAAGAAGGCTGGCTGGGCAGAAAGAGAGAGAGAAAAAGTAAAGAGAGCTAGATTAATTGAAAAAATAACAGAAACTACTCCCAAGATAACAAATACATCGACAGAAGAGAAAAAAACAAAACAAAAAAACACGAGGCAAAAGGAGAAGGAACCGGAGAAAGAAAGAAAGGAGGAGGAAGGAAGGGGCAAGAGGAGGAGGAGGAGGAGGAGGAGGAGGGGCTCGGAGAGTGGATGGAGGTGACCAGCCGGCATCATGGGATCAATGCAGCAACACGTAGCCAACTTGAGCGTCCGTCTCCAGCTTCCATCTCTTTTCGAGTTTAAATTCTCGTATATGTATGCACACATAAGCATGTGTATATATTACACACGGTCTGTGCATTTATATGTACGTACGCAGGGACATACGCATGCTCATACATGCATATACGTACACGTACAGTATGCACATGCATACAAATACATAAATACCCCAGACGAATATTTCTGTATGCTCACACACACACAGGAACACACACACACACACACTCACACACACACACACACACACACACACATACACACACACACACTGACACATAATCATTGCAGTCTATTAGATCAATAATGAGGTTGATGCATGAGTGAAAGATGAGATCGTGACCGGGGTCACCTGAGGTGCCAACGAGGCCCGGCCCGGCACCCGCAGACCGTCTTGTTGCAGAGATAGCGCAGGTGTCCTTCGTTTGTTGCTTCTGAACATCAAGCCAAGCCGGGGTTGGATCTTCGGCGGGCTCTCTGTGTGGACTCCTGCAGTGTTCTTTCCTTCTCTGAGGGAGATTGAATATCCTTCTTATTGTTAGAAGTCAAGAGGTTTCGAATGGACATAGTGGTTCTCAGGCGAAGAAACCGGGCACTGGTGAGAACAGTAGAAGAGGTTACAGCTATTACCAGTCGGGCTGCAGCGACGGGGATCCCTCCTGGGGGACGGATCAGATGTAAACATAGCTAGCCTACTAGAGCTTGATTTTATGGGAGCTACGTTGGTTAATGAACGTGTCGTGGTATTGAGGTTTAACCACACCCTAGGCTTCACATATCTTATTGGAAACCGAAAGTAAAGTCGTAGATTGTATACAGTGCCCTTTGGCTCTCCGGTAGCATTTACTCGGACAGAAAAGAAATGGTCGTCCTTACCTGATGAGGGAAAGAAGACTAACAGGACTGCAGTGATTACAGCGGTATTACATGGATCAGCTTCTCGGGAAAGATGTTCTCACATCTTTTGCTGGAGCAGGTTTGCCCCCATCTACGAGTGTTGCAGAGTTCTTAACAATTGAGGTTTATGCCCAGAAGACAAGTAACTGATCAGACCCTAGGGCATTCGTGTGGTAGACTCGTTCAGCCAAAGTGTTAATACATCTGAAGTGAACTCACGAGAACATTGGAAGCACCGAGCGTATAATATTTTGAAAATGTTCGAATGGATTATATGATGTCCAGAAACGACCAGGCGAGTTCCTAGGCCTATTCAGAGGACCAACTCAGAATAAGCCCAACCAATTACTCCCCCCCCCCCCCGAGTCAATCATCACACAGAAAACACCGAACACTTTGTCTGCTCCAGTCTCACCCAGACAAAACAATGTCTCTTAAACGAGTGACCTGTGGGCCAGTCTGGTGACTGTAGCCGGTTACCTGGGGGCCGTGGGCCTCCTGCAAGAGAGATCTGGGGCAACGGTCGATAACCGCATCGCAAGATTTGTAAGAACCGAAGAATGGGGGAGGCTGCAAGAGACCACAAGACCTGCAATAGGCAGTTCCATGTCCCTTACCACCTGTCATCCCTATCCATAAAGTTGTCTAATACTTTCTTGAAACAACAAATTGCTTCAGCGCTCGTTACAAAGTTACTAAATCTATTCCCCCTCGCTGACCACTAGCTTATTTCCTTCTTTACCCTAAATTTGTCCAAGGCGAACTACGGTTTATGAGGATCTGAAGTTTTTCTAATGAAAGAAGCCGTTCTAGATTGAGGTTTAGAAAAGCGTTTAACTAGGTTTAAAGTCGAACGTGTTCCGTGATCGAGAAAGCTGGAGGTAGTTAGGGCGCTACGACAAATGGCTTCTATGTCTTTATTCTGGTGGTCGGTGAGGGAAAGGAAACCACATGAGCAGCAAACGTACTCGATCGTTGGATGTCTTTACTTTCTACTTAATATATATGTATATATATATATATATATATATATATATATATATATATATATATATATATATATATATATATATATATATATATACATGTATATATATTTATATATATGTATGAACATATATATATATACATACATACATATACCAAGGCTTTTTCTCCCTTACAAGGGAGGTAGCCAAAAAGGGAAAGGCATAAAATCATTTCCACCCATTCCATCCCTGAATACACTCCACACCTCCACACTTCCAACAAGGACAAGCGGACTCTATACAACAAAAACTGTCTAATACATTATTCCATTAACGAGTTGAATAGACTTAGTAACCATGTAGTGAGCACTGAAACTATTGGTTGGTTTAAGAAAAGGTTAGATAACTTTATGGATGGGGATGATACGTGGTAGTGGACATGGAACTGCCTAGTGTAGGCCTCATGATCTCTTGCTGTCTCCTTCATTCTTATGTTCTTAATACTTATTTTCTACTCTCTGGACCTGAAATCTCGAGAAGACAGTCATTGATGTATTTCGGATCAAGGGCATGAGTCTTCAAGGACCTTCAAGGTCTTCCCGTGAGCTTAGAGTCTGAGAGAGTCTGACAAAGAACAAAGTGCCATCAAGTTAGCAACTCATGCCTACGCCCAGTTCATCCCCAATTGCTCCGTGAGGTAGTTGGGTCTCAGCCAGAATAAAGACGTTCAAGGACACATCGAGGCGAAGAGCCTACTACGCCAGGGGACGCTGAGTAACTGCCCTGTGGACTTGGGCTGTTGGTGTAGGTGATGCACAGTCACTGGTGTATTGTGAGACATTTAGAACCGCGATAAAGTTACACCACAACGGGAATGTGCCCATTGCATTTGCTGGTTTCTCGAACTGTGATGCGCGGATCCGTAGGGGTTCGCAGAAACCTAGCAAGGGGTCCGGAGGGCGGGGAGCTTACCATTTCGAAAACCTTTTTTTTTTTTTTTTTTTTTATGTTTATTTTACTTTCCATTTTGCAAATATACTTAGATTTCTTTTCTTTGATTTTTGTGCCATGTGTGTACAATGAAAACAGGTTAATGATAAGCACCAATTCTTGCGGAACAGAAAACCTGTTATTAACATTTTTTTTTTACATACAAATGTATAATGCCCATATCTTATCTGAACCCATATCAAGGGGTCCCCCTGAATATTTAAGCCGATGTAAATGGGGCCCACTAGGCGGCTCGGAAACTTGAGAGAGGGACTAATCTGGACTATCCCCGGCCTGAGCGAATGGGACAATGCCCTCCCCCCTGCCCCCCCACTGCCCCCCTGCCCCCCCTGGTGTTCTGTATCACACAAAGAGGTGTAGCACAGGTGTCCGTCAACAAACCCAAGAAAACTACACCCAGGAATGCCGCGGTCTCAGGATCTCAGACTAAACTTTTCGCTCCTCTCGCATTCGCTTATTTGGGGGTTTGAATCCTGCAATTTTTTTCGTTCTCCATCAGTGATTGTTAACTGTCCCAGCAGTCCTTGAGGCACAGAGGGCAAAGGTGACAACTTCGGACGTAGCTATGCGCCTTCTGTATATATACACACACACACACACACTCACATGTATATATATATATATATTATATATATATATATATATATATATATATATATATATATATATATATATATATTGTTACGAATCTCGCTCACATATCTGACTTAAGTATATGAAATGAGTTCCCAAGACCCCATGTCTTTGGGATAACTCAAATAGAAATTACAAAGCTGTCAGACTCGTAACACATAGTAAGAGTGATGGGTGACTGAGTTCCCAAGACCCCATGTCTTTGGGTAACTTAAAAGAAATTTCAAGGCCGCCACTTGATTTTATAAAAATCAAGAAAAATGAAACGCACAGATAACGTTTAACACTATTCATTAAAGTTAATAGGATTACATGAAGGATTACAATCACTGAACATTCAAGTGAGTAAATAAGTTTACATTCAAATGAGTAAATAAGTTTCAAAACAGAAGATTCCCGTTCGTAAAACTTTTAACGGGGGTGAAAGAAAATTAATTGATTAATTAATACTTTACCAACGAAAAACACTAAGTCACTACTATAGACATTTCCAACACTGCATGAAACACTAGATGAAACACTAGCTGAGTTAATTATCTTACGACTAATACAGGGGGAGTACAGAGGACTTACTTCAGCCGAATAATCCGCCCCGAGGCCCACACCTTTACATCGTACCCTCTACCCTCAAACTGATTCTTCTGACGCTCAAGGCGCTCTGGTTCTCCTTCAAAAACCCTCTGATTGGCCCATAGGAATTGCGTCTATGGAGGTTGAACCTCATTGGTCAATTAACTAAAAACGTTCTCCTTCGTTCTAGGCTGAGTGTTAGAACAAGTACTCCATTGAGTAGGTTTTCCTTCACACGCGTCCTCCAGTACTCGTCCTGTAATCTGACACCCACGTTAATGGCGAGGCGCCGTTATCCAAGTAATAAAATATTCCCGTCTGACATATATGGGAATATATGTGACAATATATATATATATATATATATATATATATATATATATATATATATACTGTAATGCGTGTATCTGTATGTGTGTGTGTGTGTGTGTGTGTGTGTGTGTGTGTAAAAGGAGGCTCAGATTTTCCATGATACATATTGTGTTAAAAGCAAACATTATTCTGTTAGTTAATCAACTTCATTTTCTTATTCTCTCTTTTTCCCATTTAGATTCTTTCTTTCTGGGGGATTATCTTGAACCAGTTTTCCATAATTATTCATGAAACGACAAAAAGGGATAATCATTGAAATCTCGTTTGCACTCAACCTCCAGAAGGAAAAATCCTCCTTAGGAAAATTGAGAAGACGGAAAAGAGCTTGATTAATTAACAGAATGCTTTCGTTTTAAATAGAACGTGTATATATACTCGTAGATATATATATATATATATATATATATATATATATATATATATATATATATATATATATATATGTATTGGAAAACTGTAAACACCAGACTCAATTGAGTCTGGTGTTTACAGTTTTCCAATATGGATCCCAGACTCCAAATCTTCACACACACACACACACACATACACACACACACACACACACACACACACACACATATATATATATATATATATATATACTCGTATATATGTAAAGCACTTGAATCGTTACACGATGTCAGTGTACTTTTAGTATTTATACACCCAGACCTGTGTTTCTTCCTCATATCCTCTCCAGTACTCTACATCCTCAAAATATTTTCCTCTTCCATGATAAATTCATGCCTGCTTCTGATAAGGTCACGCATAATGAATATGTACATTTCAATAGTGTTTAATGATAATCACCACGTTGTTGTGAAAGGTCCAAGACGGATGTACAGTCTTTGGATAGTGTCGAAAATCCAGGCGCGGCAGTGGTCGACAAAAGTATTCACAATATCAGCATTGCCTGGTAAACAAAGATTTCATTAGTGTCGCTCTTAACCTTTTTTCGAATCGTTGATAAACCGGTTTCTGTAACTCGCTGCTTATTAATCTTCTTCCTCCTCCTCTTCTTCCCTTGTTTTCAAGGTCGGTTTGCTTGTGTTTGTTATTGCTACATTCCCAGTAGCTTTCTTTTTTTCTTTTTTTCTTTTTTCTTTTTTTTCTTTTTTTGGGTGGGGTGAAGGAGGAGGGAGGAGTGTTCGTGTTGATTGAGCAGACGAAGTAGGCTAGCCGTGGACAGTGAGTCAAGAAAGCTATACATAGCCCAGGACGTGGTTGACGGGTGATGTGTTGGTTAGCAGACGAAGTTGGTAGAGGATAAAACAATCCAAATCAGAAATAACGTAGAAACCGATTAATGAATAAAAACTAATCGAAAAAGGGCCACAATGATGTAAAAACCGGACAGCGCGGAGAATTCAAGTGTGGGGAGGTAGATGAGGGAGTGGAGTGGGATGGCGGAGAGAGCGTTGGTGGCATGCCGGCCTACACTAGCTTCCCGCGTGTTGCCATGTTTATTTCAGTTATGGCCGCGTCCAGAAGGTGGCGCTGATGCAAGCCCCCTGCCGGCCATTGGTCGGAGGGCCATGTCAATAGCAGCCAGTGTAGAGGCTTTAAAGATCTAGTTCCTGTCTATCACCAAGATCCACTTGCGCGGTGGGTAAGTTGTCTTGTATGCATATGCGTTCATACATATAATGTGTACATGCATACGTACATACTCTGGACAGATGTACATGCATACAAAAATATGCTATACAGACATACTTGCTTACATACCTAGAGGACATACACATATACTGTACATACCTACGTAGATACACTGTGCAGATAGACATACTCACATACCAAGAGGACATACATACATGCATACATACATACATACACACATACCAAGAGGATATACATACTCGTACGTGCACACGTGGACATATACATACTAAGATATGTCTACAAATGTTCATACATGTATTCATGCATACATATACTCTCACATACATATATAGTTACATGTACCCTGAGTACATATACATGCATACGTACATAAATACATATGTTCACTCATTCATACATAGTGTACGTACATATATATATACGCACATACATATGTATATATTTTCGATCTACCACGACGTATCATTTTCAAACGAATGCAAAAATAAATAGTATTAGTCTCGAAACATTCTCGGGAATGGAAATAACATCCTTCTTAAAATTCAATTTAATTTCTCTTTCATCTACATCTTAGTAATTTTTGTTTATTTTTCGCTTATGTGTATTGCAACACACTCGTAGGTAGAGAGGAAATGTAGTCTTCTCAAGGCTTCTTTCCACTGTTATACTGAAATAATCTCTTTTGTAAGGTATTTTGTGTTCTACAGACTGAACTCATATTCAGTCTTCCATTAACTGGAAGACTTCAGGCACCACGACTCACTGAAGTGTCCTTAAGAGTCCTGAAATTTCTCATCATTCATGTTTCAGTTGTTCTTTGTCATTAGAAAAACCTAACCTTTTAATTATATATCCAAACTTGTCTTGTAATAGCCTTGCCTTATACACTACGCCATTTCCTGTTCTGATAAATGTAACCTATTGAACTGGTTTGCATATCACACAGAAGGAAACTCTTGTGAATTTGTCTTTCTTGGCTGCCTGCGCAGCTTGCAATCGATTCCTCAGCCAGACAGAGCCCCCAATATCTAGACCAAGAGACATATGTCTATGGCTGTTTCTCTCGAAACTACTGATTTCCCATGAAACAGACTTTCGAAGCATCGCAGTTAGATATCAAAGAAATGGTTGGGTGATTCTAAATGGTTCTCTGAAATTAGAACACTTAAGAGTAGGTGCTGTGGGGGAGGGGAGAGGGGGAGGGGAGGGAGAGAGGAGGTGGTCATTGGAGGGGGGGAGGGGGAGGAGGAGGGGGAAGTGGGAGGGAGGAAACAAAGACCCAAGATTCATTTGATCACAACGATAAAGATGACTTTGAAAGAATAACTAAGAAACAATTGGAGCAGAGTACTAAAGTAAAAAAAGAAAAAAAGAGGATTTATCATGAAGACACTAGTAAAAGAAGCATGAGGGAAACCTTAAGAACACCCTTATGGACCTAAGTAGCGCAGCATTCTTCAGTGGTTGGTGACTGATCACCTAGAGAAGAATAAAATCACCATCCCATTCCTATGCAGTGGGAAGTGAGAAACTCCTGATAAATATATATATATATATATATATATATATATATATATATATATATATATATATGTATGTATGCAAGGTAACCACTTAAGAAAATAAACAAACGGATCAGAGCGCTTTCGTATATTGCATCTTCAGTGTAAACTGAAGATGTAATATACGGAAGCGCTCTGATCCGATTGTTTATTTTCTTAAGTGGTTACCTTGCATTTATAAAACACACGTTCCTAGTGTTCTTATTGCATATATATATATATATATATATATATATATATATATATATATATATATATATATATATATATATATAAAATATATATATATATATAGGCAGACGTTGGGTCACCTTCCCGCCTAGCCAGGGCTGTCAGAAACCAACACAGCAAGACCGGAGCGGGGCTTGGGAATCGAACTCACGACTACCTGCTCATGAGTTCGACATGTTATCCACTGGGCTTCCGCACGGCGGAGGATAACGCTGATCGTTATGAACTTGTACAATACAGTCCCTCCTTACCGCTATTCTCCATATATCTCATGTTTACAACCTATCCACCTCACTGCGCCATGTTGTCACCAAGGACAGAAGCGCTGGGTACCGGGGATCAAATGCAACATAAGAATACACTCATATCCCCATTTGACTTTCATTTATATATATATATATATATTATATATATATATATATATCATATATATATATATATATATATATATATATATATATATATATATATTTTTTTTTTTTTTTTTTTTTTTTTTCCCTCTTGCCCTTTCTTGTTCTCTAGATTGTGGTCTCTTCTTTTCCGAAGTGGTGGCTTTTACATGCTCTTTGGAAATTCTTTTCCTCTAACACTTACAAAAGGAATAACAGCGCTCTTCTTTCGTTGTTTTTTTTTACGTTGTTATATCTATTTTCTCCAGTATTACAGTTGTATGTACATGTACATGTACATGTGAGTGTGTGTGTACATATACGAGTGTGTATGAGTATGCGTGTGTGTGTATGTATGTGTGTGTGTGTGTGTATGTATGGCCTTGCCTAATTGCATTTGCCTAACTGAAGTATACAGTAAAGAAGTAATACACGTGTGGTCTGTCTCTTACGGCGGTATTCTTAAAAATATATATTTTCTTATATAAATCCTTGGAAGGGAAAGATTTATATAAGTAAAGACTTTTAAGAATACCACTGTAAGATTCTTGCGGTGGTATTCTTAAAAAAAAAAAATCTTTGTATAATTTTTTTCCTTCCAAGGATTTATGTAAGATTTATATAAGGAAATACTTTTTAAGAATACCACCGTTACTCTCCAGTTATCAAATTTAGAGTCAAACCACCCTTTCCTCCATTGCCACGACCAGTCACAATCAAACGTGTGTGTGTGTGTGTGTGTGTGTGTGTGTGTGCGTGTGTGTGTGTGTGTGTCTACACACACGCTTCAGGATAGAGTTCGCATTCTGAGTGAAATGATTTTATGTGCAAATAGGTTAATGGTAGTGTCAGTGGGTGTGGATGGAAGCGAGCAAGTGAGTGTATATGTTTCGTTCTGGTTCGCTCGTGAGCACATCGATGTCTCTCGGTGCACGTATACTTGTGTATGTGAACGCTTCCTTTGGCCGTCATTGGTTGACATTTTATTTATTTATTTATTTATCTTTTTATTTACTTGTTTTTTAACATCGACATAGTTGTGCTTCTCTTCTGGCTTTGCTGTTCTTGTCCTTAATCAGTTTTTTATTATTATTATTATTATTATTATTATTTATTCATTCTTCGCATTCAACCTGCTTCCAGCTCTTATAAGTCATTTGTTTTGCGACATTATTTCATGAGAACAATAGCAGGATGAACAGAAGCCACGTCCATTTGCACCATGATATTGTTCACATGAACATAAGGGCCCTAGAGATCTCATAGGAAAACTAGAACCAATCGAACAATAGATAGATAAATTAATCAATAATTTAATAAATTAACTAATGAAAGAAAAAATTACGTAGTTTTCTATTCTGAAACCGTTAGGGATTTATCACCAATTCTTAGAACGAAACCTAGACACAGAATCCACTAAACAAAGGTTTGCAAAAAACTCGAACAATAAATTACTATACTAGAGAGGCCTAGATATGTATCTAAACATAAAATGAAACACGTACCCCTAGATATAAATCTAGACATCAAAATAAGAAATATTGTCGGCAGTCTTGGGCACAAAAACCTAGAATACATACATGCAAAAAAAAAAAAATATATATATATATAATATATATATGTATATATATATATATATATATATATATATGTATATATATATATATATAATATATATATGTATATATATATATATATATACCTCTTTTCCTTAGTTGAAATAATTTGGTGAAACATTGCACCATGTTCGTCACTGACTGCCCCACAGTTCGCTGGGAAAAATGTATAAATAATCCAAAAAACTTATTTTAAGTGATTAAGTGACATATTACATCCCAAAAAGTTTATTTCAAATTATATATTGCATCCCATGTTTTAGTAAGCCTTGATGAGGTTTTCCGCCAGTTTTTCATAGTTTCCTTCCCTTCTCTTTCCTAGAAATCCTTTCGCCGCTAGCTTGGATGGTTTCTGGGCAGTTTTCTCCTCCCTGGGAAGAGCTGATTCAAAGTCACCATCTTTAAAAACCTCTCAAATCTGAGGACCAGTGAAAACTCTCTCTTTTATCATAGCGTCGCTCAGTGAGGGGAATCTTGATGCTGAATACTTGAATCCCTGACCAGATTTGTCCATAGCTTTTACAGATTTTTTTTTTTTCCTGAGCCCCAATTTTATGTGTAGTGGTGGTAGCAAAAATTTGTTTGGTTCAGTGAGAGGTGGTTCTTGAACATTTCTCATCCCAGGCTCCAGTGACTGACAAGGTGGCCAGTCTCTCCTGATATATAGTAGTAGGTACCTCTTGCATGGCTGTCCCATTCACACAGAGAGGAGCCGTACTTTGTGTATCCGCCCTGCAAACCCGCCACAAGAGCAACAACCTTTAAGTCACCATAGAGTTGTCAATGATGTTAATCATATTTTATGTATTGCAACATATGCTTAATATTCTCACAAGTATCTTTCATATGTGGTGCATAGCCCACAGGGATTAATGGCTCACTGTTATCGTTATGCAACAAGACACCTTTCAGACTCGTTTTTGATGAATCTATGAACAGCCTTCAGTGTCTGGGTTCGTATTTGATGCCAGATGCTTCCGTCAGATCATTAATATTGTTGCAGGCCACTAAATCGCCCTGCATTACGAAGAAATAAATGAACTGATGCTGAAGGTCACGGAATTTTGAAATTTTCACATCATCTGCTAGGAGATTCCACTGTTGAAAACGAGAGTCTAGTACCTCTGCCTTATTCTTTGGTAGTTGCAGACCCCTGATAAGGTCAAGCCTTGACTTCCCTTTGTGTGATGAGATGTTGCCTAGAGGAGTGTGCTTCCTCAAAATTTGGGTCACTCTGTAATCCAGCTTTGTCATCCTTCTCTGCTTCCTCTTCACCATTTTTCCTCATCTAACTCGAAGGATACCGAAGCTGGTGCATCAGGAACTGGTAGACCTTCTCTCCATGTGGAACTGGACGAATAGCTGACGGAATGTTTGGATATTCAGTGGATCCCTTTTTCTTCTTTGACAAGCCCTTTTTGTACTGGAGGTACCATGCAGAAATAATAATTGTGGTCTGTTGGCTCCCGCCGCGTTATTGGTAACAGCAAGAGTCATCTGTTTCTACTTCTTGGTCAACTATTGGCGAAGGTTAGTAGCACAAGTGTTACAGCAAATGTGGGGAGCCCAGTCACCAATCTTGCATCCAAAATATAGATGATATATCTTTCTAACCTTAGCAGTTATACGGCGCTTGTATGATATAAAGGTCACCCTACCACAAATATAGAAGTTGTCTGGCTTATTCACACAAGTACTAGTCACCTGGAAGAAGGAAACAACAGTTAGAAGGTAAACAGAATTTTCATTCATAAATTTACCATTATAATGCAGAGCGTGGCAGCTTAGCAGAAGTATATACTGTATATCATTCAGTAGGAAAATGAAAATATAAAATGCCTCACATGCATATAATAGCTTGCTCAGTGAATGTTTAAGTTTAAAAAGTGTTTGACTAGGAAAATCACCTATCTTTCACCTCAAAATGTAAACTTGCACAGCACAATCATCTTCTGTGACTGCTGGGGCAATACTGAAAGGCAACGAGACTGAGAGTATGGTAAGAAACATACTGCCACAAGCCTGTTGGAAATTGTTGTGACACGTATTAAATGTATCTTGAAAAGTGGAGCTAGCAAACGATTTTAATGAGTTGGAAATTGCTACTCTGGTCTCAGGAGGATTTTGGTTGTTTAATTAATTAGGGCTATCATGTACCCTTGCGTACACCCGAAGCTGCTACACAGCTAGATAGATACACGTCCCCTTTGCTGTAGTGTTGATATAGCTTTGTAGTGAAAAAAATAAGTTAAGTTTTTTGCAAGGAAGTTTCTGTATACAGGAATATATGAGATAGCAACTAGATTTTTTTTTTTTTTCGTTGTGTGCTGGGTTAGGTTGTAATGATAGCAATCCATGTTCACAGGTGTTTGATGCCATTATCAACCACGGATAAAGCCACTAGCGCTCAGAAAAAAATTAAAAAAACACACTGGCCAGTTCATTTGCCTTCGCTCAGCGAAAGAAAACGAAACGAGAGCGAAACAATATGGTGAAATGTGGTCACTTCCGCTTGCACGGGCTGCTTTTGTAGTCAGGGTTCGTGTGCATTTGAAAATGTCTCAACCAAAGTTCGAATTGTTATTCTATTTTATTTTATCTTATTTGTTTATTTTTCTTATTATTAATAATATTTTTTTAGATATATGTATCGTGAACACGGTCCACTTAGTTCACTTGAATCCCGAAATTTGTCTACTACGATGCATTGTGCCCGGCTGTTGACAGATGGCGTCGTTGTCGCAATTCGGGAGGGTTAGGGTGGGAGGAGGAGGATTAGGATTAGGAAGGAATCCTCTCACTTTTTTTTATTCGTTTATTCTAACATAAATTAATTTATTCGTTCATCTATTTATTTCATTTACTTATTTGTTTATCTAATCATTCATTTATTTATCTATTTATCTATATATTCTAGTACTATTTGTTGATTTATATTTATTAATATATTCATCCGTTTATATATTTACAATTATTCATTTATTTATTCACATTTATTCACCTATTTCTTTGTTTATTTACCTATTGATGTATTTCTAGTGCCACTAAGAACTATCATTACACATGTAGAGAAGTCGGGTATGTTTCTAAAAGAACATCCTGCTATTAGCCAGTATATATATATATATATATATATATATATATATATATTGTGTGTGTGTGTGCGTGCGTGCATGCGTGCGTGCGTGTGTGTGTGTGTATGTATATGTGTGTGTGTTCATGAATAGGAGAGGTGTGAATTGAAACATCTTTTCCTAGAGAAAAAGAGTTGAACATGAATACCATCTAATCGTGTATTTGGTGGTTCAGTGCGCTCATTTCTTTCGTCGACTAACGAATTTATTTTGTTAGTTATCATCATTATTATTATTAATATTATTGTTATTATTATTAGTTATTATCTTTATTATTATTCTTTTATCAGTTATTATTATTGTTATTATAATTGTTAATATTATTATTATCATTATATCATCAGCATCATTATTAGTATTGTTACTATCATCATTGTTATTGCTAATATTATAATTATTTTTATTGTTATCTTTATTATCGTTGATAGTGTGATTTTTATTATTATTATCCACTTTATTATTTCATTCTATATTCTTTTAATCTGTCTATTTATCCATCCATTTCTTTTTTCATTATTATTATTTCATTTTTATTTTTTTATTTTTTATTTTTTTAACGGATCATGCTGCAGGGCCTGATAGTGATTAATACTATTATTATTATTATTATTATTAATATTATTATCATTATTATTAAATGTATTATTTCATTTTATATATTTTATTGATCTTTGTTTATTTATCTATTCATTTCTTTGTCTATCTATTATTACTATTTTATTTATTTTATTTTATTTTATTTTATTCTATTATTATTTTATTCTATTATTATTAATATTATTATTATTATTATTATTATTATTATTATTATATATATATATATATATATATATATTTTTTTTTTTTTTTTTTTTTTTTTTTTTTTTTTTTTCAACGAATCATACTGCAGAGGATCTTTTGCCTCTTGGGCTCCGAGCAGCTTCACTCAGTCAGCTGGTGATGATGATGATGAGGTGGTACTCGTACAAGGCGCGACCGACCTGTTCCCGGGAGGAAACTTGCTTGCTGGGGCGCAGAGTCGGGCACCCCCCGTCTCCCGCCCTTCACTTCAGCGTCTTCTCGGCAACAGGACACCAATTAACGGAATCGGTTAGATGCCACCCTCCTCCTCCTCCACCTCCTCCTCCTCTTCCTCCTCTTCCTCCTCCTCCTCTTCCTCTTTTCCTCCTCTTCCTCCTCCTCCACTTCCTCCTCCTCTTCCTCCTCTTCCACTTTTCCTCCTCTTCTTCCTCCTCCTCCTCCTACTCTTCTTCTTCCTTTTCCCCATCCATTTTCCCTCTTTATCATTTTCCTCTTCTCCACTTCCTCCTCCTCCTCTTCCTCCTCTTCCACTTTTCCTCCTCTTCTTCCTCCTCCTCCTCCTCCTATTCTTCTTCCTTTTCCCCATCCATTTTTCCTCTTTATCATTTTCCTCTTCTTCCTCCTCCTTTTACACCTCCTTTTTGTCTTCCTCTTTTTCCTCTTCCTTTTCCTCCTCCTCTTCCCTCTCCTCCTGTTCCACCCCTTTTCCTTTTTCATCCTTTTCCTCTTCCTCGTCCTCCATTTCCACCTCCTTTTCATCGTCTTCCTTTTCGTTTTCATCTTCCCATCCTCCTCTTGTTCCCCCTCCTACTCTTCCTCCTCCTCTTCTTCCTTCTCCTCCACCTCTCCTTCCTCCTCCTCCTCTAGCTCCTCCTCCTCACCTCTTCTTCTTCTCCTCCTCCTCCTCTTACTCCTCCTCCTCTCCTCTTCTCCTCCTCCTCCTCCTCTTCCTTCTCCTCCCCTCCATCTCCTCACCACTTCTCCCTCCTTCTCCTCCTCCTCCCCTTCCCCTTCTCCTCCTCCTCCTCCTCCTCCTTCAGACACCAAATGTCAACAACGAAAAATAGTCTTCTCCTGTTTGCGTCCCAGAGTGTGTGTAAGGAGACCCTGTTTCGTTGCTGCCAAGAGAAAACACTCTCACTCTCTCTCTCTCTCTCTCTCTCTCTCTCTCTCTCTCTCTCTCTCTCTCTCTCTCTCTCTCTCTTTTCTCGTTGGCGCCAGGCGATCTCAGTCATAAGATGAGAAGAACATAAAGATTGAGGAGACTGCAAGAGACCATGAGGCCTATACTAGGCAGTTCCTTTCATCCCTATTCATCAAGTTATCTCATCTTCTCTTAAAAGGACCAGTTGTTTCAGTGTTCACTACATGATTACTAAGTCTATTCCGTTCGTTAACTAGAACACAAGAATGGAGGAGACTGCTAGAGACCATAAGGCCTACACCAGGTAGTCCCATGTCCCTTACCACCTATCATGTGAACCTAAATCTCCCTAAGCCCTTGACATTATATTCACCAATTATTATTTTATTGTTCCTCTTTATTTCTCTGCTTACTTACCTATTCATTTATTGAGTTCCTATTTTATTTTTTGTTTGTTTCATTATTTTTGTTGTTGTTATTATTGTTTCAGTTCTTGGTCTTCATTTATTAATTTATTTATTTTCATTCATTAATTGATTTACCCATTATCCTTTTACATAAGAACAATTATTATTTTATTGTTCCTCTTTATTTGTCTGCTTACTTTATTCATTTATTGAGTTCCTATTTTATTTTTTGTTTAATTATTTTTGTTGTTGTTATTATTGTTTCAGTTCTTGGTCTTCATTTATTCATTTATTCATTTTAATTCATCAATTGATTTACCCATTATCCTTTTACATAAGAACATAAGAATAAAAGAGACTGCAAGAGACCATAAGGCCTACACTAGGCAGCTATTTCATTCATGAGTGTGAGGATCATTCACTTTAGGCGGAACTCATCGAACTCAGTGTAAGGCTATGCTTATTCTTGCACTGTTCATCGAGCAGTGCCGGGCAGTGCTACAGGTCTCTGTCTCTAGCGAGGTGGCTAGGCATGAGAGAAGGATGTCCTCCCTCCTTTCACTTCTTCTCACGTCAGCGAAGATTTAAGTTCAACACTTTTACTTAGATTACCTTCCAGTTCACTTGTGTTACTTCCAGTTCATCTCATGTGCGTCCCTCTCATGGAACGGGTCTGTACGTTCTTCTCCAAATCTCGTAATCACTCGCACACATTTTCTCTTGTTCGACAACCTGATACCTTCTCTCACTTCTTTCCCATTTCTTTGGTTCATTCTTCTCCAGATGTAACCGTTCCTCACATACATTACCACTTCTTCGACATCCTGACCACAGGTTCTGATGCCTTCCCTCACCCCTTTTCCATCTGCCTTATCTTTGGTCCAGATGTAACCGTTCCTCGCATACATCACCGCTTCTTCGACATCCTGATCACAAGCTCTGATACCTTTCTCACCCCTTTTCCATCTACTTTATCGTTGGTTATTCTTCTCCAGATGTAACCGTTCCTCGCATACATTACCGCTTCTTCGACATCCCGAGTACAGAGTCTCGTGGTTTCGTTTACCCCTTTCCACCTTTTTTTTTTCTTGGTCTACCCCATGCTTGGACGATGGTATTTTGGGAAAGGTGTTTGCTGGGCGTGTGCAGCCACGCGCTCTGTCAAGGCTTCGAATGTGGCGGATTGCCATTCTGTCCGCGTAGGAGGAGGAAGAGGAGGAGGAGAAGGAAGAAGAGCAGCTCCTGGGGTACACACAGGGTGCAGAGCGCCCAGGAGAGATTAAAAAGAAGGAAAAGGAAGAGATGGTGGATCAAGGGGAAGAAGAGGAGGAGGAAGAGGATTGGCCACAGAAGGAAGAAGAGGTGGAGAATGATGAGGAGAATGAAGAAGATGAGAAGGAGGAGGAAAATGAAAAGGAGGAGAAAGCATGTAAGAAAGAGTAGGACGAGGAGAAGGAGGAGGAGGAGGAGGGAGAAGGAAGGGGATTAACAGAACCAGAAGGAGGAGGAGGAGAAACTGGAGAAGCATGAGGGAGGAGGAGGAGGAGGAGGAGGCGGAAGAGGTGTTGGTGCATAGAGGCTGCAACGAGAGCCGAGGCAAAAGGCTGGCTGAGAAATGGGGACGACCCAGACTCACTGAAGCTAACATTGAGGCTAACGGAATGACCTGCATTAGTGTATCGTTTGCGGCCGTGTTGGTAATGATGGTGTTTGTCATTGTACAATGTCGCGAGGGCGTTGGTTGTACAAGAAACACTTTTGATAATAACATTCTTATCAACAGTATAAGTAGTAGTAGCAGTAGTAGTAGTTGTAGTAGTAGTAGTAGTAGTAGTAGTAGTAGTTGTAGTAGTAGTAATGGTTGTAGTAGTAGTAGTGGTTGAAGTAGTAGTAGTAGTAGTAGCACCACCACCAGTAGCATTATTATTAGTATTACCCATATTAGTAGTAACAGTAGTAATAATAGTAATTCCAGTATTTCCATGATAATTAATCCCTGTTGTATTAGCTGTAGACGTATTATAGTAGTGGTAGGGATAGTATTGTTGGCAGAAGTAGTAATAAAAGTATTAGTAACTAGCATTCTTGGTAACTGTGTTAAAGTAACAATAATGAAAGTCACGCTGGATGCCGGTTAACCGAGGGCCGCGGTTCTTCTGGAAGTGAGGCCAGGGACAAAGGACTGATTGACTAAGCGCATCAACTTCGCTATTTGTCTTGGTAATGATGTCCGTAATTTCCCGTGTGGGGTATTGATTGTATGTTCCATGTAGTCAGTATTTTATTTTATGAATTACGACACCCCTACGGACCAGAGTCCTACAGTATTCTTTTACCATTGAAGACTAGTCTCCATTAAAAAAGAAAAAAAAAAATGCTGATAATTTTCAACTTCGGAAGTTCATACCATCTACTCTTTTTTCACCATAAGAACATAAGAATGAAGGAGACTCCAAGAGACCATAAGGCCTGCACTAGTCAGTTCCATGTCCATGACCACCTTCGATCCCCATCCATAAAGTTATCTAACCTTCTCTTAAAACTACCAATAGTTTCAGCGCTCAGTACATGGTTAACTAAGTCTATTCCATTCGTTAACCACTATTAGTAAACCAGTTCTTGCCTCTACGATTCAGCTTCTTTAGTGTGATATATTGTTCCCCAGGATAGAAGCGCTAGTTATCCTTGACAAAATACTGAGTAGTGTTGGCAGGGATGGAAAAGGAGGACTGTTGTGTTTGGCGTCAGTGTTGGTAGTCACGTGTTGGCACCGCCTACGAATACCTTTGACAACAACAGCAGTGGTCAAGAGGCGCTTGCCAATAGTGTATTGATGTCAGAACGAGTCTTATGTCGCATATACTTGGTATCAGACGCTAATAAGGGTTATTTTGTTCGTCTGAACGCGAGGAAGAGTCGGCTTTACGGCCGTGGAGCTTTTCAGGGACGGTGATGAAATGAAGGCGTGGTTATGACGGCGGAATGTCGTGGGCCTCACGGCACGGGTCGCGTCCGTGGCAAAGATGCTCGGTTGACAGAATGCGGAGTGGCTGAAAGACAGAGGGAGGTGGAGAATAGGAATGACAGATGAATATGTGTTCGGGAATTTAGCAATGGGACATACACACGTAAACACACGTACATAAACGCATCTGCACACATACACACACACACACACACACACACACACACACACACACACTGGTGGGCAAAGAGTTGGGAGTGTATGTATGGATGACGTCACAGTATTACTCATAGATCGATCCATCTATGAGCTCTCATCTGGGAGAGTAATAAATGTTGATCACGAGTCCAACACGTGATCCAAGACTGTGGTGAATTACTATTACACGCGCGCGCAAACACACGGCTTGACGGCGCAGTGGTAGCGTTTGTAACCGATACTCCAGCGGTCCGAGTTCTAATCCCGCCCAGGACTGAAAAAAAAATCGGTATCACTGCGCTACGAACCGGCACTCCAATTCTCGTGGGTGTGTGTGTATGTGTGTGTGTGTGTGTGTGTGTGTGTGTGTGTGTGTATGTGTGTGTTTGTAAGGTCACAACATTACCCTTAGGGTGGCCATATATGAGCTCTGAGCTCCCATCCGGGAAGGTAATAGCTGTCGATCACGAGTTCAACACGTGATCCAAGACCATGTTGAATCACGCACTTGATCTCCCTTCCTATCGAACGCCAGATTCAGCTATCCGAGTACGTAGGGCAAAGGTTGCCTTGATCGAAAGTAGGAGTTTCCAGGTCTCTGTCATCCACCAGTGACACCCAGCCTTCATCTGAAGAGAAGTCGTAGTTTGGCGGTAGCCAGAATAAAATGTTTAAGTGAGACAGGTTTTTTCCCCTCAATTTTCCGTCGATCAGTACAACAAGCGTCCCGTCCGTGTCTAACAGTTTGACAAACCCGGTTTGTCAAACAAGTGTTTGAAGTGATGTTTGACCGTGTGAATAGGGTATTTGGTTGGAAAACACGTTCGACATACGTGTTTGACGACTAAATACCCCATTCATACGGTCAAACATCACATCAGACACTAGTGTAACAAACCGGGTTTGTCAAACTGTTAGACCGTGTAACTGGCCCTTTAGCCAGTACAACAAGCGTCCCGTGCGTTGACAAACGCTGCGATCTCGACGACATGCTGAGGAAGTGACCACCAAAACGTCCTATCTCCTCCTCCTTCTTCTTCTTCTTCTTGCGGGTGCCAACCAGAGGAATGTACTAGGTAGTGCCACTAGGCACCACGGGGGGGGGGAGACCCGGGTACCTGGCGAATGCTGGTAATACATACGACCAGTGTGAGGGAAGGAGGCGGCGACGGGTGCCGGGCCCCGGTGCTGTTGCCAAGCAATGCAGGCCAGGAATGGGGACGTCAGTGGCGCTGGCGGCGTCATGAGATGCGGACGCGCGAGAGTGGGCGGGCGGAGAGAAGGGAGAGGGGAGCAGTGGGACGGCGGGTGGAAGTTGTATCTTTTTTTATTTATTTATTTATTTATTTTTCTGTCTGTTTCGTTCGTTCTTTTTCTCATTCTTCTTGTTTTCTTTCTCCGTCATCTTTTTTCTTTCTTCTTCTTTTTTCCTTTTTCTTCGTCTCTTTTCTTTCTTCTTTTTTCTTTGTTTTCTTTCTTCATATTTTTCTTTTTTACATTTCTTTTTCTTCTTTTTCCTTTTTTTTCTTCTTTCTTTTTCTTTCTTTTTTCTTTCTTTTCTTTCTTTTCTTATTTTTTCTTATTTTTTCCCTTTACTTTGTGTTCCAGCGTAGCCCCCCTCTCACTAGTGCTTCATCTTCTTTTTTTTTCTTTTTCGCTTTGTCTTGTCTTTCAGTGTTGCGTCCCTCCCACTCTTGCCCCACCGATCACGGGAGGGGGGGGGGCACTGTCAGTGGTATGGTATGAGCCCCAAGATTTGGGGCATGATCACTAACATAAATCTAGGTACATCTCGCCTCGTTCACTAGATTCCTGTTTAGCGTAAGACCTGTCACTAGCCCAACTCTAGCAAGTCTTTCTTCCATTCACGTAGGCGCTGGTCATCTCGCAAAGCGGGTAAACACTAATATATATATATATATATATATATATATCTATATATATATATATATATATAGATATATATATATATAATGTGTGTGTGTATAAAATAATAATAATGATAGTGACATTGATAATGACAATAATAATCACATTTTGTTGAAGCTGATGCTACTCTCTGCAATGATAATTTTCTTACTGATAGTTTCTTTAGGTCTCACTAATGGCCGTATTGCAGTGTCTAAACTCTGCAGAATTTGTGTTCGTAGGCGGTCATAATATCCGACCTGAATTTCGGCTCAACCGAGCCTTCTTCACCACAAGTGTCATCGATGAGTGGTATTTGGCCACAGGATAAATATTGACCACAGGAAGATCACTAGATAATTGGAAGATATTCATAAATCAAAATTAAAATTTAAATCTTCTCAGGCTTCTTTCCTACCCTGTGTTCTCAGTCTGGGTAGTGCCTGTGTATTCAAAACTGGGTTCTCGATTTTTTTTTTTTTTTTTTTTTTTTTCGTCGACGCATGTTTCCAGAATTACCATGTTCTTTTTCCTGCAGTACGGCGATTAGGAAGATCTATAGAAACTATGTGAAAGAAACTTATCAATGAAGAAAATAGCATCACCTTCAACAAAATAGGCTTGTCAGAAGTCATACTGCCTGTCTACACTTTAAATAATGATAGTAATAATGGTTATGAATAATAATAACAAAATTTATAATAATATTAGTAATAATATCATAATAAAAAATTATAATAACAATAGTAATAATGATACTGATAATGGTGATAATAACTATTATTATTATTATGAAGCGATGATAAAATGAAAGAAAAAGTAAATGGGGATTATTTTAGAAAGAGCAACTGATATCGGAGAGAAGGAAGAAAAGAAGAGAAACTGAAGCTGAAATGGGCGGGAGAGTAACGGGGAGATGGGGAAGGCTCCTACAACACGTATCGACTTTTCGCCGTGCGCCGTCCACGACACGACGTCCTGCGCCCTAATAACCATGGGTGTTTGAGAGGCCGTGGTCGTGACGTGTGAAGGCGTCCATAGACACCTATGATTATTTGAGAGCACGACGTCGAGTCGTGTACGGCTCACGGCGAAAAGCCGGTCCGTGTGAAATGACCCTAAGTGGGCGAGTGGAGGAAGGAGGAGATATGAGGAGAGGAGAAAAGAAACTGAAATAAAAAAGTTAGAATATATTTCACTGCAAGTGGACGTTGGAGTAGTGATTATCGTCATCAATGGAGAGTCAACGTCAGGAGATGTCTCCTGGATTCCTTGAACAAGTCCTCATAATAGGACCCTTCTCCTTCCGAACACCTCCCGGCAAGATCCTTCGACTTGCTCCCACCATGAGGTCTTCGAGCGAATCCTTCGTTTCCTTCACCGAGGATTGCTCCTTGTGGAGATCACCCTGGGAGTGGGGTCAACATCAAGAAACCTTGCCACGTTCCCACGGAGTTGGCACTCTTGTATTATCCTGGACATCTGACCAACAATGTTCACAGGAATCCCAGGGACGAGCAGATCCCGGAGTACCCCATTATATGTATGTACATGTTTCTTTATATGTATATGTGTATGTATATGTATACGTATATGTATATGTATATGTGTAGGTATAATATACAGATACTGTATACTTACTTATGTATCTGCCTATCGATCTATTTCGGTTGCTGTTAAAGGTGTGTTGGTGCAGCCCTGCAGGTGCATTGGTAACAGATGTGGAGAAATATCCACGTGCGTGAATCAGGTGGAAGGTCGCTTTGATACAGGTGTGGGAGAGAGTATATTGCAGACACGTGTGTCAAGCAGTACACCTGCCCTACTGGCTGATAGGTGTTGCCAGGGTGTAGGTGTTCCTTTGCTGAAGATGGCGACAGCCACCTTAGGCGTTAGCCTGAATAAGATGAGCTCAACGTGGCATAGTTGTTGATCTCCTAAGGTGCTACTTGGGTCCTCGTTGATGGGCCAGGAGGGTTATCGAGGCTAATGAAAATCTGATATGAAAAGGAAGTTCTTCAATTAAAACATTTGTACAAGGATCGTGTGGTATCGGACGCTTGCGGCTGATTCCTGCAAAGAGTTTCTGTAGTGACATTATATACATAGCAGATTCCAATTCTTCCCTTCCTGGACACTCAGTACTGAGTCACACCTACATGACTCAAATGAGTTCGTTTGAGTATAAACGACTTAGGTTACAATCTTTTATTTTTCAAATCTCCAAACGTCATATCACCTTTGCATCATATATAGAGAAGCTGAATGACGAACTAAAAGAAGTTAAACCTATACGAATACTAGACACATTGTTGAATTGTAGACATAGGAAAGTCTAGAATACTGTAGGTGAAGTCATCTTCCAGATGTTCAAATTCACAACATTTGACGAGAATCGTGATAGTGTGACGGGGGTTTTACTAATCACTTGGTCATGTTGATATGTAGGACAGAGAAGCTCTTTGTACACTGGAATGTAATATCGGAGTATAAGTAAACTTGCCTAATTTACTCATGTGTATCGTGAGTAAAAAGCAAAATACTCAGTTACCTGCCAGACGGTTTTATTCATTCCCGTGACACTTCCTCGCTATGGACGCGGTGCCACACTTAGGCACCTCGCACACCGACGCGACCGGTTGCATGAAACCAATCGGAACAGATTCTTACTTATTGTGAAATCAGTATTCCCTGTACGTTTGCCCACTAGTAGTCAGATACCTGCATTTCTGAAATAACAAGTAAAGGAAAATTGTATGTTCATGTCCGTACAGTACAGGGAATGCTGCTTTCACAGAGTGTAGGCATCCCTCTGCGATCGGTTTCATGCAACTGGTTGCGTCGGTGTGCGAGCTGCCTTAGTGAACGGATCTGGTGCGCGGGAAATTACGACTTCACGTGCAGAGGGGTCGGGGCCAGGAAGAGAGACAAAAAAAGAGGAGATAGAGAGCAACGCGGAAGTGAGGAGAGAGAAGAGAGTGGAGGCGTATGAAGGGTGAAGATGAAGGGAAATGAGGAGGAGGAAGAGGAGAAAGAGGAAGAGGTGGAGGAGGAGGAAGAGATTTGAAGCAGAATCACAGAAAGAGAAGAAAAGTAGGAGAGAGAAAATGAGAGAAAAGAGGAGGAGGAGAAAGAGTAGGGAATTTTAGGCACGATCATAGAAAGAGAAGAAGAGTAGGAGAGAGAAAATGAGAGAAAAGAGAAGGAACTAGATCAACCTGAAAAGAATGTAGACTAGTAAACATGACTCATAGCTTCTAGATTTAGATTTGGCCATGGGCAGACGCCTCAAGCAAGATGCATCTAGAAATTGGAATTTATGCCTCAGACTTGAGTGAAAATGTGCGACCCTGCATCTAACGATCCTCCTAGATAACGACCCTGCATATAACGATCCTCCTAGATAACGACCCTGCATATAGCGACCCTCCTAGATAACGACCCTGCATATAGCGACCCTCCTAGATAACGACCCTGCATATAACGATCCTCCTAGATAACGACCCTGCGTCTAACGATCATCCTAGATAACGACCCTGCATCTAACGATCATCCTAGATAACGACCCTGCGTCTAACGATCCTCCTAGATAACGACCCTGCATATAGCGACTCTCCTAGATAACGATCCTGCGTCTAACGATTCTCCTAGATAACGACCCTGCATATAGCGACCCTCCTAGATAACGACCCCCCTATATAACGACCCTGCATATAACGACTTTCCAGATAATGATCATCCTAGATAACGACCCTGCCTATAACTGCTTCCCAGATAACGACCTCCCATATAACGACTTTCACAGATACCCTGCATTTAACGACCCTGCATGTAACGACCCTCGCAGAGAAAGACCCTGCATATTATAACGACTTTCCAGATAACGACCTCCCAGATAACGACCCTTGCATATAACAACCTTGCGGTTTCTCGAAGCTTCCATATTGTCATTGAGAAGCCATTTTATTCGGTTTGACGTCAGACAGTTTAATTCAGTACAGATGTTCCCACCGGTTGATAACACCTGTTGCCCTAACCACACCTGCCCAGCAACTTAGAAAAATTAATAATAATAATGATAATAATAATAATAATAATAATAATAATAATAATAATGATGATGACGATGATGGTGATTATGGTGATGACGAGGATGATAGGGGTGATTATATGGTTTAACGTCACAAACTGCCCCCATATCGGGAGGTTAGGACGGAATGAACCATGCCCTTTGTTCAACTTCGCCGGTAGCAGGGTTCGAACCGCCACCCCCACCCCCTCGACCTTCGCTGCAAGTAACGACGCGACGCCCTAACCCGGTCGGCCAGAGCTTCCTGATAAGAATAATAACAATGATAATAATGATAATAATAATAATAATAATTAATAATAATGATAGTGATAATAATAAATAGTTAATGACAATAATAATAAAAATGAAAAATAAAACGAAGTCAAATGTGTACAGTATGCCCCTTCAACACCTCACTCGACTTGCATCCCTATTCTGTCTGCCGCCAGGCGACTTCATTCAGCTAGAGGTGGGTGGCGCACGCCTGGAGGTGCCTAGCTGCATCCCCATCTTAAAAAAACAAAAAAAAGAGAAACGTAAAAATGAAACTGTTTAAAGAGACGAAGAGAGAGGGCAAAAATTGATAATATAAGAAAGGTACGAATTTATGTGAGAAATAATTATAAGGGGAAATTGTTTTATAGAAAGACGAAAAAAATGAAACATTTTGACAAAATTAAGGTGAAAAGTAGACAAGAAACTGAATGGAGGCGAAAGAAACAATAAAAAAAAGAAACTTGGAGAATCCAGTCTTTGGGAAGAATGAAACAATATGACACGAAATAAAAAAAAAAAACTGAAATTAGGAGAAATAAACGAAAAAAGAAACTTCGGGAATTCAATCTGTATGAAGATGACACGAAATTAAGATAAAAAAAAAAATAAGGAGAAAGAATCGAAAAAAGAAACTTGGGTAATTCAATCGGTATGAAGAACTACATATCATGAACAGAAACTTCGAATGTATAGCAGAGGAACAGAGAACAAAAAGAAGAACAGAGAACATGAAGAGGAAAAATAGAGTCGCATTGGGTTTGCAAAATAGAGAGAAAATGTTTGGTCGAGGCAGAAAAAGAGTAAAGGAATATATGAAAAAGAGGTGGCCCTAATGGAGATCAGAAACCTGTAATAAAGAGAAAAGAGAGAAGAGAATATAAAGAGGACAGAAAACTAATGAAAAGTAGATACATATACCGAAGGTTTTTTCCCCTTATAAAGAAGGTAGCCAAAAAACAAAGGCATAAAAACCACTCCCACCCATTCCATCCCTATCACACTCCACTCCCCTCCACTCTCTTCCTTCCCTTTTATCTTGGCACCTCCTGGATGACGGGTCATCCCTGCATCTTTTCCACTGCCCTGGGTCAGAAGTAGTGTTACAAGACACAGCACATCCACAGCAAGGCCGCTTCATTAAATCGGCGACCTCCCCTCTCCGTCCCCCATGCATAAAAGGAGAAGACGGGGAGAAATCCCTTCTGGCTGCGTCAAAATTTTCTCACACAAACCCCCTCACCCCCCATCCCCCATCCATTCCAACTAATGGATCACAGCATCATCCATATACAACCATTTTCCATTCACCCCTGTCCTCTGTCCTCTCCCGTCCTTCCTCAACAGACATTCCCCTCTTCCCTAAAGCCCCTTTTACCCCATCCATCCATCTCAGAAAAGTAGATAAAAAGATAATATAAAGAGCAGAGAAAACTGTAATGAAGAGTAGAGAAAAGAGAGAAAAGAATATAAAGAGCACAGAAAAATGTAATGAAGAGTAGAGAAAAAAGAAGATAATAAAGAGCACAGAAAACTGTAATGAAGAATAGATAAAAGAAAGGAAAGAATATAAAGAGAACAGATACTGTACCTGGAATGAAGAAAAGAGAAAGAGAATGAAGAATAGAGGAAGAGAGAACGTGAAATAAAGAGACAGACTGGCTTGGGATTGCGAAAGAGAGAAATTATGCAAAAGAGGAAAGAGGAGAGGAAGAGAGAAGATTATAAAGAGGGCAGAGACCTGGAATAAAGAATAGAGGAAGAGAGAACGTGGAATAAAGAGAGAGAAAGCACGTGAAAGAGGAAAAATGAGAGAAAATGAGTGAATTATGACGAAATCGTGACTTCGAGAAATCGTAAGTCATAAAAACGAAGATTCTTTCGAGTCGACATCAAACCCATCTCCCTTCCCCTGACGTCCCCAGTCCTTCGTTCTAGCTCCCGCCAGGCGATTTTATTCAGTTCAGAGAACCCCCTAACACCCCACACCCTAACACTCCCTAACACACACCCAACACCCGTTCAAGAGGAGGTCCTTCCTCATTTTAGAGATTCTTCATAGTAGACAACCTAGGTTTAGCAGTTTCCAGTCTAGATAAGTGTTAATGTATTTGGAGGAGTCTGGGGCTCTGATATGCATGAAGAGATAGGAAAAGATAAAGATAGCAAAGAAGGAAAAGGAGTGAGAAGAAAGGAAAGAGGAGGAAAGAGAGCAACAGAAGAGAGTACATCTAGAGTAAAGAGAGCAAAGATAAGAGAAATTGATGAACAAAATGAGAATAATGCATGAGGAGAGAGTAGGAGAGAGAGGGGGGGGAAAGTTGGGTTCCAAATAGGAGACAGAAGAGAGAAGAAATGGGATGAGCAAAAGAAGAGAAAGGAGAGAGAGCGAAAGAGAAGGGAGTTCCTGTGAAGAACAGAAAGAGAGAACAAAACATACAGAGAAAACGAGGAGAAAAAAGAAAGAGAAGAGAAATAACGATAAAAGAGAGAGTATATGAGAAGGGAGGAAATGGAAAAGAGAAATTAAATAAAGAGCGATCCAAGAGCATAGGTGGAGGAGAGAGAGTTAAGAAGAGAGGGAAAAAAGAGGAAGAAGATGAAGACAGAAGAGAGGTCAGAGAGCATAGAAGTGAGGACAGTGAAGAAAAGAGAGAAAGGGCATAAATAAAGAAGAGTACGACGAGAAAGTGAATGGTAGAAAAAGAGCGAATGGTAGGCTGAGGGGCTAATGCAGGGTGTTTGTGGTAGTGGTATGAATTATGGTTGTCGTGATGATGGTGGTATAAATCGTGAGGGAAGTGGTGGTGGTGGTGGTAGTATAAAATGTGACGAAGTTGGTTGTGGTGGCGGTTATGTTACAACTGATGACGTAGTTGATGGTTGTGGCAATGGCGGTTTTCACCATCATGGTCATGGTTGTGGCGGTGCCGGTGATGATGATGATGATACGAGTGACGACCGTAACGGAAATGGTGAGACGATGGTTGTGGTAGTGGTGATGGCCGTGGTCTCTGTGAAGTGGAGGAGGAGGATTGGAGAGGGTAGGAGCGCCGTCGCTCGCAGCGTGATGCCCAGATAAGTAGCAACTTCATGCTTGGCTTTCGGCCCAACGCATACAGGAAGTGCATTGGGATGGATGCACCAGGACGCTGGGATGGATGAGCTGTGGGTGAATGGATTGCAAGCATGGAGGTGGCCAGGGTAGGAGAGTCATGGAGGAGTGTCCAAGGAGTCATTGAGTAGTGTAGGAAGGGAGGAGACTCCAAGAAGGATAGGTTTGAGGGGGAGGAGGAGGAGGAGGAAGAGTTGCTTAAGAAGGGGAGGAGTGTCCTATCAGTAGTTAGAACAGGTGGACACACACACACACACACACACACACACACACACACACACACACACACACACACACACACACACACACACACACACACACACACACACACAAACACACACACACGAACGCGCGCACAAACACACACGGCTTGCTGGTGTAGTGGTACGTTCTCAACTCATGACTTAGCGGTCTGAGTTTGAGTCTCCGCCCAGGGATGAAAATCATCACAACACTGCAAGCCGATACTTCACCTACGGTGGGCAAGGAGTTTTGTGTGTGTGTGTGTGTGTGTGTGTGTGTGTGTGTGTGTGTGTGTGTGTGTGTGTGTGTGTGTAAAAGGTGAGGTCACAGCATTACTCATAGATCGGGCCATGTATGAGCTCGGAGCTCTCATCCGGGAGGATAGTAGCAACCGATCACATGTTGGACACATGATCGAGGAGTGGTGAATGACGAGAGAAGAGAAAGCCAGCACTTCTCACCATCCCTCAAAAAAAAAAAAAAAAAAGTTGGTGGAAGTCTAGGTAAGGTGAAAAAGACTTCAGTACCCCGCGGAGAAGAGGGGGAGGGGGGTGCAGAAGGAGGAAGAGGATAGAGAGAGGAGGAGGAGGAGAAGGAGGAATGATAATAAGAACATCATCATCATCATCATCATCATCATCATCATCATCATCATCATCATCATCATCATCATCATCATCATCATCATCATCATCATCGAGAGGAGATGATCAAGACGGAGGAAAGAGAGACTGGAGGTGTTTCGCGGTGAGCAAGCAAGTGAGGGCGTTGAATAGCTAGTGGGGCCGCATGGCCGCCTCGCGCTACCCCGCCAGCGGGGGTCTGTGGTAGGCTTCCGTTGGCGCCAGTCGTCTTGTTAGCCCCTGATAAACGCAGTAGGCACTCAGCCGGTGCACTGAATGCGGTGGCTGGTGTGGCTTAGCTGCTACGGTTTTAGTGGTAGTGAGAGGTAGCGTAAGTGGTATTTATGTGATGATGGTGGTGGTGGTGGTAGTTGTTGGTGGTGAGTGTGGTGGTAGTTTTCAGTAGTGGTTGTGGTGGTGGTGGTGGCTATTAGTGGCGGTAGTGGCAGCTGTTTGTGGTAGTTGTCAGAGGTGGTGGTAGCTGTTAGTGGTGATGGTGGTAGCTGTTAGTGGTGGTGGTGGCAGCTGTGGTGGAAATTGAGAGAGGTGGTGGTAGCTGTTAGTAGTGGTGGTAGTTTTCAGTGATGGTGGTAGTTGTCAGTGGTGGTGGTGGTACGGGCAAGGGCCCCGTTGTTGTCTTGTATTCTTTTGTTCTGATGTCTACTTGATGACGTCACAGTCCTTCATGTGACAGTGACTTGGCCTGTTTGCAAGTATCCGTCTGACTGACATGACGTCTTCACTGTACACTGCACCAACCTGAGGTTGGCGGTTCGAATCCCGCAAGAGGGTTAACTCGTGATGGGAGGAGGGACATACGGCTTTAAATACCCCAAAAGCAGTCATACCTATCCACTTCGTAGAGAAGGGTATAAAAAAAAAGCTGTTGAGGGAGCGACCCCCAGCCTGAAGGAAGCTTCAGTCGATCGAGACCCCTCGTAGACCTGAGATCGAAGCCCCAGGTAAATAAAATCATCCATCATTAGCCAGAATAAAACTGTGAAGTGGCGAAAAGTTTAACCCAGAATCGTCTAAAACTGATCAATGCAGGAACACTGCGTCGTTTGCATCAAACGAGACAGAAGCTGTGATGGAATGTCGGCAGTCCCATAAGGCACCTAAGGCGTTGACCACGTCGTTCCGGTGACACCCCTACGGACCAGAGTCATGGAGCTTTCCCTTTATGAATGAAGAATAGTTTCCACTCAAAGAGGAATGTTGGTCGATGTTGATCTCTGTTACCTTCCTTGAGAGTCTCTCTCCTTAACCACATGGCTCCTCCTCTTCAGTGCGACCGTGTCCCGAAGGACAGAAGCGCTGGTTATCGGTCCTTGAAGCTCCACGCAACTGTTTTCGTCTTTGGTCTCATGGTCGGGAGTGTCTTTGCTTGTTTGTCTGTCTGTTTGTTCTCCACAGTGCGTGCGGGGTGCGAGAACTCTCTGCCAAAGCTTTGCGTTGAGTTGTTCCTTTTTTGTTTATGGATAAATGTTCTCATTTTGTAGTTCGTCTTCATTCTCCTCCTCGTCTTCCTCTTCCTCCTTCTCTTTTTACTCATCCTCACCCTCTTCCTCCTCATTTTGCTCTTCATTTTTCCTCCCCACCTTTCCCTTCTCTTCTCCCAACATTTGTCTGACCTGTTGAATTTACCTCTCACTCTCTCTCTCTTTCTCCCTCTCTCTCTCTCTCTCTCTCTCTCTCTCTCTCTCTCTCTCTCTCTCTCTCTCTCTCTCTATCGTTTTATTGCCGCCGTCCTCGATTCCGATTTCAGCCTCATTCTTACTCATGTTTACTTTTATGGTGGCGTTGTTGCTGCCAAGGTTTCTGCTGCTGAGAAGACTCGTGCAGTAGCTATATTCATGGTTAAAGGTTTAGTGTATATTTTCTTGGTTACAGTGTCCTCCTCCTCCTCCTCCTCTTCCTCCTCCTCCTCCTCCTCTTCTTCCTCTTCCTTCTTCTCCTCCTTGTTTGCCTCGAGAACATTTGTCGTTGTTGTCGGTGTTGATGACACAGTGTGAGTGAATTATTTTCGTTGTTATCTATTGTTTTTGTTGTTTTCGTTATTGAAAGGTTTAGTTTGAGATCTTCATTATAATGTGCTGGTTGTGGTTTGCGTTTTTGTCAATACTGATTTTGTTGTTATTGATTTTCGTCGTTGGTGTTGTCTTGGCGTTGGAGTTCCATTGCGGTTGTTGTTGCAGGTATCAGAGGGTTCCTTAAGGCTGTTGTCGTTGTTTTGTTGTTGTCATTGTCGTTGTTGTTTTTGTTATTGTTGACAAAACTCCAATATCTCCATCGCACCTTTCGTCAGTTTACCCGCTATCTTGAGAGTTTTTTTTTTCAACGTTGCGTGCACGGTGAGCCTACCAATCCCATGATGCATTTTTTTTATACTTTTATCATATCCGTTACTGTTGCTTAGCAAATTGCTTGTTTGGATTTAGTCACAACACGACGCTGTACATCTCACATTCCGCCATAATTATCTCTTTAACTTCGAGTGTCGTATGTTGTTGTTTTGTGCCTCTACATTTACCGAGAACAAGTGTCACAGAAAGCTGCTTGGCATCGCGTGGAGGAAAACGAAAGCCAACACCTACGTAAAGGAGGAAATGGAATCACTAACAAGCTCCGCAAGAACCACGTTTGGCCACCTTGGGAAAAAAAAATCACGAAGATCATCATCCAGGGGACCCTGGACGAAGTTAGACAACGCGGAAGACCCAAGAGGACCTCTGTAGGATATAACATGACACAATGGGCGTGCGATCTGCTACTTCGCACCTCGATGAGTGGAAGACAATTGCAGCAGAAAAGTCTCTTCGGTCTCCCCAGCGACCATATCGGTCAAGGGATGAATGGGATCACGTGAAGAATCGTCACCCCAGACTTCGACAGGGTGACAATTCTTCACGTGGGCTATCCTAGGGTGACAATTCTTCATGCGGACTATCCTAGGGTGACAAGTCTTCATGTGGCATATCCTAGGGTGACACTTCTTCATTTGGCCTACCCTAGGGTGACAATTCTTCATATGGCCTATCCTAGGGTGACAATTTCTCCTGTGACCTATCCTAGGGTGACAAATCTTCATGTGGCCTCTCCTAGGGTGACAAGTCTTCATGGAGCATATCGTAGGGTGACAATTCTTCACGCTGGCTATCCTAGGGTGACAATTCCTCATGTGTGCCATCCTGGGTTTACGATTCTTCTTTTGTACTAGTTGATGACAATAAACATAACCCTCATTCAACCTAACCTAACCTAATCTTTATTCCAACTGTTGATATTCGGCGTACTGGGGGTGACAATCCTTCAGGTGGGATCTCATGGGGTGACGATTTTTCATGTGACCCGATGAATGATAATTATGTTTACCTTCATTACTGGGATAAACCAGGAAGCGTTTATGGACACCTGAAACCATCACCTTTGCCTTGGGTGCACGGAGAGCCAATGCTTAATTGGTGGCCTTTGGGATCGTGTTTGTTGTCTTTATTTTATTAATTTGTGTATTTATTCATTCATTTATGTTCGTTTACTTGTTTGTATATTTGTTTACCTGTTCATCTATCTATTCATTCATTTATCTATTTATTTATTTATTTGATCTTTTTCTATTTTCGTCTTGTTTGTATTTGTGATTCATTTCATTCAGACACTTTTACTCTTGTATACATTTGCTTCTTTCCACCCTCGTTGTCCAGGATTCTTTCCCGAACTGAAAATGAATACAAATTTCCCAAGGGACGAGGGAGGGAGGGGGAAGGAGAGTGAGGGGGAGGGGGAGAGGAAGGGGGAGGGGAGCTGGGGGAGATCAAAACGTGTTGCAGAGTTCTGCAATGCATTGTTGTCATAGTCTCAAGGTCAGTGCAAATACTGACCAAGTTGCTGGTGCCATCTTCCCCCCCCACACACACACACACTGCCCCCCTCTCCCCCCGTCCCCCCCCCTCTCCTCCTCCCCCTTTTCCCCCCCTGCGTCAGTCCTGGCCGAGGATACGTGGTAGTAGCAGACTGGGCTTCCGGTGAGAATGTATAGCGTAAAGGGACCATCACACTGGGCAGCTTCCACGGGCTTTTCACCATCGCCGACAGTTGAGAGTTCGTTTGAGTAAAAACGACTTCGGTTACAATATTTGAATTTTCAAATCTCCAAATACCAAATCATCTTTCCGCCATATATAGCAAAGCTGAAAGATGAACTAAGAGATTGTGAACCTAGACGGATGTTAGACACACTGTTGAAATGTTCTCAGGGAAGTCTAGGTTTCTGTAAGCAAAGTCATATTCTAGTTATTCAAACGAAGGTTGAAGGTAGAATGTTGAAGGAAAAGTAGCCCAGCGTGATAGCCCCAACACGACTAAAGACCTTATCACACTGGGCTCTTTTTCCTTCGACTGTTGCCCGCAGTTTTCGAGAAGGAATTTGAAAGAAAATATTCGAGTAGATTGAATGACATTCTATGTAAATTGATGAGAAAACAAAATAGGAGTCACATGAAGAATTGTCACCCCAGAACGCCCACATGAAGAATCGTCACCCCACGAGATCCCACCTGAAGAACTGTCACCCCAGTACGCCGAATATCAACAGTGGAATAAAGATTAGGTTAGGTTACGTTAGGTTAGGTTGAATGAAGGTTATGCTTATTGTCATCAGCTTATACAACCGAAGAATTGTCACCTTAGGATAGCCCACAGGAAGAATCGTCAACCTGTCGAGAAAGTTCTGGAGGTGGGCCGTACCGCCGATGAATCGGAGGTTGGAGGAAGAACAACCCAGTATGATAACCCCCTTGATGCTCTGCATTCTCAGTGGAAATCCAACCTTGTATTGCGGCGCACGGGGAGGGAGTGTTGGGATTTTTTTTATTTTTTTTATTATTTTTTTTTTTTATCCATTTGTTTGGTTCAATTAATTTTGTTTACCTATTTATTCACTTTTGTATTCGTTTTTGATCATTCATTTATTTATTTATTTTGTTTCTTTTTTATGTTTATTTAGATATTCATTTTGTTTATTTATTCATTAATGGGGTCATTCATTGATTAGGGTGACGTTATCAAGGAGGCCACTTTCGCCAGGGCATTTGCGTCATCGCTTTCAAGTTTGTTTGTTTGCTTGTTGGTCTGATAAAGCTTTATCAGAAGAAGCAGGAATGGCCTTCCTGGCCCTTGGCTCGTCAGGTGATGTTCTTTTCCTGTGAACGATGCAAATAGGGCGTTGGTTTCAGAGTGTTTTTGTCATTTTTCTTCAAGATAATTTTTTTCCCTCAACAAGGTGGTTGTTGTCGTTCCTTAGAGTGTCTGGCCGAGCAGTTCCGTTTCCCTGAGGAACAACAGCCACGGTTGGAACAGTCTTCCCACAAGTCCTTTATAGGGTGTATATTGCGTTGTTGTCCTGCGTGATTGTGTACAATGCAGTCTTCCATAATGTGTTGCATAGTATGGGGAGAAGTGTTGCATCCTGGGCAGTTATCTGCTGTGCGGTCGTCCAGCCTCTTCTGGTAGCTTAGAAGTGCTGGATGGTGTGGCCGCATCGCAGCCTGGCCAGGTGACCTTTCGGGGGTGAGAGGATTCCGAGGGATGGATATCAGGGGGTCAGGCATGCTTGTTGTTGAAGTGTGTTACTTCTGAACGATGCAAACAGGTTTTGAATGTTGTCATTTCTCTTCAATTTCTTTTTCAATGAGTTGGTTGTTGTTGAAGCGCGTTAACTCTGAACGATACAAATATAACGTTAGAGTTGATAAGGATAATACATTATAGATTATTTATGAAATGAATACGTTTACATATATTTGAATATGGATTAAACGCTAATAATAATAATGATAATAAAAACAATCTACGGAAATGCAGTACGGTTGACTTCAGCGTCCGTGGTTCTGTGTTTAGATATCCGGTTGCTGGCTTTGCAGCCTACGTAGTTTGGGCCGAAGCACCACGTAGAACGGCAACAAACATTTCAACCTGTGAGAAGCCCACGCCAGGAGGCGCTGAGTAGCAGAGGCCGTCACCTTTACCCTATGCATTTGTTGGGGCAGGTCACTGCTAGGAATAGGAGAGAAGTGCGGGATTCGAACCCACAACTAAGCGAATGCGAGACCAGCACGCCTCCGATTACGCCACCATCGCACGCTAAACCTTTTGGTGTGAAAAATATTTCTTACAAACAGTAATTTAAGAAATTACTTTAAATAGTACACTGCTAATATTTCTTAAACTGCATTTTCAACACATTTAGGTATATATACGAGTACACAAATCTTCAGTTAATTACCAAATATAGGGAGCCTTTAATGGCCCATCACCAAAAAAAGTCATCCTGGGCCACCAGCGGTCCATGGACCAGCCAGTACCTGAGGACTACTGTCTTATAAGATAGTAAGGTAAATAAAAAAAAGTCTCAACCAGAAACTTCGTTTGCTTCGTTGTTTTTTTTTTTTTTTTTTTTTTTTTTTTTTTTTTTTTTTTTTTTTTTTTTTTTTTTTTTTTTTTTTTAATCTTTGACTCCAACTGCGACATGGCGAGGCAACGAGACACTGTTGGTGATGAAAGCATTATCTGGAGTATTTTTGTTTGAGTGTTGCAAATTTGATGGTTGATACCAAAATCCCACTTCGTATTCAGGATATATTATATCGACCTTGCTAGTAAAGAAGGTTGTTTAAACTAGCTTCTAATTCTTTGACTGAGGTTTTCCTCCACTGAATAAAATCGCCCAGTTAGAGTTGAGGTTAAACAGGTTGCGTAAGAAAGGTTGTAGGTTGTAGTGTTTACCTCTGGTGTCCTCAACCAAAGGGGAGGTGGGGTGAGGATTTTAGGGGTTAAAGGGGTGCAAAGGGGAAGGGACTACGACTGGAAGTATTCAGACTTAAATTGGTCGATTACTGATCTTTCCACAAAAAAAAAAAAAATCAACAGAATCTGCAATCTACGTCATCTTAACGGAATCACATTTTTTTTTCATATTATTGATTCCGTGTAAGGAAACAGATAAGTATTTCACCCTATGGGGTACTGACAGCCCCCCTGCGGACCAGAATCACGCAGATTTTTTTTTTTTTTTTTTTTTTTTTTTTTTAAATAATATCCAGTCAGTAAGTAATATTTAGCATTTCTAACTTCTATATCACTCCGCCGTTCTGTTCGCTTCTTTCAGTCTCTCTCCCGCAGTATCCAACCTAGTTATGGACCAAAAGGTCTCCTGTTTGCATGCTCCTTTGTAATCCTTTGTAATCCTCTGTGACTCCACCTCTTCGGTGTGTTATTGTCCCCAGACCATCGACCCGTACCTCCATTAACCTGACACAGAATATAGAATAGTAATATATTAACACTAAACATTCAATGGTACCGCAATGGGCATCAAATAGTTCAAGTTGTAATTACTTTATTCATCAGTTAAGTATTAACATAAAAAACAGTGTTCAGTGATAGTAAACATGGAGATTTGTATGTTTAAATGATCTTTGGCTAGTCATCTAACCATCCCCATTGTAAATCGTCCCGCGAACCCCTGTCCTCGAGGATAGAAGCTCTGGTTATTGTTGAAGAAGCCAGAGGTCAGTGGGTGCGGTGTTGAGAGGGGCCCGGTAAAGGAGTCTTGGCCCGGGCTGCGCGCAAGGAGAAGCCGAAGAGGAAGATTATGACGAAGAATTGGAGAAGAAGAAGCATAGAAGGTTAAGTCGGGAGAGGAGGAGGAGGAGAAGGAAGTAGGTATGTGAAGAGAAACAGAATGAGGGAGAATGGAGGAGAAAGATAAGAAGGTGAAGTAGTAGGAGAAGAGAGAAGAGGAATGGGAAGAGAAACAGAGGGAGGAAGACTGGATTGGAAAGATAAGGTGAAGAAGGAGAAAGAGGAGGAGGAGTAGGTAGGAGGAGCGAGAGAGGAGAGGGAGAAGTATGGGAAGGCAGAGTAGAGGAAATGAGGAAGAGAAAGAAGAAGTAAATGAAAAGGAGGAGGAGAGTGAGAGAGAAATGTAAGAAGGTGAACTAGAAGGAGGACCAGTAAGAGTGATAGTAGTAATAGGAGAAGGAGGAATGTGTGGAGGTGGTGCAGAGGAAGGAGGAGGTAGAGGAGGAGGAGGAGGATGCAGTGACTGCCGAGAGTGGAGGAGGTAAGAGAGGCAGATATCTGTGTCGTGAGAAAGCAGCGGAGGATAAGGTGAGGAGGTACATTCTGTATAGGAGGGTACAAGCAAGGTTGAAGGGTGCGTGTTAAGAGTGCAATGACTGGGGAAAAGGCGTGGATGTCGGGGGGAGGAACGTACAGTACTGTTGCTGTGGTTGTTGCTGTTGCTGTTGATGATGATGGTGTTGCTGTTGTTGTTATTGTTGTTGATGTTAGCGGTAGTGCTGTTGTTGTTGTTGTTGTTGGTAGTGGTGGTGTTGTTGCTGCTGCTGTTGTTGTTGATGGTGATGGTCTTGTTATTGCTAATGTTGTTGTTGTAGTTGATATTGTTGCTGTTAATGATGAGTTGCCCTGGGGAGGAGATGACTTACTCTGCACTCCTTTCTTCCTATAGATCCCCTGGTCATTCTCCAAAGCCTCATCCTCCGTTCATCTTCCCTTTCCAATTAGAAAGTTCTCAGCGTCTCCAAAAAGTTAGTGTCAATTGGATGGCGTCATTTGGAAAGCCTTCAGGGTCTCCCAGAAGCCTTTCTAATTAGAAAGTCTTCATGGTCTCCCAGAAGCCTTTCCAATTGGAAAGTTTTCAGGATCTCCCAGAAGCCTTTCTACTTGATGGGTCTTCAGGGTCTCCCAGAAGCCTTTCCAATTGGAAAGTTTTCAGGATCTCCCAGAAGCCTTTCTACTTGATGGGTCTTCAGGGTCTCCCAGAAGCCTTTCTAATTGAAAAGTCTTCATGGTCTCCCAGAAGCTTTTCCAATTGGAAAGTTTTCAGGATCTCCCAGAAGCCTTTCTACTTGATAGGTCTTCACTGTCTCCCAGAAGCCTTTCCAATTGGAAAGTCTTCAGGGTCTCCCAGAAGCTAGCGCCAATTGGCTGACGTCAATTGGAAAGTCTTCAGGGTCTCCCAGAAGCTAGCGCCAATTGGCTGACGTCAATTGGAAAGTCTTCAGGGTCTCCCAGAAGCCTTTCCAATTGAAAAGTCTTCAGGGTCTCCCAGAAGCTAGCGCCAATTGGCTGGCGTCAATTGGAAAGTCTTCAGGGTCTCCCAGAAGCTAGCGCCAATTGGCTGGCGTCAATTGGAAAGTCTTCAGGGTCTCCCAGAAGCCTTTCCAATTGGAAAGTCTTCATGGTCTCCCAGATGCCTTTCTAACTGAAAAGCCTTCAGGGTCTCCCAGAAGCCTTTCTAATTGAAAGGTTTTCAGGGTCTTATGGAAGTCTTTTCAATTTGAAAGTCCTCAGGGTCTCCCAGAAGCATTTCTAATCGAAAAGTCTTCACGGTCTCCCAGAAGCCATTTCAATTGAAAAGTCCTCAGGGCCTCCCAGAAGCCTCTTCAATTGGAAAGTCTTCAGGGTCTGCTTGAAGCCACATCCATTTTCCAGATCCAGGTGGCCATTGGCGGCTTGTGAGGGGGATAACGAGTGAGAGCTTAGAAGATCGCACTGCGACGAAGTATAGCATGAACGTGAGGTTTTGATATCGCCCAGATATTCGACCATGGAATAGGTACAAGAAGGAAATGGGCGGGAATTGGTTTAACAACAGAGTGGTTAACAAATGGAATAAACTTAGTAACCATGTAGTGAGCGCTGAAACAATAGGTTGTTTTAAGAGGAGATTAGATAAATATGGATAGGAATGACGGGTGGTAAGGGACATGGATCTGCCTAGTGTAGGCATTATGGTCTCTTGCAGTCTCCTCGTTTTTTATGTTCTTATGTTCTCTGACTTCTATTACACATTGTGATAAGAGAACATGATATGTTTATATGTCGGTGGTGTTATGCGTCGAATCTAGTGTAATGTTTGTCTGTGATATAGTATGGGATATCACATGGCCAACTATATGGATTTACTGACAGGGATGAAAGGTGGTAGGGGACATGGAACTACCTAGTGTAGGCCTTATGGTCTCTTGCAGCCTCCTCCATTCTTATGTTCGGTATCGATGACGTAGAAGGTAGTTACGTCCGTAACGTAACGTGAGTGGAAGAAGTGACGGGTTCATGGATGACGCTGTGACGTGTGGCGTAGCACACTCGCTTGCGTCACAGCGTGTCGTGACGTCACGTGGATTGATAAGATGATGACATGACTGAATAAGTTGGAGCGGAAGCTCTTGACATTTTTACGTGTCACGTGACTCAGTGAGTGATGCAGTCGTGTCACGTGGGGACAGATGAATTTAGTCTCTAGATTACGTGCTGGACTCGTGGTCGCCAGCTACTTCCAAATTGGATGAGAGCTCAGAGGTCGTAAATTGCTATATGTGGGTAATGTTGTGAACTTATACACAAACACGCACACACACACACACACACACACACACACACACACACACACCACAAATCCGTTCCTTTGCTCATAAAGGAATGCAGGAGATTGCAGTATCAGTGGAAACTTTTCGTGCCTTGAGCGCAGCAGACGCGTACTCGGCACCGGTGCATGAGTGCCTAAGACGCTGACCACTATATTTAGTATGATACTGCGAAGTGATTGCGTTGTTTGTTATACATCACTTAAGGACGTTTTTGTCACTGAAAGAAGATTTCCTACGTACCTCCGTAGCGTCGATTCTCGACGATTCTCGACTACGGATAACGCACTCGACGCATGGGGACACTACGAAGTAACGGTGCGTGACAGTGAAATGAGTTTGAGTGTTTGTGACATAATCCTAGCCCACCACCTAGCCACCCATCTGAAGGGCATGGCACCTCGCCAGGATCCCACGTGACGCTCGAGACGTCACAGCACCCTCTGGAGATAATCACGTGACGTGACAGGAAGTGTTCTATAATCATCTCGAATATGATAACACGTGCAGTGGGGGGAGTGTGTGGAGGAGTGTGTGTGTGGGGGGGGAGTCGATGATGATCGAGAGCGGGTAACCCTGGATGGGAGTTGCGCATCAGAAGGTAGGGGGGATGGGGGAGGGGGACCCACGGCGCAGACTTGGCTGGGGGGATTGGGAGTGGGAGTGGGGGGTCCTCGTGGCATTGAAGAAGTGCCAATGCATCTGCGGGTGGGAGGGGGGAGGGGGAGACGGGAAACGGTCCTTTTAAGCCCGAGTTTACATCTCGGTTGGGTAAGGCGAGTCGTTGTGTTGTTACTAGAAGGGAAGGAGAGGAGGAGAGAGGATGGGGAGAGGAGAGAGAGAGAGGGAATAAATTGGAGAGGAAAGGAAATGAGAAATGGGACAATAGTGAATGTGGATAGAGAAAATGAGAGAGGTGGACGAGAAGTAAAATTGGGAAGGGAAAAGAAAATGAGAAATGGGACAAGAGTGAGTGTGGATAGAGAAAACGAGAGGAGTAATGATCATAAGAAAATAAAAGACTAGGAGGGAAGTGGGACGGGTGAGGTGGAATTGGGTGGGGAGGGAAAGTGTGCAAATATACGAAAAGATCAAGGGGAGAGGGAGAAAGAGGGTAAACAGGGAGGTCTGCAGTGTGGTTGCCCTGTTGCTGGCAACCTGTATATTGTTGGCACCCGCATCTCGAGCGAAATGAGACTATCAAGAACTGAGTAACCAATACGAAGAAATTCTTATTGGGGGCGAAAAAATCATCCTAGGAACTACATTAGACATTTTGTTGCTTTCTGGGAATTTAGTCTTTATTCTGTCTGCCGCCAGGCGATTTTATTCAGCTGAGGGAAAACCTTTCCCACCACATGTGGTTAATTGAAAATATCGTTACCATAACATAGCACATAGGGCAAGGGTGGTTGTTTGTTTGCCCGCAGCTAGGTGCCTCATGGCGTAGATCATATTGTGAGGAAAGTTAGACCCAACGTATGGCAACAGCTTCGACCCATCTGTTGTTGCCAGAAAGCGAGTTTGACTTTTCTCAGCCTGGCTGAAACAGACTGAAGTTTTTGAATGCGTGAGCTAAGTGTTTTGCAATGGAGTTGATATGGCGGTCTGTCTATCATGCTGTGGAAGGGGAAAAAAATCCAAAATTATTCAGCTGTATACTATCACCACTACCACTACTACTATCGTTATCACTACCACTTTCTCTGTTTGTTTGTTTTTTGTCATCACTGTTTCACTATCACCAATGCCACTATCAGTATTTATACCATTACCACTGCCACTACCACTAGATTTACCATACCATTACCACGAACCACAATCACTGTTACTACTTCAAACACTAAAAAGAAAATAGCAGTGCCACTCTTACTAGCGCTATCATTACCTCTACCAATATTTTTACTTCCCACATGTATATTAAGCCCGGATTTGCAGTGGCTCGGGGCTGGGGTATTTTATGTTGTGCTGTTCATTGTCTCGCTACTGCAAGACAGCGGCGCGAGATTGCCCACATGTATAGAAGCGCTGGTGAACATTCCATGACAACAGCAATGGATTGCCTGGCTTCCACACTTGGGTGTGTTTCTGTTTATGGTAATGAAGATGGCCTTTCAGGTGATGCTTCTCTTTGTCTTATGATCTGCTGTTGACATTTGACCTCTACGGCACACAGCCCTGACCCCCCAAGTTGATTCAAATCGCCTGGCGACAACCAGAAGAAGAGCGTTGTCACCCAGAGGGACTTGGGCCTGGAGTCGCTTACCTACGGCTGAAGTCGTCACCTATGCCCTGTGTGTCCGGACAGCCTTGTTTTTTGGCATCTTATTCGCGTCATGACTCATGATCGTCTTGTCACACTCGCACATTCCGATGTCGCAAGAGCCTCAGCCTAAACGTCAGCTGATCGAGGGTTTTGCTACGCATTGGCTGATGCAGTACTGAGTGTCGAAGATGTAAGACCACTAGAGTTAGACGTTGTTATCTATATAATATAAACATCGAGACTGGCAGGATTCAGGCCTGTGCGTCCGGCCTGCCTAGATTTCACGCCCCATGTACAAATGTAGGATACAATTATTGTACATAGGACTTTCATTAAACCTCCTAGAATGTTGTCCATAATGTATACAACCAGAGCAACTTGCGGTCACCCAAATACGTTGGGGATCGACCCCGGACCTGGAGGCAACGAACCAAGAATGATGGCACCATAACATTGCACAAATTAGGAATGTAAACAAAATCTTTAACTCCTCCAATAGGATGACGTAGTTTTTGTGTTCTGTTAGATACCACAGGGTCCTGGGACTGAACGGGATGGTAGAAGACCGCGACCCCGGGAACATCCGGGCCTTCAGACGAAGAGAACCGTTTGGGACGAAGCGACGAGGGTCGCCGAGCTGACGGGGCTTCACGTGGGGCCCAAGCGAGGGATCTTGGCACGTTGCGCCGCTTGGCACGTTCAGATAACGGCCACCAGAATGATAAGGTCACTCGTGACGTAAGCGTCTTTATTGTCTTAAATTCTCAAGGCGAATGTTATCAGTGATAAGAGGCGCCATACTCGGCTGTGCCACAAGATTGTTTCCCCCTGCAGTGGCACGCACGACCGAGCAGCAACTGCAGCTGCAACTGCTGCAGGGGTAGCGGCCTTGAGCGAACTCTAGCACAGCGGTGGCGCCTCCCCCTCCCCCTCCCCCCCACACCGACCTTAAGCTAAATAAAACCTCCCGACGATAGCCAGAATAAAGTATATGAATTATATCAACGCTTCACGCAGCTCCTTGATATGAAATATAATAGAGTCATAGGCTTTAGCGAGGTCTAAGAAATCCCTCTTGTCAGACGCCTCTACTGGGCTAGATAAGTTAACAATGATGATGAAACGAGTCGTCGGTAACAGTCATGTACTGTACCTTACCAGCGCTTCTATCCTTGTGGACAATCTCGCGCCTCGGCAGCAGCACTATTGGCTCTCCGAGTTCGTAAGGCAAAGGTGATAGTTCCAACCCTTTATGAACAATTTTCAGGATTAACATAAGTAACGAAGTTGGTGGCATTGTAATGATGATGAAGACGTCTTAAGTTACTATGATTCCAGCCAAAATCCAGATCTTGGAACAAGGAACAGTGATACTACTGGTGGTCATGCTGATAGTAGTAGGATGAATAGTTATGACGCTGGGAACGGTGGCTGTGATCATTGTCAGATAGTTATGTAGCCACTGTGTTATTGTTGAGGTACTCTTTCCTCTCTCTCCCTATATGTATGTATATATATACATATATATATATATATATATATATATATATATATATATATAATATATATTTGTGTGTGTATATATGTGTGTGTGTGTGTGTGTGTGTGTGTGATCTCTCTCTCTCTCTCTCTCTCTCTCTCTCTCTCTCTCTCTCTCTCTCCCCCTCTCTCTCCAAGTGCCCCAGATCCAAAAGGACTTAACGTTCCGATGCGTGTCATCAGCCTGTGGAGCACTGTTTGCATCATTCATGACGTAGTAGTGATGTCATCGATGTGACTGTTGCTCTCCTTGCAATGACTTCCTGGAGAGAGAGAGAAAGAGAGAGAGAGCATAAATTTTATGTGATTGTTATTTAAAAGTAGATTCCCTTTTTTATTTATTTATTTTTTTATTATTGAGTTCTAATTATAGGTTTCGTACCAACACTGCGAATACAACACATTTCGATCAGATATCAGTTTGTTCATAAACAGAACTCACAAATGAACAAAGAACAAAGAACACGATTTATTAATTGAATTTTAATGCGAAGGATAGATCTATTTCTCCACCAGGTAACCAGTGCGTGGCATAACTTGAGGTCAATTTCCACTGTCAAATCCGGTTTGACAAACGTGTTTGACAACCAGATACACCATTCACACGGTCAACATCACATCAAACACTTGTTTGACAAACCGGGTTTGACAAACCGTTTGATGGTGTAAATGGCCCTTAAGACCCATAGGTACCACAGTTTGGAATTTATAGTAACACTCCTATGGTCCACAGTCACGCATTATTTTTCTGTTTGGTTGCTCGTTTTACTACTTTTTTCAGCCTCGTTATGGACCAAAAGGTCTCTCATTGCTTTCTTGGGTTGTCACTGTAAGTCACTGAAATTCAGCTACGTACATCAAAGGTCCTTTGTTTAAATCTCACAAAATGTTCTTGTACCCCTTTGTCAATAATTAATACTATTGTAAATATATATATAGATTAATAAGTTGTATATATTAGATTATATAGATTATATAGATTTTATTTTGGCTACCTCTCTTGTAAGGGGAAAAAAGCTGCACAACTGAGAAACTAGATTTATTGACAAAAACGAAATAATGTACGGGGAATAAGAAAAAATTACGAAACATGTATATTGGTCATATATATCCTCTTATGTTCATTTTACACGTATCGACTTTTCGCCGTGTGCCGTCCACGACACGACGTCGTGCTCTGAAATAACTATGGGCGTCTATGGACGCTTTCGCACGTCACGACCGCATGTGAAAGCGTCCATAAACACTCATGGTTATTTGAGAGCACGACGTCGTGTCGTGGACGGCGCACGGCGAAAAGTCGATACGTGCGAAACGAGCCTATGTAGCATGAGCAACATATCTGGTACTTACTACCTTCTGGTAGATGACAGGTGACCTGTAACAAGGAGGATCGAGGCGCGGATGGCCGGTCGTGACAGTCCGCGACGCTAACAACCATTGTAATTCGGTTCTGACGTTTACACAGACAGATGACACACGCAACTTGAATGGTGTGATGAGAGTAAGGCCTCTGCCAAGACAAATGGGCTCCAGCAAACAGGTTTTGACGAGTTATACCAACAGGACGCGTCCGCAGGAGACCGTTTGGTTAATAACGACGCCGCATGTGAGGAAGAAAAACAAGTAAAACAAATAAACATCCAAGCAAGAGAACAAATAAAACAGACTAACCATCTTACAGACACAGCAATGGTTTTGGTTATGTTTTTATCAAAGTGATATATATATATATATATATATATATATATATATATATATATATAATATATATATATATATATATATATATATATATATATATATATATATATATACATATATAAACTTCGGAGCTGTTGTACCTTTAATTGCCTCAGCAAAAAATATATTCCAATCACTGACAATGCAGTTGGCTTCATTGTTTCTACCTACATTTAACTTAAATCTACGTTATTATTTTTACCACCTTCAACATTATCGAGGCAGTTTTAACTCGCCGAATGAAAAAATAAACGTCATTGAAAACAAATGGTTAAGATATATATCTACTATAATAAAGTAGTAAGCTTCTGTCTGTTTGTTCTTGAACTCCTCCTAGGGTTTTTGAGATAAACCCCCATAACCATATATATTCTGATACTCTATCACTCCAGGCACTTGGATAACTATATTTCATTTCCAAAAAATATTATTTTGGCTAGGGTTAAGGGTTAAAGGGGTATGGTGAGATAACACGCCACTATTGTAGTTTCCCCTTAACACGGTTGGCATTTTGTGACAAAAATTACTATGATTAAACAAACCATTGTATGTCTTCATAAATATTATCTATATTTGTGAAATTAATATTGCCACAAACTATGATAGCCTTTGTAAGGAGAAAGCATGTAAATGTAAAATGCTTGTATAGTTTTTAACTAATGTTTAAATATTGGTTATTTCTATTTTACTTTTTCGCGGGCGGTAATATACTCGCGTTCAAAGATAATGATTTTTTTTTTTCAATTCTTTTCTTATGGGCGAATATGTTTTATTTCCAAAGGGCGTCTCCTTCCTCAAATTGATTTTTTTCTTACTTTCTTGACATTTTATTTGTGTTACATTTTCCATTGAGTTATATTGATACGTGTAACTTTTCTCCACAAATTCTATCAAAATTAAAATGATCATCATTTGCCCGCAGCAATGCGCGGGTAATTTGGCTAGTATATATGTATGTATATATATACATATATATATGTATATATATATATATATATATATATATATATATATATCAGTATACACTATGAAATTAAAACTGCATGTATACTCCCGTATGGCCTTTAGAGCTCAATTGAACACATTAGATATGCTTGGTAAGATACATAGTCCCAGGGATGATATAGATTAATTTTTACAAATAGATGGGATCGATACAAGAACATAAGAATGGAGGAGGCTGCAAGAGACCATAAGACCTACACTAGGTAGTTCCATGTCCCTTACCACCTGCCATCCTTATCCATAAAGTTATCTAATCTTAACTTAAAACAACTATTTGTTTCAGCGCCCGTTAACTACATGGTTACTAAGTCTATTCAGTTCATTAACCACTCTGTTGGCAAACCAGTTCTCGCCTAGTTCCTTCTTAAGCCTAAATTTGTAAAGTTTATATTCATTACAACGAGTGAAACGTGGCAGATATCCTCTATTCTACTTCATATGATACTTGACCTTCCCTTTCAGATACAGTGAAAAACCAATACTCTTTACTGTGTTCTAGTCCTCTCTTAAACGTGGCAGATATACAATTGTCAAAACACTCAATCCTGATCTATTCTACAATCTTATTCCCTCTTCAAGGTTCAAATGAACAACAAAACACATTCAACCTTGAGGAAATATTAATGAAAAAACTAATGTCAAATAATGATACTAATGATACTGATACTTAAATGTTAGTTATGATATATAATGATATTTATACAATAGATTATAAAAATGACTATGACAATTACGATAATGATGATAATACAATGATGATGAAGATAGTGATCAAATATCCCTTTTCTCCATTTTTTACATTTTCTTCAACTCTCTCTTTCTCCTCTCTGTATCTTTCACTCTCTCTCTCTCTCTCTCTCTCTCTCTCTCTCTCTATACATATAAATATATATATATATATATATATATATATATATATTCCTCTATATTTTTCATTCTGTCTATATATCTTTCACTACTGGTATATATCTTTCACTCTCTCTCCCTCTTTCTTTCTCTCTCTCTCTCTCTTTCTCTTCCTCTTCTTCTCTATATCTTTCACTCTCTCTTTATACAGTTTGCCAAATTGCATTTTGCCCAATTGTTTGGACAGATTCTCATTTCGCCAAAATCCCAAACCTAACTTATGATAGCCAAATATGAATAACCAACATGACCTAATCTAACCAAACATACCCAAGGAGGTTTGGCGAACTGCATTGGAGCGAAACGTAATTTGGCGAAACGGGACTTCGTCGCCGTCATTATGAGTGAAGGCAATTGTACCGCGGGTGGCGTCACATCCGGTTGTATGCTAACGATGTCTAGACACTTGTTATGTGTTTGGGTCGTCTCCGGAACTCGTATACCTTCCCGGCCTGTTTGTTTACAAGCGGACATTATGCAAAACGGAGGTGCCCGTGTTTCCCTACGATGCCTTTATGACGTCACTAGCAACTACCACTGATAACTGAAGAACATGATCGATTTGTTGTTGTTTTTTTTCCGTTTGTGTCTTCTCGTTGTAAAAACGGAAGGACATAAGAATGGAGGAGACTGCAAGAGACCCTAAGGCCTACACTAGGCAGTTCCCTGTCCATTACCACCTGTCATCCCCGTCCAAAAAGTTATCTTACCTTCTTTTGAAACAACCGATAGTTTCAGCGCTCTCACTGCATTCTTCTTCTTCTTCATCTTCTTCTTCTTCTTCGCCTTCTTTGCCTTCTTCTTTTTCTTCTTTTTCGCCTTCTTCTTCTTCTTCTTCTTCTTCTTCTTCTTCTTCTCCTTCTTTTTCTTCGCCTTCTACTTCTTCGCCTTCTTCTTCTTCGCCTTCTTTTTCTTCGCCTTCTTCTACTTCTTCTTCGCATTCTTCTTCTTCTTCTTCTTCTTCTTTTTCTCCTTCTTCTTCTTCTTCTTCTTCTTCTTCTTCTTCTTCTTCTTCTTCTTCTTCGCCTTCTTCTTCTTCTTCTTCTTCTTCTTCTTCTTCTTCTTCGCCTTCTTCTTCGCCTTCTTCTTCTTCTTCTTCTTCTTCTTCTTCTTCGCCTTCTTCTTCTTCGCCTTCTTCTTCTTCTTCTTCTTCTTCTTCTTCTTCTTCGCCTTCTTCTTCTTATTCTTCTTCGCCTTCTTCTTCTTATTATTCTTCTTCGCCTTCTTCTTCTTCTTCTTCTTCTTCGCCTTCTTCTTCTTCTTATTCTTATTCTTCTTCTTCTTCTTCGCCTTCTTCTTCGCCTTCTTCTTCTTCTTCTTCTTCTTCTTCTTCTTCTTCGCCTTCTTCTTCTTCTCCTCCTTCTTCTTCTTCTTCTTCTTCTTCTTTTTCTTCTTCTTCGCTTTACTCTTCTTCCTCTTCGCCTTCTTCGCTTTACCCTTCTTCTTCGCCTTCTTCGCTTTACTCCTCTTCTTCGCCTTCTTCGCTTTACTCTTCTTCTTCGCCTTCTTCTTCTTCTTCTCCTAACTCTTCTTCTTCGCCTTCTTCTTCTTCTTCCCCTAACTCTTCTTCTTCGCCTTCTTCTTCTTCTCCTTCTTCTTCTTCTTCTTCTTCTTCTTCTTCTTCTTCGCCTTCTTCTTCTTCGCCTTCTTCTTCTTCTTCTTCTTCTTCTTCTTCTTCTTCGCCTTCTTCTTCTTCTTCTTCGCCTTCTTCTTCTTCTTCTTCTTCGCCTTCTTCTTCTTCTTCTTCTTCTTCTTCGCCTTCTTCTTCTTCTTCTTCTTCTTCTTCGCCTTCTTCTTCTTCTTCTTCTTCTTCGCCTTCTTCTTCTTCTTCTTCTTCTTCGCCTTCCTCTTCTTCTTCGCCTTCCTCTTCTTCTTCGCCTTCTTCTTCTCCTTCTTCTTCTTCTTCTTCTTCTTCTTCTTCGCCTTCCTCTTCTTCTTCTTCTTCTTCTTCTTCTTCGCCTTCCTCTTCTTCTTCTTCTTCTTCTTCGCCTTCCTCTTCTTCTTCTTCTTTTTCTTCTTCTTCTTCTCCTCCCTCTTCTTCTCCCTCTTTTTCTTCTTCTTCGCCGTCACCTTTCATCATCATCATCATCATCATCAATTTTGCCCCTAGGCCGTCCCGCCCGTGGCGTATACTTGTTATGTCCCTGATGCGTGACTGCGTACACCCAGGTCTGATAGGCGTTATCAGTACTCTACGCCAGGGCAGTCTATATGAATCGATAGTACATACAGGTACTCATGAACGGTCGTACAGAATTGTTATTAGTATTGTATTATTATTATTATTATTATTATTATTATTATTAATATTAATATTATTACTATTATTGTTTCTATTATTATTGTAATTACTATTATCGTTGATATTATGATTATTGTTACTATTATTATTATTATTATCATTATTGTTGTTGTTGCTGAACTACGACAGTGTCATAATGATTGTACACTTTGAGACCATAACAAGGTTGAAGACAAAAGAAGCGAATAAACAAAACGAAATGAAATAAAACAAAATAAAACGAAAATAGAAAAAAATATAGAAAACTAGAAAGTTGAATAAATGAGAACAAGAATAAAACTAACAAGCAGACATCCTACCCTACATTATACAAAACTACAAAACTCTTGTATTCAGTTGAATCTTGAAACTTCGAAATATAAATTATGTACAATCGCTTCAAAGGTAATTCCATTCCGCTCATTAACTACGCAGTTGTCGATGTGGTGTTTTCTTACGTCCGCATCACTTCGATTCTGCTATCAAGTTGCTTTAAGAATCTTGCAGATCTCCTTTGAGTCATCAGTTTGTTAGGGAACGTGGGAAGTTTCTGCGACAGTTAAGGGTGTTGGTATTCAGTTGGAGAAACACCGAAACAAAAATGTTGGGGCATTTTTGATTTTCCGACACCCTTTTCTTTTTTGTTTGTCGTTTCCCTTTTCTTTTTTCATAACTTAGTTAAGTTGACCTAACTTAACCTCACCTACCCTAACTTAACCTCACCTACCCTAACTTAACCTCACCTAACCTATCCTAACTTAACCTTACCTAACCTAACTTAACCTCACCTAACCTTACCCAACCTCACCTAACCTAACCTACCCTAACTTAACCTCACCTACCCTAACTTAACCTCACCTAACCTAACTATCCTAACTTAACCTTACCTAACCTAACTTAACCTCACCTAACCTTACCCAACCTCACCTAACCTAACCTAACTTACCCTCACCTAAACTACCCTAACTTAACCTCACCTACCCTAACCTCACCACACCTAACCTAACCTAATCTAACTTCACCACACTTTACCTAACTTAATCTCACCTACCCTAACGTCACCTCATCTACCCTAACCTCACCTACCCTAACCCAACATCACCTAACCTACCCTCACCTACCCTAATCTACCCTCACCTAACCTAACCTAACCTAACCCAATTCAACCACTTCGGGTATCCCTTATTGTTGGGAAAATAATGATAATAATGAAAAAAAGATATCCTATTTCCGTCATGTCACTTGTTTCTGCTTTCAGTGGGAAGCCTCTCCTTCCGCAGGTGATTAAAATCGCCTGCCGGCAGCCAGAAACGAGACAGTCGGCCCCCCGTAGTCATCCTGCCCTACGTCCGCTCCCTGTTTACTTACGAACTACGGAACTCACGTGTATTTAGTTCCGGTATCCTTCTGTGTATATACAAACATGCCATAAGCATAACAACACCCCCTCCTCCCCCTACTCCTCCCCCTCCTCCGTTCCTGTTTATGTTTTGGTAAGATGTCGTACTTCCTCCCTTCCTCCCCTCCCCTCCCCTCCTCCCCATCTGCTCAGGACAGTCATATGCAAAAGGAATCACGGGGAGGGGGGGGGGGTTGTGACGTGTCAGTGACGTAGTAGTGGCGTACTAATGACGTCATAGTCACATGATACTGCTGCGTCACAGATCGTGTCGCTTCAGAAAGGCGGATGTGGAGAATGACAATAACAAACACGTTGTTGATAGGGTGGGCTAAACAAATTGTGGATGTTAGCGTCACCCCCCCCCCCTTGTTATTGGAGGGAGCTTGTACCGCGTGAGTACGTGTTTTTCTCACCGTGAGAGGTGTTTACTCACTCATTGCCCCCGTCACGAGAACGGGAGTGCTGTGACGTCATTTCAACCCAGTCACACTGCAGCCGAAATATACGGATTATGTTAAGGATAATGCACGCATCAGAAACACCTACATATACACACACACATATTCACACACGCATACATAAACACTCACACACATACACACACTTTCACACACACACACACACGCACACACACACACACACAGTCACTTCAGAATCGCTGTACTGCGAGCCAGTACTCCAACTCTGGTGGGCAAAAAGTTGTGTGTGTGAGTGTGTGTGTGTGTGTGTGTGTGTGTGTGTGTGTGTGTGTGTGTGTGTTTCTGTGTGTGCAAGCTCACAGCATTACCCATAGATCTGGCCATATATGAGCTCTGAGCTCTCATCCGGAAAGGTAACAGCTGTCGATCACGAGTCTAACACGTGGTCCAAGACAATGATGAATCACACACACACGAAATATGATGACCGGCAACAGAGACGTGACCCTACGAGTGTAGCTGTCTACCTGTGTAATACAGAGTAAATACAATTAGAGAAATGTAATATACGCTCTTGATTGTCCATTCGTTTGATGTCTTCTAGTATTTTTTTTTTTTTTTTTTTATATAATCTAGGTTTCCTTATCAGTTGACACCAAAAACCTTTGCTATCTTTTCCTTAATTTACGAAATGGGCACGCGTGAGCTTGTTATCCAACTTCTTCACATTACTATCTCTCACTGTGTGAATACTTCTGTAATTATTTTTTTTCATGTGCATAATATCCTCACCTTTCTATATTTCGTCTCCTTCATTTTCATTGATGTACAAATCCTTGCTTCCTTTTTTTATCCATACACAACCTCGCACACCCTCTTTATTGATCTTTTTATTTTTTCTTCATTTTTATTCATATAAATACCCATGCATTTTTTGTTTATTTATTTATTCATTTATATATATATATTTACCCAATTGATTTATTTACCAGTATTTACTTGTCTATCATTTGTTTGTTTATTCATTTATTTATCTATTTATTAACTTATTTGTTTATTAATTTACTTATTTGTTTATTAATTTATTGATCTGTTCACTTATTTATTTATTTATTTTCGTGAGGTTCTCTGTCACGAGCTCAGAAATCAACGCGACATGACGTCACAGATTACCCGTTGGAAGAGCGGAATGCGCAGCGAACTCTCGAGTTGTCGTCGCAACCAGCAAACTACGCAACAAGTGTGGGGAATTTCCCAGTCCGCCTGCCGCTCTGAGCTTATCGGGAACGTACTCGGTGTTGACGCAGAGGCAGGAGGAGGAGGAGGAAAGTGGCTGAGGTTAGGCAGAGAGTAGCCGGTGCAGGAAAGAGACGACGTTGAAGAATGTAGAGTGATGATGATGTTGATGTTAAAGCGTGAAATACTAAGTAAATATCGCCTTATGGGCCAAGAAAAAATACCCCTTCCCGTTCGTGTAGAAAAATACATCACATATTCTTGTATTCTTAGATTTTACTGCACATGTTTGTCTACTCAGTGAGTCAATAGTACTCATGCAGCAGAATACAGTATTCAGTAAATGAAGAAATTTGAAACTATTTGAAAGAAAACGTACTCATCAACCTCCCATCACCAGCACAATGTTGCCATACGAAGCCCGAATTCGCTGAATTCCTGTGAACCCCAAAATTTGTCTTTCCTCTTCGTCTTATTCTTATAAATAAGGATTCTCTGGGGTCCTCACTTCTCTTTCATTCGTATCTCGAGTTTCATTAAGATTTATTTCAATTTTGTATTTTTATTTGAGGTTTATCAGTAACGCGCAGTTGTGTGTGTGTGTGTGTGTGTGTGAAGGTGCGTGCGTGATTCACCATGAATCACCATGGTCTTGGATCACGTGTTGGATTCGTGATCGACAGCTATTACCCTCCCAGAAGAGAGCTCAGAGCTCATATGACTGATCTATGGGTAATGCTGTGACCTTGCACACACACACCCAACTCCCCGCCCACGACAGTTGGAGTAGTGACCTGCAATGCAGCGATACTGAAATTATTTCAGCCCTGGGCAGGATTCGAACCCGGACCGCCGGGAACTCTACCAACTGCGTGCGTGCATGTGTGTGTGTGTGTGTTTACCCAGTTGTATCTTACAGGGAGGCGAGTTGCGCTCGTGGTGTCCCGTCTCTATCTCGCCATATCTAATTTGCTCGTGTGCATGTGTGTGTGTGTGTGTGTGTGTGTGTGTGTGTGTGTGTGTAAGAGAGAGAGAGAGAGAGTGTGTGCGTGTGTGTGTGTGTGTGTGCGCGCGCGCGCGTACTATGTGTGTTTGTTTGTTTAGGTGATCACTCCCCCATCTAAACCAAAGCCATCGTTACCCTTAAGTGTCTGTTAGCTTTGGAATGCAAACTCCCACGTACCGAGTACGGGGCAGCAACCAACGAATTGCTCTGGTCATTATCTGGTTCTTTTGAAGTCTGAACCAGCTGAGCTGCATGTAGACAACATGATAATGAGCCAGCTGACTGGTAGGGGCATCAGCCGAAGAATGAACCAGCTGTGTAAGAACCGGTTGCATCACAAATTCCGTAGTATATTTATATAAAAAAAATCCAGGTTTCATGGCCCACTACATAACCGGTCTATCCACCAGGGAGCAGTACAGTCCTTGAGCCTAATGATATTGGCTTGTTTTGGCTTAGTAAAGCGGATGTGTTATTATAATTACAGGAGCGTTTGTGATAATTTAAGATTTTGTTATCAAATGTTGTCAATGTTTTTTTCATGTTAATGTAATTATCTTGTTCAAACTGACATATCACTAGTCTTAAGATGCGAGACTGGTCGACTGCACCTCTATTGCTGCAGAGACGGTTTGGGAAGCCGTGAAAGGGCCTAGCGGTTACTGGAATCGAGGGATCTCTCTCTCTCTCTCTCTCTCTCTCTCTCTCTCTCTCTCTCTCTCTCTCTCCTTTTTTTTTAACTGATTGAAGTACTAAGCCTGGAACGTTACACGGTACTTTCACTGTGAGTAGCCCACGACGTCAACAAGTGCTGTGGAGTTTTTTGGAGCTTTGCCTGTGGAATTTTTGGAGCCTTAGCTTTGGAGTTTTTGAAGTTTTAGCTGTGGAGTTTTTAGAGTTTTGACTGTGGAGTTTTTTGGAGTTGTGGTTGTGGAGTTTTTGGATTTTTGACTGGAGTTTTTTGAGCTTTGCCTCTGGAATTTTTGGAGCCTTAGCTTTGGAGTTTTTTGTAGTTTTAGCTGTGGAGTTTTGGGAGTTTTGGCTGTCGTGGAGTTTTAGCTTTGGAGTTTATGGATTTTTAACTGTGGAGTTTTTTGGAACTTTACCTGTGGAGTTCTTGGAGTTTTGGGTGTGGAGTTTTTGGAGTTTTAGCTTCGGCGTTTTTGTGACAGAAGGGGTGAGGGATTTATATATACCAGAGCAGACTTGTTTAAAGTTGACGAGGCGGGTGTAACTTTTTGTTTTTGTTTCGTGCCTGTGTGTGTGTGTGTGTGTGTGTGTGTGTGTGTGTGTGTGTGTGTGTGTGTGCGTGTGTGTGTATGTGTGTGCACCGGGTAGGTGTACTTGAAAACGTGTGTGTTTTGTATAGAGGGGCTGTGTGTGTACGTGTGTGTGTATGTGTGTACGTGTGTGTGTATGTGTTTACCTAACTGTATTT
>NC_134793.1:19729099-19746599 GCF_046742065.1 Oratosquilla oratoria | reverse complement strand
AGGTTGAGCACCTGTGAGGTTGTGGTTGGCAACCTCTTCTTACTCTCTCTCTCTCTCTGGCCTCACGAGGTTCTTGGAAGAGAGGCCCCCACAGCCCCACATCAGGTGGCAACGGTCCTTAGGTTTTGATGTAAAGACTTCGGGAGGGTGGGGAATAGTTTGATTTACAAAGGATTTACAAAGGCAGAGCATGCCGACAGGAGACCTTGTGGTCCATATCTAGGTCGGATGCGAAAAAGATGAATTTACACACACATACGTACACACACACATGCACACAGAGCTGGAGTGCCGGCTCGCGGTGCTGTGATGGTTCTCAGCCCTAGGAGAGGACCGAACTCGGAGCGTTGAATTAGCAGTCGAGCGCAGTACCATTACACCAGGAAGCCGTGTATATGCGTGTATTCACTTGGTCTTTGGATCACGTGTTGGACTCGTGATCGACAGCTATTTCCCTCCTGGAAGAGAGCTCAGAGCTCGTAGGTCCGATCTATGGGTAATGCTATGACCTTACACACACACACACACCCAACTCCCCGCCCACGAGAGTCAGAGTAACGACCCGAAACGCAGCTGTACCGAAATAATTTCGGCCCTGGGCAGGATTCGAACCAAGCACTACGCGCACCACCATGCTAGTAGTTCATCGCTCTACCAACTGCGTGTGTGTGTATGTGTGTGTGTGTGTGTTTGTGTGTGTGTGTGTTCTTACAAGAACTTCAACCTTGGCCTTGGGTGTTTGGATATCCTTGAAAAAAAGAAAACTACACAGCATGATGTATGCACATTTTAGTATATAGGATGTTCTCAAGAAAACTGTACAAGAGTGAAGGAAAGAAGAAGAGGAGAAAAATGTCACAACAAACTGTGTACACATTACAGTGTATATGATATTTTCGAGGTAATTGTATGAGACTAGAGGGAGAGGAGGAGGAGGAGGAGGAGGAGGAGGAGGAGGAGGAGGCGGCTCTGAGCCCCGAGTTGAGGCGATGCCAAGGAATCTGCGTAAACAGGGACACAGCAGTCTGTGTAGGCAGGCCTTGGGAGAGTGTGTGCGTTTGTTTACGTCTTTGCTTGTGTGTGATTGTGAATGCACGTCGTGTTTGTGTGTGCATGTCTGTGTGTGTGTGCGTGTGTGTGTGTGTGTGTGTGTGTGTCATTGTGCATGTGTGTGTGTGTGTGTTTGTTTACATTTTTGCTTTTGTGTGATTGTGTGTGTGTGTGTGTGAGTGTGTGTGTGTGTTTGTTTACATTTTTGCTTTTGTGTGATGTGTATGTACGTGTGTGTGTGTGTGTGTGTGTGTGTGTGTGTGCGTGTGTGTCTTCTTGCGTGTGTGTGTGTGTGTGTGTGTGTGTGTTTGTTTACATTTTTGATTTTGTGTGATTGTGTGTGTTTGTTTACATTTTTGCTTTTGTGTGATGTGTATGTACGTGTGTGTGTGTGTGTGTGTGTGTGTGTGTGTGTGTGTGTGTGTGCGTGTGTGTCTTCTTGCGTGTGTGTGTGTGTGTGTGTGTGTGTGTGTGTCTTTGTGCGTTTGTGTGTTTGTGTGTGGGTTTGTTTACATTTTTGCTTTGGTGTTATGTGTATGTGCGTGTGTGTGTGTGTCTTTGTGCGTTTGTGTGTGTGTGGGTTTGTTTACATTTTTGCTTTGGTGTTATGTGTATGTGCGTGTGTGTGTGTGTGTGTGTGAGAGAGAGAGAGAGAGAGAGAGAGAGAGAGAGAGAGATTCACCACGTTCTTGCATCACGTTATGGACTCGTGATCGACAACTAATGCTCTCTGTATGTGTATGTGAGTTTATGCGAGTGTGTATGTGTGTGCACTTACACATGCGTAGACGTGTGTGTATATGTACTCTTGCCTGCCAATACTTTTCTTTTCTTTTGGGGGGGGGGTGAATAAGCCAAAGCGAACTGTTGAACATAAATTTTTGGAAATGAACAAATAACATGGAATGAAGAATTATTAATTCTTCGTTCAAAATATTGTAATATGAAAATAGGTGAATAGATTGGTAAGTAAATAAATAAGATAAGTAGATGAACTATAAATACCTGACCATGCCTTCACATAAGTGAAATGCCACGCACTGGCCCTGCTTGCGCATGCGCACATACGCACACACACACGCGCACACACACACACACACACACACAATATATACATATATATATATATATAAATATACATATATAATATATATATAATATAATATAATATATGTATGTATGTATATATGCATGCATATATGTATGTATATTCATATCTGTCCTTGCTGGTAATGTAATCGAAAGCGTATGGGTTTTGCATCGTCCTAGTCTGTGTGCTCCAACTAGTCCGTTCTAGGTGTAGCATACGTCGTGGTTTACTTCTAGCCATTCTGCCAAATCAACCTTAGTACATGCCCCCCCCCTCTCTCTCTCTCTCTCTCTCTCTCTCTCTCTCTCTCTCTCTCTCTCTCTCTCTCTCTCTCTCTCTCTCTCTCTTGTTACCCATCAATGGCCTATTTGCTTTTTTTTTTCAATATTCTGTATATAGTAAAGTAAGCTGTCCTGTAGTACAACGAGTATCGCTTTTTGGTATTATAACTACGATTAGCTATAGCCCATCCCACTAGTCTCCCCTGTGACACCTCCTCGGCGTGGCAACATGGCGGGGATGGGGTGGGAAGCGCTAGTGGCACGTGTCATACAAATTATTTAATCATTTTTATCAACCTAAAGAGTGATACTCATTGATACAGCTTCTTTTACCGTATATAGAGTATTTAACAAATCAAATAACACATAAATGGGAAATAAAAGAGAGGGAGATAGAGAGAGAGAGAGAGAGAGAGAGAGAGAGAAAGAGAGGGGGGAGAAAAAGAGAGACAAAAGAGAGGGGGAAAAGGAAAGAGAGAGGGAGAAAAGGAGAGAGAGAGAGAGAGAGAGAGGGAGAAAAGGAGAGAGAGAGGGATAAAAGGAAAGAGAGAGAAGGAGAGAGAGAGAGAGAGAGAAAGGCATATACTAACGTTCATTTGTCACAATGGGTAGTTGTAAACCACGACGTGTTTTAAACCTTGAACGGACTTCTTGAAGCGCACAGACTATAGTCCTGGGTTCGAGTCCCGCACTTCTCTCTCTGATTTCCATCAGTGACTGTAACTTACCCCAACAGTCCTCAAGGCTCATAGGGCAAGGGTGACGGCTTCGGCCGCAGCAACTACTCAGCGCCTCTTGGCGTACGATCCTCACTTTCCTTGAGTTTCTCTCTATTTCTATATTTCTATCTCTCATTCTACTCTAACTTTCTTTTTGCCTCGTCTATACATATCTAGATTCCCCACCAACCTTTTTCATGTATATATATATATATATATATATATATATATATATATATATAGATATATATATCATGTTCATGAGCATTTGCATACATGCTTGCTTACAAAGGGGCAAAGGTAGTCATAAATATGTATATATGCATGCATATACAATTAGATACATATTATTATTATTGTTATTATCATTATTACATTTATTATTATCATTAGCATTATTATTATTTTATTACTATTTTTATTATTATCATTATTATTATCATTATTATCATCAGTTATTTTTATAATTTGATCTTTATCATTATTATTGTTATCATTATTATTATTATAATTAATATTATCCTTATTATTATTAATCTTTATAATATGATCTTTATTGCTGTTATTATTATTATTATTATCATTAGTAGTAGTAGTAGTAGTAGTAGTAGTAGTAGTAGACGGATTGAGAGAGGGAAATTGGGAGAATGTACACACACACAAAACGTATACAGGCATATATGGGAAAGAAAATGTCAAAGAAAACGAAGAAACAAAAATGGAAACAGGTATGGACGTGAAAATAGCAAATTACATTGTGACTAGGAACCTAGAAAAGAGGAATTATCACAAACATTGATTACAATACCGATTGATATCGTATAGAAATGAACACGTAAATTACTTTTTAAACAACATTTGTAGAAGGAAGACATCTTGCATGGAAGAAAGAAATGCTTTAAAGAGGAAAAGAGAGTAAAGAAGAAGACATTTAAAGTGTAATGAGATGAAGGGCAGATCAAACGAGGTCAGGGTAGAAGAGAGGAAGAGGGAGACGAGGGGGAGAAAGAAGAGGAAGAAGAAGAAAATGAGGAGAGAGAACTGAGGGAGAGGAGGGAAGGGAAAGGAGGAGGAAGAAGAGGAGAGAGAAGTGAGGGACAGGAGAGGAGGAGGGGGAGAAAGAAGACAAAGAGGAGGAGGAGAAAGAGGAGGAAGAAGAGGAGAGAGAGCTGTAGGACAGGAGTGGAAGAGAAAGAGGAGGAAGAAGAAGGAGAGAGAGAGAGAGAGAGAGGACTGTGGGACAGGAGAGGAAGAGTAGGAGGAGAAGGGAGAAGTGGAAAGATAGTGAGGCAGAGGAAGGTAGGAAGAGGAGGAGGGGGAGGAAAAAGAAGAGGGAAGAAGGAGAAGAGGAAGAAGAGGAGGAGGAAGAAGAGGAAGAGGAGGAGGAGGAAGAAGAAGGAAGAAGGAGAAGAGGAAGAAGAGGAGGAGGAGAAAGAAGAAGAGGAGGAGGAGGAGAATTCACTATTCCTATAGATGGACAATACCCGCCTGATGACGTCATGCAAAATAGACTATTTAAAGAGATCCACTGGAATCGGTTGGTCCACCAATTAGTATATTCCTTGAATATATATCTTCAGTGGTAGCCCCTTACCTGAAGCGAATCCCCTGGTATCCACTAGAATGATATTAATAAACGCTGTCGCCGTTTCCAGGGAGATGAGTGTGTTCTCTGTATTAGGAACATTGAATTTGGAAACTCACCATTATTTGGAACTTAAAAAAATCCAAAATCTTGGAAAGTACGAAAGCTAGAAGTAATTTCTAATATTTGTTGCGAATATTGGAGAGATGGATTTAGGAGATTCTCTCAGGTATAGAGAACTCTTTCTGTAGGAAAAGGCTGCCTTTCACATCTTTTTTCCTTTGGTCTTCTCTCTCTCTCTCTCTCTCTCTATCTCTCTCTCTCTCTCTCTGTCTCTCTTTGTCTCTCCTGTGTGTGTATGTGTGTGTGTGTGTGTGCGTGCGTGCGTGCGTGCGAGCGCGTAAACAAATAACGACGAAGAAAAAAGTGACAGAATAATTGAAGGAGGTAACAATAGAAACTAGTATTTGGAATAACAATAAATAAACAAGTAAATAAGCAAATAAATAGATTAATTGATAAATAAAAGGGAGGGAATGGAGTGATAGTGAATGTGATTGTGTGTGAGAGAGAGAGAGAGAGAGAGAGAGAGAGAGAGAGAGAGAGAGAGACCTGGTGGGGACGTAAGTTCAAGGAGGAGAATCGATACCCGGCCCAGTAATCCTTCGTGGAATTCTGGGGCAGCCCTGTGAGTCAGTAAAGGATTTGTGTAACACGTGATTTGTTGGCAACCCCCCACCCCCACCCCACTCCCTCCCATCGACCCCCTATCCTCTCCTTTTCACGACTGGGGAACGCCAAGATTTTCCCTACAAAATTGGCTTGGTGTGGAATATTTGTCTTTCTTAGAAACCTTTCCCTCCCACCTACGCCTAACACACCGGATACGACACAGCTGGTCTGTTATCCGGGTAGGGGGAGGTACCACGTCATATTTGGACAAATGAGATTTGTCCCCAGAACGTTGCAAAATCACTTGGGAATCAGTAAGTGTGGACAAATGTCCTGTGTTTATCACTTACTCTGCGTCCATGGTTGGAGACGACATGACGTCATAGCTTGGCCTCAATATCTATGGCTGTGACTCAGGCGGTCGTGACGTCACGGCTGCTGCGAACACACCCTCGCTCTTGGCCAATGGGAGGAGAGAACGGAGAGGAGGGACCAATCAACGAGGACGGAAGGAAGAAGGATGGGGTAGGGAAATGTGGGGGATTTATATTACACGGGAAATGAAATAATTTTGTGAAGAGAAGCTACCAGATGGGTGTAACATTTAAAGACGCTTAGAAGTTAAAATGCTAATAATGCACTTTGAACTAGGTTAGTATCGTGGGAGGCGTTTAGGCGTATGCAAATAAACGCATACACACTTACACACACACATACACACACACACACACACACACACAGGAACACAGTCATAAAATGAAACAGAAAAATTACAAATGATTAAGAGTTCAGTGTCAGATAGTGAGATAGGCTGAACTAAACAATAATTTGCAAATTGTTTAAAAATAAATAATCTAATCTCGATTCTACAGCATAGAATTACTTTAGGATTTTGGCTTATTGATATATGGAAAAATATAATTTCTTTAAAAAAAATAATCACTGAAAATAACAACAAATTGTTATTATTGCATCAGCGTAGTGCAACTTGTGTCGTTATGACGTCACGTCGCTTGAGTTGAGGACGCTATGAAACGGGCAATGTGATTGGCTGAGCAATTTCTTCCTAAGAGAAGACACGTTTCCTCTTCCATACCTCAAATTGACTCAGGATGCATGTATGTACATGTGTGTGTGTGTGTGGGACTGTGTGTGTGTTTATGTGTGTTAGCATAAGTCTTGAATTTTCTGTTGTTGTTTTTCTTCCAGTATCGGTACTACACCAATACCCCCATGGTCCAGATCTACGTAGGATTATTGTGTGACCGTGGAATGTTATTGTGGATGGTTATGTCGTTCCCCCAAATCTTGCAATAACAAAATCATGCAAATTTTCGTGAAGTAGAACATTTGGGCAATGATAATTATAAGTGGAGCGGGAAAATTACGGTGTGTCATACTCCGCATTTTCCTAGATCTCAGAGAAAGAGATGATTTATGGCAAAGGAAAAACGTGTATACAAGTGTTCATTATTAATGGAATAGAAGTTTCATGCATATTAACAGACATGATCAAATGGGAACGTAGATAATAATATTGGTATACACGCTATGTTGTACGTGTCAATAAGTGTGTATGCTTATGTAACAACGTGCCAAACCTGTGATTGACAGTTATTACCCTACCGGATGAGAGATGATATAGTCTGATCTATGGGTAATTTAAACACATCACATACACACAAACATATATATATTGGGACGTGGCTAAATAGAATATGTTAGAAAATAAGAAAAGTAAAATGACCATTCAATGACATAAGAGGAAGATGAGGATGAAGATGATTTTAATTAAAGATGAAGAGGTACAGAAAAATGGGGAGGAGGAAGAGGAGGTGAATAAGGAGGACAAGGAGGAGGAGAAAGAGAAGGAAAAGGAGGACGATGAGGAGAGGGATCTGGAGGAGGAGGAGGAGGAGGAGGAAGAGGAAGATGAGTTGGATAAGGAGGACGAGGAAGAGGAAGAGGAGTTGGATAAGGAGGACGAGGAGGAGGAAGAGGATCGTTAGGCCTTCTCGTGGCCTGAGATCTTTCACCTACGCTTCTATCCTGGTGGGTTGGTGTTGCCAATGATCGTTTTGCGTCGCGTATTTGGTGCGGGAATCGAATCGTCTCTTCTCTGCTTTGGACCACAATGGAGATAAAAGATTTTCCCTTTTGTCAAAAGTCATAGATAAAGATTTTTTTTTTCTTTGCTATCTTACTTTATTATTATTATTACTATTATTATTATTATTATTATTATTATTATTATTATTGTTGTTGTTGTTATCATAATTGATATTGTTATTATTATTATTGTTGTTATTATTATTATTATTATTATTATGATTATTATTATTAATATTATTATTATTATTACTTTTATTATTATTATTACATTATTATAGTAGTAGCAGTAGTAGTAGTGGTAGTAAAATCATTATTATAGTAGTAGCAGTAGTAGTATTGGTAGTAGTAAAATCTCAATATAGCAGTCGAAAGAACTTATGGATATTATTATAAGAAAAGTGTGTCTAAGATTGTTGCCAATTAAGTGTTTCTTATTAATCCTGATTAACAACCGTCATTCATTTCATCAAAGTTTATAATAGTGAGTGTGTGTGTGTGTGTGTGTGTGTGTGTGTGTGTGTGTGTGTGTGTGTGTGTGTGTGTGTGAGATTCACCATGGTCTTGGATCACATGTTGAACTCGTGATCGACAGCTATTTTCCTCCCGAAAGAGAGCTCAGAGATCGTATATAACCTATCTATGGATACTGCTGTGACCTTACATGCACACACATCCAACTCCTCGCCCACGAGAGTTGGAGTAACGACTCGCAGCACAGCGATACCGAAATTATTTCAGCCCTGTGTGTGTTTGTGTGTGTGTATGTGTGTGTGTGTGTGTGATTCACCTTGGTCTTTGGATCACGTGTTGGACTCGTGATCGACAGCTGTTTCCCTCACGAAAGAGAGCTCAGAGCTCGTATGACCGATCTATGGATAATGCTATGACCTTACACACACACACACCCAACTCCCCGCCCACGAGAGTTGGAGTAACGACTCGAAGCGCAGCGATACTGAAATAATTTCAGCCCTGGGCAGGATTCGAACCAGGTACCGCAAGTACCTCCGTACTGGCAGTCTGAGACTCTACCAACCGCGCCACAGAGTCGTGTGTGTGTGTGTGTGTGTGTGTGTGTGTGTGTGTGTGTGTGTGTGTGTGTGTGTGTGTGTGTGCGTGTGTGTGTGACGGAAATAGATGTCATCAAAGGACTGGTCACTACTAACTAGAACAAAATAAAAAATCTGTGAAGATGACATTCCATCGAAAGGTTAACACCACAGACTGTAAGGTTAATCCAAGAATAACCTTTGGGGTGGACGTATGTACAAATGTCCCAAAAAGTATTGTTCGAAGGATTTGTCATTTAACAAATAAATTAAGTTGTTTTTATACATGTGCGTAAAGAGAACCATATATATATATATATATATATATATATATATATATATATATATATATATATATATATATACATATATATATATATATATATATATAAAGTACAAGTAAAATATAAGTAAATTATTATACAAACTTGACTGTAATGCGTCTCATTTCTTCAAGCGAAGGCGTGATGACGTCATATCGTCGTTTCATGCACAAACATCGACTTTTATAGCAAACACACACGCAGTCTTATTAACAATTATATACTAACTAGTTTTGTGCAATGATTTCGTTATATGCATATTTTTGTGCATAAAAACTAGATGTAACTTTATTAAACAATAAACCAACTATAATTTCATCAGAATTTTTGTCAATATCATTACTGTTATTCTGTAAGACAGACAAGTTTGATTATCTTTATATCGTATCTATATATATCTTACCGTTACCTTAACTGTTCGTTTTGAAATGTTTCGTTTAATCATTTCCAAAATATCATCACTTTTTTCTTTCTTTTCTTTTCTTTAAGAAAAACGTCTGAACATAAAAAACTGAGGCCTTGGTCAAAAACTTGTTATGATTTTTCTAGTTAATATCATACGACATCTTTTTTATTTTCCAAGTTAATATGCGGCTCATAACATGTACTGAAGTAATAGAAATTAGTCTATTTTTTCTATTCATCATTAACTAAATAGGTTGTCTAGTGTGAAACAATGTTTTATCCCCAAACTCGCCCTCCCCCCTCCACCTTTAGGTCCATAACTAGGTCTGATGCAAAAATGATAATAATAATAATAATAATAATACTAAATGAATAAATAAATAAATAAAATTGATGATAATATGATAATAATAAATGAAATAAGTAAATAAATAAATAGGTAAAGTTAAATACTAGATAAGCACGTAAATAATAAATAATAGTAATAAACTGAGAGATAAATAATAATAAATAATAACCAAGGAAATAACAGTATACAGACAAATAATAACAAACAAATAAATGATATAAAATAAATGGCAGGCATTACAGCATCTTGCTTGGGTGTTTATCTAAACAAATCTTAAAGCTTCGAACTGAGCTACATTGCACTGCCTCTGCAGGAAATTTATTCCATTCATTAACTACACGGTTGGCGAAGTTGTTTCTACCCACTTCCTAATTAAATCTATTTCCTGACAGTTTTAGACCATTATTTCTTGTCGGATTCTCATTCAGTGGGGAAAAAAAATTCACTTTTGATGTCAATTCCCTTTAGATTCTTAAAGACCTGTATCAAGTCACCTCTGAGTCTACGCTTTTTGGGAAAACAAATTCACTACATTATTACTAAATCTATTCCACTCTTTAACCATAAGAATATAAGAATGGAAGAGACTGCAGACTATATGACCTACACTAGGCAGTTCCATGTCCGTTACCACCTGTCATCCCTATCCATAAAGTGATCTCGTCTTCTCTTAAAAGAACCGATAGTTTCAGCGCTCACTACAGGGTCAATGACCTTCGACCCTCAACCTTGACCTCAGTTCCGGTCGTTCCAGGTCACGGTTCAGGCCCTTTGACCTGTTGCGTAGGAAAGTTGCTGAATTGGGCAAATCATGTTATGGTTGGGCAAGGTCAAGTTAGGTTGGGCAAGGTTGTCTTGGGAAAGGTTAGGTTAGGTTACATTGTGTTATGTTAGAGTTATGATTGTTAAAACTTATTCCCACATCTTAATACCGTCTTGGGAAGACATTATACGAAAACGCTATGAATATGTTTAAGCCTTCATATTTTTCTAATATGAAAGCAAAAATCTTAATTCTTTTGGTTTGCCACATGGTTTGTGGGTGTTTTTTTTGTTTGTCTATTTATCTATTCATAAATGAATTAATTTATTCATTCATTTATTAATTTATTTCTCCATTTATGTAATTTATCTATTCATTTATGTATCTATTTATCTATTTATATATTTATTTTATATCTATTTATCTATCATTTATTTGTTTATCTATTTATTTTATTATTCATTTATACATACACCCATACATTATGTCTTAAATTTCACGGGTAGTGGGTGAGGGGGAGAGGGGGGGAAGGTGACGAGGGGAAAGGAGCTGACGAGGGGAAGGGAAGGGGTCGGGGGGTCATGTCTGTCAGCCCTCTGGGCGAAAGCTAACTTCCTAAAACTCGTTCTTCGGCGAAACGAACAATCTTATCGCAACTTCGAGTTAAACGTGACCATCCCGGCCGGTATATCCCGGCCGCGAGATTTGCGTCACGGGTCGCTTCGGCGCCTTTCGAAGGCGGAGATGGCGCGGCGCGATAACGAAGGAAATAGTATATAGGTCGTTAAAGAAAAAAAATTATAGTCCGACAGAGGCAGATTACAACATAAAACATGAAGCTACTTTTTTATGTGTGTGCGTGCTTTGTGTGTATGTGTGTGTGGTGTGCGTGTGTGTGCGCGTACATGTGTTTGTGCGTGCGTGTGTGTATGCATACATGTGTGTGTGCGCGCGTGTGTGTATGCGTACATGTGTGTGTGCGCGCGTGTGTGTATGCGTACATGTGTGTGTGTATGTGTGCGCTTACATGTGTGTGTGTGTGTGCGCGCGTACATGTGTGTGTGTGTGCGTAGTGTGCGTACATATGTGTGTGATTTTCAAATATATGATCTATGCCTAGTATCTAAAATAACTTTCAGATACTTTGTTCTTGCTATATCTGTCATTCTGTTTGTGTTTTTATACCCATACTTTTCCATTTTCAGTCCATGTCCCCTTCTAAGGGTTTAATAGGAATTACAAGTGTCCACACGCCAAAAATTAACATTATTTGATGAATAGACGATTTTCGTCAGTGTTAAAATGATCTCCAGTAAATAGCATTACATAAACGAGGAACTTATGAAGCAAAGAGGTTAAGAACCACTTCTCTATGTTTACATCATGTGAGGTTGGACCTTCCAGACATGTTGTGTTTATCGTTCACACGAAGATTGATTTTTGCTCATTTGTAAGTTGAATGTATGGGTTAGGTATATTTCACTGGCTTATCAGTGCAAACAGTGCTTTGGGACCTTTCAGTGTAGAGCAGTGAAAGTGTGTTTTGCAGTGTGCATGTTGGTATTAGTGGTGGTGGTGGTTGTGGTGGTGGTGCTGTGGTAGAAGTAGCATCGTCATGCAGAGTCAATTTGCAGTTCGGCTTTGTCTAATATCCTCCAGCAGAGCTACCACCATCACCTCTCCTGTGTATCTCAACCAGGCGGAGATCTTCATCTTCGTTGCTGAATAGAGCTGACTTAGTTTCCTTAATCCCCTGTCACGCTGTCACGACTCAAGTGAGTTCGTTTGAGTAGAAACGACTTCGGTTACGATCTTTTTTCTTTCGGAAATTCCTTTTGTCGAATTATCTTTGCTTCGTATATCGAGAAGCTGAATGACGAACTAGGAGAAGTCAAAACTACCGGAATATTAGACACATTGGTAAGATGTCGTTCTGGAAGTCTAGAATAATGTAAGCGAAGTCGTTTTGCAGCTTTTTCAAATTCACAATATTTGACGAGAATCGTGAATGTGTGACGAGGGCCTTACATTTTATCTTTATTTATTATTATTATTATTGTATATATATATATATATATATATATATATATATATATATATATATATATATATATATATATATATATATATATGTTTAACGTCTATGTGTTTTCGCCAGGGTTGTCCAGTAACTCTACTGAGGAACTGGCTTGATTTCCTAACAATTTTTTAAATACGGTTTGTTTTACCTTATTTTATTTCATCATTTTCTAACGTGTGTGCGTTTTCGCTGTCACGGACGCTGACGAAAATAAAATGGCCTGCTTTCTTCAGGTTTGATAAGAATGGTGTGTGTGTATGTATATATATATATATATATATATATATATATATATATATATCTATATATATATATATATATATATATATCTATATAGATGGTGTGTGTGTGTGTGTGTGTGTGGTGTGTGTGTGTGTGTGTGTGTGTGTGTGTGCCATTTCCCTCTACAACCAGTTTAACCATTCAGATTTCCCCTATCATGGCAAAACACAATGTAACTGTTTACTAATTTATTTTAGAATTCTACAAATATATGGATAAACATGTAGGTACATGGTAAACTACGCTGCCCGTCTACAACGGGCATGCTCTCACTCTCTCTCTCTCTCTCTCTCTCTCTCTCTCTCTCTCTCTCTCTCTCTCTCTCTCTCTCTCTCTCTCTTTCCCAGGCATGAGAAAATCCATCTAAGATTTTATCATTGCTAGTAGTTAGTGTAATTATTCCCCCACCCTCCCCACCCCCCGTAGCGTCAAATTTCCCCACAGGGCGGAAACTTCCTCCAGTTTGAGAAATTCTGCCCCAGGGGGGTCCACATGCCCCACAGGTTGAAGACCGGCGCTTAGGGCCGGTACCGGAAAACGGGCGTTTGCACCACACTGCTATTTACGTCCCTCGCGAGTCCTTTTAACCGCGGCGGTGTTGCGTACGCGTTTCCTGGCGCCCGAAGCAGGTCGCCTCTGTCACCACGTCCGAGGAGGGCGCCTCTGTCGCCACGTCCGAATCCGGGGACCTTGAGATCCCGTTCGAATCCCGTTCGAAAGTGGAACGGCTCAGGACGCGAAGGGTGAAGGATCCAATGTCCTACCGAGAACCTGAGGGACGGGACAGGATGTTACCGGGAACGGATGTAGTCTCCCCTCCCTCGCCATCTCCGGACATTGTCCGGAGATGGCGAGGGAGGGAGGGGAGACTACATCAGGAGACGCTTAGCAGTGACTGAAGTCTTTTGCTTGGGAGATGCGTTTACAACGAGAGGTGATTTTTAACGGGGTAGTCTGTATTTCACTGTAAACAATGCATAGTATTATGCAATCTGATGCCACACGCCTCTCTGTGTCATTTGGCACTCAGGAACTACCTGTCCGGGGTGATCTAATAGAGGTGTTCAAGTGGATCAAAGGCTTTAACAAGGGTGACGTAAACAAGGTCATCGTATTGAGACAACAGGACAGGACTCGCAGTAATGGGATTAAACTGGACACATTTAGATTTAAGAAGGAATTGGAGAGGAACTGGTTTAAGAATAGGGTAGTCAACGAATGGAATAGACTTAGTAATCATGTAGTGAGCGCTGAAACTATCGGTTGTTTTAAGGAAAGGTTAGACAACTGTATGGATGGGGATGACAGGTTATCATGGACATGGAACTGCCTAGGGTAGGACTTATGGTCTTTAGCAGTCTCCTACATTCTTATGTTATTATGTTCTTAACTGTGATGCAACAAGCCGTCACTTACTACAAGAAGCCTGGGTCGTCCGAGGTCATCCGAGGCTGAGTGATTCCGTGTGAGGGGCTTGAGTAGGAGGAGGATCTTCGTTGTCCAGAGGGCTGAAGACGAAGGAGGAGAAGAACCCTTCCCTATCTGACGAAGGAAGAAGTCTCTTTCTCTCTCTCTATCTCTCTCTCTTTTTTTTTTTTTTTTTTTTTTTTTAATTCTTTACCTTTGCTGTCCTGGGTAGTGACACCATTCCACCTAAAATAGAAAAAAAAAAGTCAGACACTTGAAACCAACTCCGCCTAATTATGCAATCCTATCCGACGTTGGCCAAGACTTAACCTATTACGTGTTTAAATAAAAAATCGTCATTATCAACCGGAGGTGAAAGTGACGGCTTGAACCCCCCATCAATACGGTTACGCTTCTCAAGGTTTAACCAGAATAACCTAGGTAAAGCACTCCACCGCGTTGAAGCCATCCATTAGGGTGAATTCCCAAATTGGATTAGATTCTTTAACGTCACCATGATAAAATATTTAAAGGACACGTGGCACTTATTGACAATCCTAAAATAATTTTGTCAATATTTACCGTCTAAGACCTATTCAAAGGATCCAAGAGGCCTGATTTGATATTGAAGTATTGAAGACACGGGAGAAGTCGTGACAGACAATACTAGAAATGTTGTCAATATAATTATTGTCAATATAATTATTGTCAATATAATTATTGTCAATATAATTATTGTCAATAGATAACGCCCGTTGTGAACTACCCACACTACCTCGGGGCTCAGTGACGCTCGGGATGACGTCACATTGTCCCCAGCTCGCCTCTGAGGCCAAGATAAACAAACAGGCGAGTTTGACGTCAGCAACCCGCCGCCCGACGTCGAGGTCCTCGGCTTATGACGCAGACGCGGTCGAACTCGCTGCCGTTTTCTTCGAAGTGAACACCGCGAGTCGCCGTCTGGACCATGGCGCCGAGACCCAGGCTTCCTGAGGAGGTGATATGGAGCCTACGCCAGGGGGCGCTGAGTAGCTGCGTCCGAAGCCGCCTCATTTTCCCGCCCTGTTAATGGACTTTAGAAGGACGTGGGGCCAGGCAATATACAGTCACTGCTGGGACTCGGAGAGGAGTGCGGGACTCGAACCCGCGACTAAGACATTCGAATCCGATTGTACCACGAGAGCTAGTTTACACTATGTGGAAAGAAAAACTAAAAATATTCCTCACATTTTCGTGAATGTTATTAAAATTTGTATTTGCTGTTCTCAAGATTTGTTGTTATGGACTGCTGTTTCCAGCGCTTCTATCCATGTGGAAAATCTCACGCCGGACTTGTGACCTAACCTAACCCAACATAGCCCTAACCTACCGTAATCTAGCGTAACCGTGACCTAATCTAACCTAACCTAACCCTGATCCGACCTAACCCAATACACATAGCTCAAACGTAACGTAACATAGCGTAACCCTAACCTAATCTAACCTAACCCAACCCAATCTACATAGTTCTAACCTACCGTAACCCTCACCTAATCTAACCTAACCCCCTAACTTATTCCAACATAGCCCTGACCTAATGTAACCTAGCGCAAACCTAACCTAACCTAACCCTGATCTAACCTAACTTATTCCAACATAGCCTTAACCTAACGTAACCTAGCGCAAACCTAACCTAATCTAACCTAACCTAACCCGGATCTGACCTAACATCATCCAACATAACCCTAACCTACGACAACCTAGCGTAACCTTAACCTAATCAAACCTAACATAACCCTGATCTGACCTGACATAATCCAACATAACATTAAGCTAACGTAACCTAACCTAATATAACCTTAAATTGATCTGATCTAACCTAACCTAATATAACCCTAAATTAATCTAATCTAACTTAGCCCTGACTTAACCTAACCTATCTTAACCAAAACACCTAATGTAACTTAGCCAATATAAGCAATTTAGTCAATATATAACCTAACCAATTTAGTCAATATATAACCTAACCTGACCTAATCTAACCTAACTTGACCCAATTTAAAGTTGACAATGTAACTAAGCGTAACCTAACCTAATCTGACCTAACCTAACTTCACCTAACCAAGGTCAATTCAGTGTAGCGACCAATATTATTCCAGGGCAATATGCCTCTTTTTTCATTTTTTATCCGATTGATTAATATAATTGTTATTAATTATATTATTATTGTTATTATCATTATCGTTATTTTATTATCATTGTTATTATTATTATTTTAATTATTATTATTATCATTATTATTATTATTATTATTATTAATTATTATTATTATTATTATTATTATTATTATTATTATTATTATTATTATTATTATTATTATTATTATTATTATTATTATTATTATTATTATTATCATTATTACAATAATAATAATGATATGGGCAGGGGACTGGAGATGGTTAAACACAATGGAGAAAGTGGAAGGCAGTTCAGTTGGTATTTGCTGACGACACTGCGCTTGTGACAGTGTCAGAGGATGGATTAAGAGAGTTAATGTCGGAGTTTGGGAGGATATGTGATAGGAGAAAGTTGAAGGTAAATGTGGGTAAAAGCAAGGTGATGAGATGTACAAGGGGAGAGGGTGGCAGCAATTTGTAAGTCATAAAGGAGACCGGCTGGAAGAAATGGGGTTGCATGTGGCAGGAAAGGGAGGTGTGGAGGTGGAGGTAAATTGTAGATTGAGAGAACCAAGTAAATGCCTTGGGGGACTAAAAAGTGTCATGAACAATGGGCATTTGGGAATGGATGCAAAGAGGAGACTATATGAAGGGGTGGTTTTGCCGACGGCACTATATGGGTCAGAGACCTGAAATTTAAGAAAAGGCAGAGAAGAAAACTTTAAATGTGTTTGAGATGAGATGTCTTAGAAGTATGGCTGGGGTTACAAGGTTGGATAGAGTGAGAACGAGGAGGTGAAGAGATCTAGAGTGGAAAAAGAGAGAGCAGATTGGGCTGATGAAAGAATATTGGGATTAATTTGGAGACATGGAAAGAATGAGTGATGAAAGATTAGTAAAAGAGGTGTGGAAGGCAGAGGTGGAGGGAGTGAACTTGAGGGGACGACCGAGGATGAGATGAATGAGCAAGAGAGGAATGTCTGTTGAGCAAGAAAGGGAGAGGGCAGGGGATAGGGTTGAGTGGAGATTGGCTGTGTATAGATGATTCTGTGATGCATGGAAGGGTGGGGGGTGGGGGAGAAGAGAGTGGCTATGTATGAATGATATTTTGAAACAACTCGAAGGGATTTCTTCCTGTCTTCTCTTTTTTTTCTGTGTGAGGTGACGGAGAGGGGGC
>NC_134793.1:19674099-19719099 GCF_046742065.1 Oratosquilla oratoria | reverse complement strand
TAAAGTTTTCCCGATGTCCTAAAATCTCTTCCGTTCTAATTTTATGAATCTACCTATTGAGCTCGATATTGTTACCTAGGATAGAAGAGCTGGTGAATGCCTTGTTGTCTGAGCATGCTGGGTAATGTTGAAAGATTACTGAGTATTGATATTATTGTTTATTGTTATCATTAGTGTTGATTTTGTTGCTATTGCCCTTTTTATTGTTATTGTCGTTGGTATTGTTGTTAGTGATGCTCTTGGTGGTGGTGCTTTTATTTATGGCGAATTGTGTGACAGTGCTATCACTATGTATTATTATATTTTTGTTCTATTATCACATGTTATCATCATCATGGTTTTGCACACTTGTACAGACAACACATGCGAAAGATGTGTTCACATGTGTTCACTTTATGTGTTACATCGTTTGAAGCGTTCCTCAAAGGTCCTCAAACTGAGGGTCCCCTGAGACCCCACAGAGGTTCAAAAGTGGGACCACAGATAGAAAGATAGCAGGAGTTGGTGGATGGTTAGCGATTCTATCCACTTCTCCAGAAGCCTAAACAACAACAGCAACGCATAAGCGTCGGATACGTGACGACCACGATCACCACATACATGAATAAATAAAAAATAAATAAAAAATAAATATATGAATAAATGAGAGTTAGTAAATTATATAAAACGGTAAATGAATAAATAAATTGATCAAATCTAACGCAAATTCCGTGGTTTTCATGGAAAGAAACAACCATCTTACTTCTCTGCCCACCTTGTATACAAAGCCGTCCAGTGAACTCCTGCACGGAACTCCCATTAAACGCTCGGTCCCGCGTCCTGGTGGGGGGAGTAGGGACTCTCTGATGACAAGCACTCCCCCCCCTCCCCCATCCCACCAGGATCTTCGTCAACACCCCCCCCATCTCCCCAACCCCAGTGATTAAGTGGCAAGTTGTAGTTTTCGGCGACTCTCTCTCTCTCTCTCTCTCTCTCTCTCTCTCTCTCTCTCTCTCTCTCTCTCTCTCTCTCTCTCTCTCTCTCTCTCTCATTGTTATTATCGTCATCATCATTTTCATCAGTGTCATCATCAGTTTCATCATCACCAGAGAAAAAGAATAAAATGATAATAGAATTAGCACCCAGTTCGTAAGGGGTAAGTAATTTCGTGATCTGCAGACATATTTTTACCTGACTAGTGCCTTCAATTGATTTCATTCTGAGTCACTGAAAGTCTGGTTCAGTGAGTCTTCTCCAACAAAAGAAAACGGAAATGGAATTGAATAATAATAATAATGATAATGATAATAATAATAATAATGATAATAATAATAATAATAATAGTAATAATAATAAATAGAAAATAAAATAAAAACAATGGGTTGAAGGAATGGAAAGGAGAAGAGACGCAGGAAGAGAAGGAGTGGAAGAGAAAGTTGAGTGGAGGGGAGTAAAGCGCCAGGTGGACCGAGATCGCGGGAGGGTTGAGGTGGAAGGCAGGGCGCGCGTGGAACTAGATGACTGGATAGATTAGGTGGAAGGGTGGAGGAGGGGTGGAGGGGGTAGGTGGAATCTTGGGTTTTCCAAACTCTGATGGTCTTTGTGTTGTGGTCTCACCTTTGGCACCTCAGGATGCAAAACCTTTCCTGGTGACACATCATAGGCGTCTATCTTTCTCCTCTTTCTCTTGCTCTAGGTTGCGTGCTCTCTTACTCTTTTCCTCCCTCTCTCTCTCTCTCTCTTTCTCTCCCTCCCTCTCTGTAGCCTCACTCTTTTATTCTTTCTTTTTTTTTTTTTTTTTTTTTTTTTTTTTGGGGGGGGGAGTGCTCTGTAACTTCCCTCTCCGCTCTTTCAGTTCCCATTTTCTTTGTTTCCTTTGTCTTCGACCTCATTCCGTGCAGGGCCTTGTTTTCCCTCCTTCCAACCCACCCTATGCCTTTCTTCTCCCACCCCCTCCCTCTCTCTCTCTCTCTCTCTCTCTCTCTCTCTCTCTCTCTCTCTCTCTCTCTCTCCCTCCCTCTCCCTCTCTCTCTCTCTCTCGTTTTCCATTTTCTTTCGCTTATTTTTCCTTCGTGTTTGTGTTCTGCTTTTGTTTCGCTTCCTCCACTCTTGGCTCTATCCTCTGTTCTCGAAAACCGGTTTTCTGTCTCATTATGTTTCATTTTCGCTTTCTCATCGACTTCCTTCCCCTTTGGTATGATTTTCCCTCTCGGGCGATTTCTCTCCGTGTGTGTGTGTGTGTGTGTGTGTGTGTGTGTGTGTTTGTCTGTGTGCGTGCATATGTGTATGTGTGCAATAAAACACTGGGAACGTGTGTTTTATAAATACAAATTAACCACTTTAGAAAATAAACAAACGGAGCAGAGCGCTTTCGTATATTACATCAAGTGTAAATTACACAGGATGTAATATACGAAAACGCTCTGCTACATTTGTTTATTTTCTAAAGTGGTTACCTTGCATGTGTATGTGTGTATGTGTCTTTGTATGTCTGTGTGCATGCATATGTGTGTGTGTGTTTCTATGTGTGTGCGTGTTTGTGTGCCTATGTGCGTGCGTATGTGTGTGTGTGTGTTTGTGTTTGTATATACCTAGTTGTATTATACGGCAAGGGGAGCTATGCTCGTGGCGACCCGTTTTTGTATCTCGCAACATCTATTTGTTCTTAAATTCATGTATGGTATTTGCACACACCATTGTTTCGTCCATTTGTGTGTGTGTGTGTGTGTGTGTGTGTTTCTGTGAATGCGTGTGTGTGGCTATGTGCGTGCGTGCGTGTGTGTGTGTGTGTGTCTATGTGTGTGTGTGTGTTTGTATTTACCTAGTTGTATGACACATCTAGTTTGTTCTTAAATTCATGTATGGTCTTTGCACACACTATTGTTCTGTCCAATGTGTGTGTGCGTGTGTGTGTGTGTGCGCGCGCGCGCGTGTGTGTACGTACTCCAAATGGAATACTCTTAAACGTCAACTCTTTCCACAAAGCTCACCACGCAACTTGATGTTATTTTCCTATCTGCTTTTCTTTTGGGTTTTCCTTCTGGTTTGTCGTTTTCTCTTGATCCGTTTCCGGACTTCCCCAAAGTTCGACTGCGGAGGTTCTTCTCACGGCATTTCGCCGTTCGACCTGGAGGTCAATGTCTACTGTACTTGACACTTTGCCTCCTCCTCCTCCTCCTCCGTCATCACACCATCTCTCTTGTCTATCTCTATCCTATCCATAATTATACCAAGAGCTCCTTATCCAGTATACTGGAGGTAGCTTTCTCTCTTGTAATAATTAACTATTGTCGGAACAATCCTCTTCTCCCGAATGATTTACTGATGTCTTCAAGGGTGATGCAGGCAAGGTCATCATATCAAGCCACCAGAGCAGGACTCGTAGTAATGAATTTAAATTGGACAAATTTAGGTTTAAGAAGTAAATAGGGAAGAAGTGGTTTATACACGGAGTGGTTAACGAATGGAATAGACTTGGTAACCATGTAGTTAGCGCTGAAACTATCGGTTGTTTAAAGAGAAAATGAGATGATTTTATGGATAGGGATGACAGGTGGTGGGGACATAGAACTGCCTGGTGTAGGCCTTATGGTCTCTTGCAGTCTCCTGCATTTCTATGTGTTTATGTTCTTATGTCTTCCTGGTGGTCGTTTGTCCCTGTGACACCAAGTCAACCAAAGCTTATGCCCTCACCAACGCAGTAGCGGTCTGTCCACCAAGTCAAAGATTTCAAAACTTCCGATTCCGATACTAGTCCGATTCCGATACTAGATCGATCCCGATACTTGTCCGATTCCAATACTAGTCCGATTCCGATACTAGACCGATTCCGATACTAGACCGATTCTGATACTAGTCCCATTCCGATACTAGTCCGATTCCGATACTTGTCGGATTCCGATACTTGTCCGATTCCGATACTTGTCCGATTCCGATACTTGTCCGATTCCGATACTTGTCCGACCCCGATACTTGTCCGATTCCGATACTAGTCCGATTCCGATGCTAGTCCGATCCCGATGCTAGTCCGATCCCGATACTTGTCTGATTCCGATACTTGTCCGATTCCGATACTTGTCGATTCCGATACTTGTTCGATCCCGATATTAGTCCGATTCCGATACGAGTCCGATTCCGATACTAGTCCGATTCCGATACGAGTCCGATTCCGATACCTGCAGTGATTATATCTTATGGTTATTTACAAGCTCTGCGGTTGGTGTGGGAAAGTTAAGTTCAGCTTAATCTATTCTAGATTAATTTAGCCTAAATTAAACCAAACGTAACCTGACGTAATCGAAAGTAATCTAGCCTAATCTAACCTAACTAGCTTTGTTAAGTTCGTCAGAGTTAGGATATGTTATGTCTGTATTGGTTTGCATTGGATTGGGTTGAGTAGGGTTAAGCTAGGTTATGGTAGATTAGGTTAGGTTAGGGTCGGTTGAGTTGGGGTAGATTAGTTTAGGGTAGGTTTGGATTAGGTTAAATTAAGGTTGGATTGGGTTAGGTTAGGATAAGCTGACTTAGACTGACGTTGGATTAATTTAGGATAGGTTAGCTTGGGTTAGGTTAAGTTAAGGTCAGATTAGGTTAGCTTAGGTTAGGTTGTGTTTAGGTCGGATCGGGTTAGATTAGGATAAGCTGAGTTAGTTTTAGGTTGGGTTAGTTTAGGATAGGTTAGTTTGGGTTAGGTTAGATTGAGGTTTTATTGGGTTTGTTATATTGAGGTTACATTGGGTCAGGTTATAATAAGCTGAGTTAGTTTAAGGTTGGATTAGTTTAGGATAGGTCAGGTTGAGATTAGATTGGGTTTGTTGTATTGATGTTAGATAGGGTTACATTGGGTTAGATTATAATAAGCTGAGTTAGTTTGAGGTTGGGTTAGTTTAGGATATGTTAGTTTAGGTTAGGCTAGGTTGAGGTTGTATTGGGTTTGTTATATTGAGGTTAGATTGGGTTACATTGGGTTAGATTATAATAAGCTGAGTTAATTTGAGGTTGGGTTAGTTTAGGATATGTTAGTTTGGGTTAGGCTAGGTTGAGGATGTATTGGGTTTGTTATATTGAGGTTAGATTGGGTTACATTGGTTAAGATTATAATAAGTTGAGTTACTTTGAGGTTGGGTTAGTTTAGGATATGTTAGTTTGGGTTAGGCTAGGTTGAGGATGTATTGGGTTTGTTATATTGATGTTAGATTGGGTTACATTGGTTAAGATTATAATAAGTTGAGTTACTTTGAGGTTGGGTTAGTTTAGTATATGTTAGTTTGGGTTAGGCTAGGATGAAGTTGAATTGGGTTTGTTATGTTGAGATTAGATTGGGTTAGATTAGGTTTAACGCGTCACTGATCACATAGTCTCTCATAGGACAATTAACTATCTTTGTCTTTCGCCATTTTCTTTGTATCTTCTGTTCGGATATCCGGTTCTAATGTCATAGCCTACATGAATCATTCACTCGTTTTTCCTCCACAGTTTTGTCACCACATAAGCGCCGTTCATGTGATCATTGCTCACAGCCACGTTTAGTTGTCACAGTATCGTTACTACCAGCATTAATTTTATTGGATGATTATTCAGTCAAATTTAGTTGTCACAACATTCTTAATATAGCTAATAAATCTATTAGGTCATTATTCAGAGGCACTTGTAATTTGACAATATATATTCACAATATTGTCCTTATTGATGACTCTAGCCAATAAATGTATTGGGTCATTATTCAGAGGCACTTGTAATTTGACAATATATATTCACAATATTGTCCTTATTGATGACTATAGCCAATAAATGTATTGGGTCATTATTCAGAGGCACTTGCAGTTTGACAATATATATTCACAATATTTTCCTTATTGATGACTATAGCCAATAAATCTATTGGGTCATTATTCAGAGGCACTTGCATTTTGACAATATATATTCACAATATTGTCCTCATTGATGACTAAGGCATCTTTTATAGAGTCTATATCATTTTACTATTGACAATGATTTGTATATTGACGATCATGATGTCTGCTGTATTGTCAATATCAATTCGAGATCTTGGATATCTTTCTGGGAAGTTTTGTATTGGCCACATGAAGATAGTGTTATTGAAAATACTTTAAATAACAATAACAATTATGGTAATGATAATAATAATAGAATAATGATAATAATAGTGATAATAATATTAACCAAAATGTTATGTCAATTATAACTATAATATAATAATGATAATAATAATAATAACAATGATAATAATAATAATGATGATAGTAATGATAATGATGAAAATAATTACAATAATGATATTGATGATAATAATGATGATAATAATAATAAATCAAACTAGAAACATGATGAGAGACAGCGCTTTGCATCCGCGCCCTCGATCCATCCCCTACGGACCAGCGTCACGTAGCGTTCGTTTATAATTGGAGACTATTCTCTAAAAGCCCCTCTTTTCGGTGTGATATCGTCGCTAAGGATAGAAGCACTGGTATTCGCTAACATCATAATCAGCCTTACCCTCTTTTATTTATTTTTTTTTTTTTTTTTTTTTTTTTTTTTTTTTTTTTTTTTTTTTTTTTTTTTTTTTTTTTTTTTTTTTTTTTTTTAACACGTCACCTCGGTCGTCCTTGCATTCTTCTCCCTTACACACGCGCTTCCTCGGATTCTATCTCTTCCTCAAATCTAATTCATCATGTTTTCCCTCTCTCTCTCTCTCTCTCTCTCTCTCTCTCTCTCTCTCTCTCTCTCTCTCTCTCTCTCTCTCTCCCGCCCCCCTCACCCACCCACCTCCACCTCCTCCACCCCCGGGGTTGAACATCCTCCATGCGGTGCAAGAAACACCAACAAAGCAAGAAATCCGGGGAGGAGACCCTGGCAGGGTCACTGACCTTGGGTGCCTGTAGGGTGGTCGCTTTCCTCCCGGCCTCGCTGTCGTCGTGGGGTCCTGTACATCCACGCCCGTGGGCTTTGTTCTTAATGAGGGAGGGCTAGGCAGGACGCGCGTGCTAGCCGCTGGTGACCTGGTCTTGTGCTAGGAGGTGCTAGCAAGTCTTATCCTAGTCGCGTTTATGACTGGACGTTCCTCTCTCTCTCTCTCTCTCTCTCTCTCTCTATCTTTTATTTCTCTCTCTAAACGGGTTGATTCTAATGCCCTAATTCCTTGCCTTTATCAATTTGATCCCGTTTTAGTTCTGTATGTGTGTGCGTGAGAGAGAGAGAGAAAGAAGGAGAGAAAGAGAGAGAGAGAGAGAAGGAGAGAAAGAGAGAGAGAGAGAGAGAAGGAGAGAAAGAGAAAGAGAGAGAGGACGTAAGATCGTGCCTGCATGGAGGGTGATGCATCTGTGTATATGACCATGTGAGTGAGTAGTGAGTCTGTATGCACAGCATACAGTATATGCCTTAGCTTGTTGTTATGCTCCTCTGTTAGATCATATACGGTTCCGTGGGCTGCCTGCGACTCTGTGGGTAACTTCAGGCGTCTAAATGAGTTTGTGTATTTTATTTGTTTGTTTATGTTATTTTATTTTATCTTATTCATATATTTAATTCTATTTCTTTTATTTGTTTGTTTTTCTTTTGTACGCGTGTGTGTGTCTGTTGGTGATGGCAACAAAAGTGTTCCGGTGAAGTGTGGCGGTTTTTAGTGATGCTGAGGTCTTTGGCGCTGATGCCTGCGGAGGTGACTATAGAGCCCAATTATTGACCCGTAGGTCCTTCCACACTCCGGGTAGGTCAGCTCTGGATCGGGTGGATAAATTCTATTGTTGAGCTAATGACTTTTTTTTCCGCCGGTCGTTCTGTGTTTGGTTGCGAGGAATAGTTGGCGTTGATTACACACACACACGCGCACACACACACACGCGCACACACACACATACATACATACATACATATGGAACACACTAGACGAAACAATAGTGTGTGCAAAAACAATACAAGAATTTAAGAGCAAAGCCGATATGGCGAGATACAGGGACGGGATTCCCCGAGCGTAGCTCCCCTTCCCGTAAGATACAACTAGGTAAATACACACGTACCTACACACACACACACACACAAGATGGTACCCCCCGAGCATAACTAATATTTTATGTATCACGATTACAATTAGATACATAAGGATACACATAAGCTCAAACCGGCACACACAAATATCCACGTGAAGGGAAGAAAGGTCTATTTGTATATTTATACAGTCATGAGCAAAAATTTTGATCCACCTTACAGTCTTCACAACGTCAGTATGATTTTTTTTCCCGAGTATGTGATACGTTTTCATAGATATTATTCAATTCACAGTTAGGTCACTTTCTTGAATAGATGAAAGACGAATTGTCAGTCAAAGAATTTTGAATTTGTATCATGAAAAACTCCTGGTGGGTCAAAACTTTTGCCCGCGACTGTACGTACCTACGTGCATGAACACACAGGTCATGAAGAACACTCGTGCATTTGTTCAGTCAACAGAGAAGAACAAGAACAATGGTAACACGCACAGGCGAGAAAGTTTCTAATCACAAGATACACTGTGTGAAGTCGAATCCTTTATTAGTACATTTGATACAGTTTTATCAATTTCATAGTCCTGGTATACATATCTGAGAATATATGTAATATATATATATATATATATATATATATATATACATATATATGTATCTATATATATATATATATATATATATATATATATATATATATATATATACACATATACACCATGACAATGTGCTTTATAAAGGTGAGACAATCGAAACGTCTTTTAATAGATTTGTGGGCAACTTCCAATTAAATATATTATACAGTACGTTGTATCCAGTCTCTACATAGGGCTACAAATACGGTATACAGCTATTTTAGCTTACCTACGGCCGGAATAGAGAAGTATGGGCAGGTGTATGTATTGTTGTGTAAACAGTAGTTCATAAGTATGTGTATTTATGTACCTTTCTATTTATTCTCAGGTCAGTAAATGCCAATTAGATATCAAAAGCCTCCTTTAAAAGGCTCCTCCCACCGACGGGCGAGGTCAACGACCCTTGGTTCCTTCTCTTGGGGTCATACAAGGTCGTACGGCTTTGGTGGGTAGGAGTGGGGGTGGGAGTGGGAGCAAGCAAAGCACTCCTCCGATTCCGTTGCACGAGACTCGACTTCGGCAAGGGGTCATTGGAGTTCATCGCGTCGACAGCTGGCCGGGCCAGAGTACCGTGTACGCGTCCTTCGACGCGTCCTACTTCGCGGGAATTCATTCCCAACAGATCCCTCCCCTCCTTCTCCAGAGGGGATGAGAGACGGAGGGGAAGGGACCCGTTGGGAAACAATGACGGCATCCGAAGGAGGGACCTGAGGAATTCCAGATCGAGGGAGATGGGACCCGATGAGAAAGAATTCCGTTTTTGCGTGGCATTGGCCCCGAACCATGGAGGACACGTGGAGGATGAGGTAATCGTCTGAGGGAGCCCAAATGCAAGGGGGAACAGGAAAGTGAGGGACCCAAGGTAGTAACTGAAGCTACCCGTGGGCAATAAGCAAGGCTGACATTGTTATTCTTATTTATTTATGTATTTTTTATTCATTTATCTATTCATTTATTTGTTCATTTGTTTATTCATTTATCTATTTATTTTATTTGTTTATTTATTTGTGGCTGGTATTTTATTTCTTTACGGATGTTATTGGTGTGGATGAGAAGGCAGGGGAAGATGAATAAAAGTAGAGAGGAGACGAAGGTGAAGGAGAGGAGCAGAAAGTGGAGGAATAGGAGAAGAAGAAGGTGGAGGAAGAGAAGAAAGAAGAAGGAAGAAAAGGCGAAGAAGAAGAAGAAATAAAAAAGTAGTTGAAGAAAAAAGGCGAAGAAAAAATAGGAGAAGAAGAAGAAGAAGAAGAAGAAGAAGAAGAAGAAGAAGAAGAAGAAGAAGAAGAAGAAGAAGAAGAAGAAGAAACAAAAAAGTAGGAGAAGAAGAAGAAGAAGAAGGCGGAGAAGAAAAAGAAGGCGGAGAAGAAGAAGAAGAAAAAGAAAGAGGAAGAGGAGGAGGAGGAGGAGGAGGAGAGGTCCATTATGAGGTTCTTCTTCTTGCCCTCGTGGTTCCTTGGCCACGCGGCGGAGCGGGGCGTCGCCGCGTCGCCAGGCCAACGTCCTTCCCAAGGTCTTCCTCCTACTCCTCCTCCTCCTCCTCCTCCTCGTCCTCGTCCTCGTCCTCATACCGGGACATGCCGGGAACATCCTCCTCCTCCACCTTCTCCTTCTCCTTCTTCTCCTCCTTCACCTTCTTCTCCTCCTCTTTCTCCTCCTCATCCTTCTTCTCCTTGTCTTCCTCCTGTTCCGTCTTCTCCTCCTCCTCATTCACCTCCTCCTCTTTCTCCTCCTTGTCTTTCTCCTGTTCTATCTCTTCCTCCTCCTTCTCCTCCTCCACCTCCACCTCCTCTTTCTCCTTCTTGTCTACCTTCTGTTCCATCTTCTTCTCCTTCTCCTCCTCCTTCTTCTACTCCTTCTCCTCCTTGTCTTCCTCCTGTTCCCTCTTCTCCTCCTTCTCTTTCTCCTCCTCCACCTTCTACTCTTTCTCCTCCCTCTCCTCTTCCTCCCTTCTTCCTCCCCTCTTCCTCCTCCTCCCCCGCTTCCTCCTCGATGTAAAACGAAAACAACAACAACAAACAACAACAACAACAACAACAACATCAGAGAGCAACGACAACAACAACAATTTGTATAGACACGGTAAAGGAAACATGGACTGGAGGTGAAGCTTTTAAGGAATAAAAGTTTCACCTCCCGTCCATGTTTCCTTTACCGTGTCTATACAACTTGTTCACATGGATTTTCAACAACAACAATCATAACAACCGATAACAACTAGCAGAACAACAACAAACCCATAAAACGTTAAAAACACAGAACAACCCATAACAACCTACAACAAAACAGTCAACAACAACAAAAAACAAGTAAAAATAACAACACCAAATAACTAATAACAAAAATACTTTTTGCAATAAGAAGACATCCAGCCACAATAAAACGACAACTAGAAAGCTAACCACATACACAAAATAACAACAATAACAAAATAACTAACAACACTGCAATAACTAACATCAAAACACTCAATAACAACATAACCTACACCAACATAACACTCAGTAAAACACAAATAATAACAAACCAACAATAATAACAAAACAACAAATAATAACCAAAAGCCCAACAACAACATTCGAAAGAACAGGAGAATCAACAACCAACGATAATCAATAAATAACAACAACAACAACTGGCCTGAAGCCACGCCCATGCCCTTGCACAAAGATTTCAGAATTTAGACTCCCTGAAATTCAGTGACACGTCTCTCCACCAGACATTTTTTCGAAAAAAAAAAAACACATCGGAATGCTTCACACTTTTCTTCTTTCTTTTCTTCTTCTTCTTCCTCTTCCTCCTCCTCGTCTTCTTCCTCTTCGTCTTCTTCTTCCTCTTGTTCTTACCCCTCTTATCTTCTTCTTCTTCCTCTTCCTCCTCTTCGTCTTATTATTTTTCTTCCTCTTCTTACTTCTCTTCTCCTTCTTCCTCTTTTTCGCCTTCGTCTTCTTCTTCTGTTCTTTTTTTTTCTTCGTCGTCCTTTTCTTATTACTCTTAATCTTCTTCCTACTCTTCTTCTTCTTCCTCCTCTTCTTGATTTTCCTCTTCTTCTTCTTCTTCATCTTCTTCCTCTTTTTCCTTTTCCTCCTCCTCTTCTACTCCATCCTCTTCTCCTTTTTATGTTTCTCTTTTTCTTCTTTTTCGTCTTCTTCTTTATTTTCTTCTTTTTCTTTTTCCTTCTTCTCCTCCTCTTCGTCTTTTCCTTTTTGCTTGACCAGCCCAACTCACAACGCATCACCATCTCAAGACACCATCAGTAATATTCTTTAGATATTTTGCAGAATTTTGCAAACCTCACCGGGACCGTAAAGCTTAGTACACCACGACGCTAACACACACGACATAAACGTACCACATATCACATCACGTTTGCATCACGCCACACTTCCACGTCATGCCATACAACAGTTCAAACTGGTCATCCCATTTTTTTTTTTTTTTTTTAGGCCGATGTTGGTTCGCCTCCCCGCCTGGCCTAGGTTGCCGGGAATCAACACGACATAGTCCGCAGCGGGTCCCGGGAATCAAACTCACGACCACGTGCTCAGGAGTTCGACATGGTATCTACTGAACTCCCGCGCAGTCCTCATACCACATAACCTCACACTATACCATACCACGTCACACCATCTCAGATCATACCACGTCACACCACATCACAATATCACGTACTCGGTAATCCAATCTGGGATGTGAGCGTTGGTCATCACGACCTCGGTGTTACGTGATTTGTGGACCTTCCGAGTGCACGCGCGCACGCGCACACGCTCAGAAGCACGCAAGCACTTGTGTAGAGGCCCGTGGTAATGTGCACACGTATGCACATGGACGTGTACACACGGCAAGTTGCACATGAATTCGAGGATGTCGACATTTTTTTTTTTTTTTTTTTTTTTTTTTTTTAGGAAGTGAAACACGAATTCTTGTTACGTGTGAATTTATTTATTTATTTATTTATTTATTTATTTATTTATTTATTTATTTTATTTTCATTTTATTGTTTTTTCTGGAACAAGCTCGAGGACTCCTTTGTGTTGTGCGAAGATACACGCACGGACAAACCCACACACGTACACAAAAAGTACACTTAAGCACACGCACACGAACACACTCAAAACGTACATATGAAGGACAGGATCAATGTTGACTACTAATTTAAAAACTTTAAAAGATCACAAAGCCTTTCCCACGCAAAATTAGATTTTTATTTTTATATATACATATATGTACATTTATTTATTATTTTTGTTGTTATTCTTTTATTTTATTTTTATTTTTATATATACATATATGTACATTTATTTATTATTTTTATTAATTTTTTCTTATATATACATAATGTACATTTATTTATTATTTTTATACTATTTTTTCTTTTATTTTTATTTTCATTTATACATATATGTACATTTATTTATTTATTTATTTTTATATATACATATATGTACATTTTTTTTTTTTTTTTTTTTTACATCAAAAACACAGCTGGTTACTTGTGCCAATGAGAAATTCAGTCCACAGATGGTTGTCGTTGATTCCAGATGGTGTTATTGTCTCCATGAGGACGTGTTCTCACGAGGAACTTCGTTGTTATAGAAAACTTACCAGCGCTTCTATCCTTGTGAGCAATCTCGAGACGCTGCCGTGGATTATCTTATGTTAGATTATTTGGTAAAGGGAGTAAAGAAATCTAAGGCAGTCTAAGGTTCTTAACTTGATCCATAGGGATAGCATGTAGGGTGTGTGTATTTACCTAGTTGTATTTTGCGGGACGGGAGCTATGCTCGTAGTGACCCGTTTTCGTATCTCTCCACATCCAGTTTATTCTTGAAATCGTGTATAGTTCTGGCATTCACTGTTTCTCTGTTCAGTTTGTTCCAGACATTGATCACTCTGTGTGGGAAGCTTTTTTTTTTCAGGTCTCTTCTGTAACTGTCTTTCTTTAGTTTCTTTTCGTGTCCTCTTGTTTCTCATTTGTCCCATTTTAGTAGGTCGTCTCTATCGAGAACTTCCATCCCTTTCATAATCCTGAAAATGATCAACAAATCGCCTCTTTCTCTTCTCTGTTCCAGTGTTGACAGCTGTAACTTCTCCAATCTTTGTTCATATGTCAGATTTGATAGTGTGGGTGCCATTTGTGTCGCTGCTCTTTGGATTCTTTCTAATTTTCTAACGTTTTGTTGTAGGTGTCCACATTGATAGAGCATATTCTAATTTCGGTCTTATCAGTGTAACAATTATTTTCTTAACCATCTCCTCAAACATCATGTAATCGAAGGCGACTTTCATTGATCTTAATAAGTAGAAAGTCTCTCCAAATGATTTATTTACATGTTTGTCAGGTGTCAGGTCACTAGAGATGATTACTCCTAGGTCCCTCTCTGAGTTTACTTTTTTGACTTCTTTGTTTCCAATCGTATATTTTCCTGAAACTATTTTTACCTCTTCCAAATTCCATTATGCTACATTTCTTGATGTTGAAGTTCATCTCGTGTCTCCGGTTCCATTCCCATACTTTATCCAGGTCATTCTTCTTCATCTTCTTCCTCTTTTTCCTTTTCCTCCTCCTCTTCTCCTTCCTCTTCTCCTTTTTATTTTTCTCTTTTTCTTCTTTTTTCGTCTTCTCCTTTATTTTCTTTTTCTTTTTCCTTCTTCTCCTCCTCTTCGTCTTTTCCTTTTTGCTTGACCAACCCAACGTCACAACACATCACCATCTTAAGACACCATCAGTAATATTCTTTAAATATTTTACCGAATTTTGCAAACCTCACCGGGACCGTAAAGCTTAGTACACCACGACGCTAACACACACGACATAAACGTACCACATATCACCACGGTTGCATTGAACCACACTTCCACGTGTGTGTGTGCGTGTGTGCGTGTGTGCATTAAACTGAATAAAATCACCTGCCGGCACCCAGAACAAATATGCACAGGTCTTATTTTTGTTGAAAAATGCGTATGTCATTCGTTTCGTCAAAAATTGAAATTTCAGTGAAACTATTTTGTGCCGCGTGTTTGGAGTGGGAAGAGTTGGGGGAAAACCCCGTTTGGGGAACTCGGTTCGGCTTCAGTATCGGAACTGAAGTCCTGAAGCTGCAAACTTCAGGCTTCGGCAATTGAACACCAACTCCATTGCATCGAGTTTGTTAATGAACAAGGATCTTCACCTAGACAGACACCTCAAAGTTTCCTCAAACTTCTCTTTGCCCTGTGTCTTGTAGGCTCCTAAACTTCAAAAGAGGATCGTCACCCAAGGAGTATGAACGCCCATGATGATGATCTATAGACGACTAAATACACACACAACTCACTCTTCCCCTCACCCCCAACCACCCGCTAAGCTGGGACCCATCGCCACGGGCCGACCGATATATAATAGGTGTCAGCTTCACTACTAGTCTCTCCAGTGCTCAGTCACTTCACCTCAGACAGATCCAATATGTCTCTTCTGAGCCTCTTGAGCAGTGGTTCTTAACCCCTGGGTCGCGACCCAAATTTGGGTCGCCAAGCCATTTTAATGGGTCGCTAAGGGTTTGCAGAAAAGAATTATTTTCCCACTACAAATATATTATAATTATATACTGTAATAATTAAAATACATGATGCCTAGTTTTAGGATTCTAAGCAGACCATGATTAAATAAAAACTCCAAAGCAGAAAATTTATTTGAAGTGTTTTGAAATTTCAATGTATATCTATGTAGGCTTGGGTCGCGATGCTTGATTTGTGCAAAAATTTGGGTCGCTGCCAAAAAAGGTTAAGAACCACTGCTCTTGAGGTTTACTGAGGGAAGAGGTGTTTCAGGCATCCACGTAGACACTCCCACGCAGGTGCTACCAACTCCTCCAGTGACTTCAGAATTCAGATTCTTCAGTCACCGGGTACGTTAGGGACGTCCAGTGTGCCTCACATGATGTTAATTCTCTGTGTGTGTTGGAGTTACCCTCTGCTGAATAGAATCGCTCGGCGGCAACCATTATAAAAAGGAATAGAGGGGATGGATGGGGAGGTTCCCTCAGTTGAATGAAATCGCTTGGTGAGAATATCAGAACAGATGTACACTTCTTAAACATAATAGAAATGTTAAAAGGGAGATTGATTTATATATGCATTTATTATTCATCTGTCAATTACCTATTCTTAAACTGTCAGTCCTTTCGGTACAGTGGCGAACTTAATAGATTTTATTCAGGTTAACGGCAAGCCGTTTTGTTGAGTTTACGTTAAGGGTCAAGTCTCTGGTTAACTTTCTCGTTACGATGACCAACTTGGTAGATTTGATTCTGTCGACTCGCCGTGTTCCACAGGAATATGTCGAATAGCCTAGCTTTTATGTTCATGTTCCCATAGTCTATTCAATTGTCTCTAGAAAAATGCACTGCCTAGACCCTATCCACAGCAAATCCTAGAATACACTATCTAGATGGGGGCAGCTATTCTCAGGGTAATTAATCATGGAGCAATTGATCTTAGGGTATCTCGTCCTAGGGTAATTTCCCTAGAAGTAGAAACGCCTCAGGGATTGTGGCTCACTCTGACACTCGCTATAGAGGGCGATCATTCTCTGGGGAATTGATTATAGGGTAATTACCCTGAAAATGGAAGCGCTTTTGGGTATGTGCCCCCCCCCCTTCCCTGATCCCCCGGTGGTCCTCCGGCCCCCCACCCCCCACCCCCTACGACCAGGAGAGAGAGAGAGATTTAGATCGAGCATTAGAAAGTGATCGGTTTCGCAACTCATTTTCGGTTTCAGTCTCTCTGTCTCTCTCTATCTCCACATCTTTATCTCTCTCTCTTTATCTCGTTATCTCACTCTCTATCGATATCTATCTCTACCTTTCTATCTCTTCATCTCTATCTCTATCTTTCTTTATCTCTTTATCTCACTCTATCGATCTCTCTATCTCTACCTTTCTATTTTTCTCTCTCCCTCCCTCTCCCTCTCTCTCTCTCTCTCTCTCTCTCTCTCTCTCTCTCTCTCTCTCTCTCTCTCTATATATATATATATATATATATATATATATATTTCCTCATTTTTCTTAGCACTCTCTCTCTCTCTCTCTCTCTCTCTCTCTCTCTCTCTCTCTCTCTCTCTCTCTCTCTCTCTCTCTCTCTCTCTCTCTCTCTCTCTCTCTCTCACTGGCTTTATCTCTTGACCGTCAGACAATCAGTTTCAGTGCACGGTCTCTCCTTGCCTGCCCTGACCTTAATCTGACCTTGGACTGATATTGTTTGGTTTTGGTCTGATTTTCGACTGACACTGGGCTGACCTTAGACTGTGTCCTTTCCCAGACCTTGGGCTGAAATGGTCTGACTCTGGTCTGATTTTTTACTGAAATGGTCTGATTTTGGGACCGAGTCTGTCCTTGTCCTAACCTTGGGCTGAAATGGTCTCTGGTCTGATTTTGGGCTGAAATGGTCTGACTGGTCTGATTTTGGGCTGAAATGGTCTGACTGGTCTGATTTTGGACTGGTTTTGGGATAACGACTGACTCTTTTCAATATAGTGACCCCCTATGAAATAGTTATCCCATTTGGCCAAAGAACACTTCGCCCAACTCCACAAGGCTGGACATTTCTCTAAGCTCTTTTAGGTCAGGTTAGTGTCAGGTTAGGTCAGATTACGGTTAAGAGACATTAGGTTAGGTTAGGGTGAATAAGGCTATGTTACAGTAAGTTAAACTACATTAGGTCAGGTTATCGTATGACAACATGGAATTAATTTCGACCTGATTTGGCAAAATAGAAATTTGGCGAAATGGAAATTTGGCAAAATGAGAATTTGGCGAAATGGAAATTTGGCAAAATGGGAATTTGGTGAAATGGGAATCAATCATATTTCTGCCTTGCCGCAAAATCTTCGGCCTGGACATGGCGCCTGCGGCAACTGCACCCGCCGCAGGTGCGGATCCGGGTTCTGGACGCCCGCATCCGAAAGTAGTGATAGTACTGGAACGGACACAGTAACCTGCACGCCCTTTTCTATGTCGGAAGTACACAAAGATGTGTTTCCGATGAGCGAATATTTAACCTTATGTCTGTATACAATATATCTCTTGTATTAACGTAGAGCTTTTGTTAACTAAGTTCTATTAATGCGTCGACATTGAAGTGCCTATATACGTAAACATACACACACAAACACACACGCAAAACACATACTCACACACACACGCACGAACTACATACACACACATACACACACAAAGCATTATCCATAGATCGGTCATATATGAGCTCTGAGCTCTCTTCCGGGAGGGAAATAGATGTCGATCACTAGTCCAACACGTGATCCAAGACCATGGTGAAACACATACACACAGCATTACCCATAGACACACACACACACACACACACACACACACACACACACACACACACACACACACACACACACACACACACACACACACACACACACACATATATATATATATATATATATATACATATATATATATATATATATGTATATATATGTATATATATATATATATGTATATATATATATATATTTATATATATATATATATATATATAGATATACGGTATATATATATATATATTGGAGGGTTTTGGCACATTGTGGGGCATGTTCGTTTGTCCACAGTGACAAGCGTAATGCAGGTCAACGGTGAGTGAGTGGTGAGCGGAATGAGGAGGCCTTGTAGGGCAAGATGGCCTACATCGATAATAATGGATGGACTATGAGAACAATCCTCCACACAGAAAGGCCCACAGTGACTGCCACTCGCACTGGCTGTCCCAACACTCGAGGCAAAGGTGACTGGTTGGGTAGCGCGTAAGACGGGAGAGTCTCACGTCCTATCACGTCATCTCACTCTATCTCACCTTATCTGACCTCAGAAGAACAAAGTAGAAATTGACCATTGAACGTGAGGGAGGAGAAAGAGGAGGAGGAGGAGGAGGAGGAGGTATAAAAGGAAGAGGAGGAGAAGGAGGTATATGGAGAAGGAGGAAGAAAAGTAGGAGGAAATGGAGGAGGAGGAGGTATAGGAGGAAAAGGAAGAAGAGAAGTAGTAGGAGGAGGAGGAGGAGGAGGGAGGGAGGGGAGATAAAAGAGGGGGAGGAGGAGGAGGAGATGTACGAGGAGGAGGAAAAGAAATAGGAGGAAGAGGAGGAGGTATAAGAGGAAGGAGAGGAAGAAAAATAGCAGGAGGAGGAGGAGATATAAGAGGAAGAAGGGGAGAAGAAAGACAAGGAGGAGGAGGAGGAGGAGGAGGTATATGAGGAAGAGAAGGAGGAGAAGGAAGACAAGGAGGAGGAGGTATAAGAGGAAGAGGAGGAGGAGGAGGAGGAGAAGAGTTGCGGCCAAGACACGGACGCCAAGAAGTGGGGCGTTGCGATCATCCTGAATGGAATCGCCTTCCGCAACCGTCATATAAACACTCGAAGAAAGGACCTCTTCTTCTTCTTCTTCTTCTTCTTCTTCTTCTTCTTCTTCTTCTTCGTCTTATTCTTCTTCTTCTTCTTCTTCTTCTTCGTCTTATTCTTCGTATTCCTCTTCTTCCTCTTCGTCGTCTCCTTCTTTTTCTTCTTCGTCTTCTTCCTCTTCTTCGTCTTCTTTTTCTTCTTTGTCTTCTTCCTCTTCTCCATCTTCGTCTTCTTCTTCGTCTTCTTTTTCTTCTTCGTCTTCTTCCTCTTCTCCATCTTCGTCTTCTTCTTCGTCTTCTTCCTCTTCTTCGTCTTTTTTCTCTTCTTCTTCTTTGTCCTCTTCTTCGTCTTCCTCTTCGTCTCCTTCTTCCTTTTCTTCATATTCTTTCTCTTCTTTCTTGTTCTTTTTTGTTTTTCTTTTTTCTTTTTCAATAAAGAGCGACTAACGCAAAAACAACAACAGTTGATAAACAAAACTAATCAGACTTCATTCACAACCTCATAAAAATAAATTAATTAACAAATGAATAAATGAATAAATAGATGAGATTAAGATTACTCATGCAATTCCTTGATCGCCGTCTACATTCAACTTATGGCGCTGAATGATCATTTTGGTCCCAGTGCCTGGCCGTCGGCCAAAAACTCATAAATCATCAAACTACATTCAACTTCCCGTCAATTTCTATCCTTCCCGTCTCTCCATTCCCTGTCCACCTCATTCTTCTCCAATCTCTTCTGAAGCTCACTGTCAACTGTCAACTGTAAACTTTCCCTCTTCTGAGCCTATTGGTTTCTTTCAAATATTCATTTCCACTCTGTCTTCGGTCGCCCGCATCCTCTCATCCTCTCCACCCTTGTCGCGCACATCATTCTCTTTGAAAGGATGTCTTAGTTCACGCCTGGCAACACTTTAGAATAGGGCTAAGTGCAAGCTTTCCTTCACGATATTTTTGGTACACTTTTGGCTATATCCCTCTCTTTCTCTCTATCTTTCTCTCTCTCTCTCTCTTAATTTCCTCCGTCATATATATATATATATATATATATATATATATATATATATATATATATATATATATATATATATATATATATATATATATATGTATATATACATAGGGTGGCCTAAAAAGTACTCACAAGAATACTCACAAATGTACTAATTGAGTGAGTATATATTTGCGACACTATTTACATATTGTTTATATATACACATATTTACAGTTATATAATATGTAGATATATGTACATGTACACGTATATACGTATGTACATACCTGAATTGATAATATTTTTTGGGAGGGAAAAGAAGGAGGAAGAAGGTGGAAGAAGGGAGAAGGAGGAGGAAGAGGAGGAGAGAAAAGGGAGGAGGGAGAGGAGGAGGAGGAGAGAAAAGGGAGGAGGGAGAGGAGGAGGAGAGAAAAGAGAGGAGGGAGAGGAGAGAAAAGGGAGGAGGGAGAGGAGGAGGAGGAGGAGAGAAAAGAGAGGAGGGAGAGGAGGAGGAGGAGAGAAAATGGAGGAGGGAGAGGAGGAGGAGGAAGAGGAGGAGGAGGAGAAGGGCGATGTGAGCCAAGGCAGAGAAATTACACAAACCAAATAAGGTCGCTTGATTTGGCATGACAACATTATCATTCTCTCTCTCTCTCTCTTTCTCTCTCTCTCTCTCTCTCTCTTTATGTCTTTCTCTCTTTTCTCTATCTCTGTTCCCCCATCTCTTTCTCTCTTTCTCTCTTTCCCCCATCTTTCTCTGTCTCTGTTCCTCCGTCTCTCTCTCTCTCTCTCTCTCTCACTGTTTCCCAATCTCTCGCTCTTTCTTCCCTCCTCTCTCTCTATGCCTTTCTCTCTTTTTCCCCAGCTCGCTCTCTCTTTCTCTGTTTCCCCATTCTCTCGCTCTTTCTTTCTCTCCCTCCCTCTCTGTTCCCTCCCCCTCTCTTTCAATCTCTCTCCTTTTCAGTCTCTCTCTCTCTTTCTTCTAATGACATATTTTGTTACACTTGTTCATTTCATTCTGTCGAGCAGATGACAAACGATTTTAGTCAGCCAAAAGTTCGTCTTCGTGTGTTAACGTGCTGACCTTACCGTGATTTTTTTAAGGTTCATCGTTTGGGATATTTTAAGGGATCATATCCCTCCAATGCACTCGAGACGTTTTTGGTTTAGTTCCAGACTTGGAATGACTTTAAGTTTTCCTTTGGTCGTTATTATTTGCTTCTTCTTCTTCTTCTTCTTCTTCTTCTTCTTCTTTCTTTTTTTCTTCTTTTAATGTAAACTTTTATTTCTCTTTCAGCCTTAGCCTGACCTCACACAGTTTCCCTCACGATCAGTCAGGGCCGTCTCGGTCATGATACTCTCTCTCTGTCTATCTCTCTATCTCTCTTTATGTCTGTCTCTCTATCTCCCTCTCTTCCTCTCTGTCTCTCTCTTCCTCTATCTCTGTCTGTCTCTCTCTATCTATCTCTCTCTCTGTGTCTCTTTCTCTATCTGTCTATCTCTCTCTCCCTCTATCTCTGTCTGTCTCTCTCTCTCTCTCTCTCTCTCTCTCTCTCTCTCTCTCTCTCTCTCTCTCTCTCTTTCTCTCTCTCTTCCACATGTCCTTAAGTTTACGCTCAAAAGGTCTGTACAATCTGAGGAAGATTTTCTCGATTCAGCCTCAAACAAAACCACTCAAAAACAACCGATCTTTGAGAGGTAAAGATGGCAACTTTCTATAGACACTGAGGTTATCTTGCCCACCCGGAGCTCCTACCAGACCTGAAGAAAATCCTCTGAAAGTTCTACTTCCTGACACGCACTAGAAATGCGTTATTTTCTGTAAACAACAAACCTAGAATCCCAATGTTTGTCCACGTCCAAGATGGCGGACTTAAGATGTGACGTTATGGCTTCCTCGTTTTCCTTTTCTTCCTCCTCCTCCTCCTCCTCCTTGTCCTCTTCCTCTTCCTCTTCTCCCACATCCTCTTCTTCCTCCTCTTCCTTGTCCTCTTCCTTTTCTCCTACATCCTCTTCCTCCTCCTCCTCTTTCTTGTCCTCTTCCTCTTCTACATCCTCTTCCTCCTCCTCCTCTTCCTTGTCCTCTTCCTCTTCTCCCATATCTTCTTCCACCTCCTCCTCCTCCTCCTCTTCCTTGTCCTTCTTCTCCCACATCCTCTTCCTCCTCCTCCTCCTCCTCCTCCCCCTCCTCCTCTTCCTTGTCCTCTTCCTCTTCTCTCACATCCTCTTCCTCCTCCTCCTCCTCTTCCTTGTCCTCTTCCTCTTCTCCCACATCCTCTTCCTCCTCTTCCTCTTCCTCCTCACAACTTTCTTCTCATCATCCTCACATCCCCATTCGCCATCTCTCTGCCTCGGCCCCTGATTCGAACAATCCCCTGGGGGGACCGCGCCCCCCCTTTCTCCCCGGGAACTGACCGGAGAGTCAGTCAGTGCCACGGGGAGACAATGCCAGTTCTCCCCCCATCTCCCCCCTCCCTCTCCCCCCTGCCCCCCTCCCCCATCACAACCCACCACACCACACGCTATATCTCATGTTACTCTTCACCACAGCACAGCAGACACCACACCACAGCAAAGACCACAGCACAGTAGACACCACAGCAGAGACCATACCACAGCAGAAACCACAGCACAGCAGAGACCACAACAGACCACAGCACAGCAGACACGACAGCAGAAACCACATCACAGCAGAGACCACAGCACAGCAGAGGCCACAGCACAGCAGAGACCACAGCAGACCCCACAGCAGAGACCACAGCACACGTCTTCTGGACACCCTCTTCTGCGGCAGCCTAGTTGCCTCGTCCTTCAACTCTCCTCAAGGACCACCTGCCTACACAGCCCCTTCGATTCTTTACTTCAGTGGTTCTTAACCTTTTTTGGCAGCGACCCAAAATTTTGCACAAATCAAGCATCGCGACCCAAGCCTACATAGATATACATTGAAATTTCAAAACACTTCAAATAAATTTTCTGCTTTGGAGTTTTTATTTAATCATGGTCTGCTTAGAATCCTAAAACTAGGCATCATGTATTTTAATTATTACAGTATATAATTATAATATATTTGTAATGGGAAAATAATTATTTTCTGCAAACCCTTAGCGACCCAATAAAATGGCTTGGCGACCCAAATTTGGGTCGCGACCCAGGGGTTAAGAACCACTGCTTTACTTCGTCTTGAGGCCCACGTCCTGTGTTGGACCTCAACGCCCAAATACCCGTGTGAGTGTGTGTGTGTGTGTGTGTGTGTGTGTGTGTGTGTGTGTGTGTGTGTGTGTGTGTGTGTGTGCGTGTGTGTGCATACCACGACACGAAATCAGGGAAGGGCTGTTCGTGGTGGCTGAGGTGGCTGGGGGAGGTGGCTGAGGTTAAGGAGAGGAGGCTGGGTTGACTGCAAACGCCCCCAGCCTCCCTCGTACACTATGAACTCAACTCTCTTTCTCTGCCGTTGTCTGCCTGTCTGTCTGTCTGCCAGTGTCTTCCTCTCTCCTGTCTGCCTGTCTGTTGATAACCCTGTCTGTCCGTCGGCTCGCCTGTCTCGTTTTGTCGTCTGTCTCTGTCTGTCTGTCTTTCAGTCTGCCAACCAGCCTACCTATCTGTCTGTCTGTCTGTCTGTCTTAGTCTGTCCGTCTGGATCTGTCCGCTTGTTCCTCTGTCTATTTGTTCCGTCTGTCTGTCTAAATGTATGTCGGTCATTTTTTTCAACCTAAACGTACGAGTTTTGGCTTTCATACTAACGAGTCATACGTTTACTAAGTTTATTTTGAACTTCCTAAATGCTCCTGTCTACTGCCTGTCTCTGCCTCTGAGTCTCTCTGTCTTTCCTTCGTCCTGTCTACCTGTCTATCGGTCTGTACATTTTTTTCCAGTTACCAATATATTCACCATTTCCTCTCATTCTTTGTCATTCCTCTTCTCGTTTCCCCTTCCTCTTCCACGGACCCTTGCTTCTGGCAGCTTAACCCCCAGAGGACCATGGAAGACTTCCGGTGCAACAGAAGAACATAAGAAGGAGACTACAAGAGACCATAAGGCCTGCACTAGGCAGCTCCGTAAAACCACTGCCGTGCAGAAAACGCCGAAGACTCCTCCGCTACCTGAGCGATTGCCCCGCCACCTCTTTCCTCAGACGAGGACCACCGGATCCTCCTGAAGGTCTTGTGAACCGCCTCTGACGCCTCCAAAGCCCCGAAGAGCTCCTCCGTCAGCTACTTGAGCGTCCGCCGCCGCTCTAACAGCTGCAGCCTCTCTTTTCTACTGCTCCCTATCCCCCTCTGAATAGCTACACTATTCCACCTCCTCTCCACATGGTGTGTCTTCCACAAACACCACCACACGGGCTCAAGCAAAGCCCGTGGGAGTGATACTTCACTCCCAAATTAAAAAAAAAAAAAAAAAAAAAAAAAAAAAAAAAAAAATAATAATAATAATAATAATAATAATAATAATAATAATAATAATAATAATAATAATAATAATAATAAAAAAATAATAATAATAATAATCTGTCTCTCCCCCTCTCTCCCTCCCTCCCCTTCTCCTCCCCCCTTTCCCCCTCCCTCCCTCCCTTTCTCCCCCTTTCCCCCCCCTCGTCTTATTTCCTCATTTACTCCCTTCTGATGTTATCGAAATCCCCCCTCCCCGACCTCGCCCCCCTCACCCCTCCTCCTATCTTCTCCCCTCCATACCCCCATCCCCAGCTGAAATTCCTCCCCCCATTCCCCCCTCCCCCCTTAGCCTTCTGCCACTTTTCTCTATCTGCCCCCCCCCTCATCTTATACTCTCTCATATCATCACCCTCACTCCCCCCCCACTTACTCACCTCCTCACCCCCTATCCCCTCACTTAACACGAACTCTCCCTCCCCCCTTTCCTCCCCCCTTCCCCCCCCTCATCCTTGGTCTCCAACTCAACATGCAGATCGCCAGGGTGATTTATTGAAGGTAAAGGAGGGCATAATCAACCACGACTCAGGCCTGCTCTCCTCCTCCTCTTCCTCCTCCTCCTCCTCCTCCTCCTCCTCCTCTTCTCTCTCTTCCTCTCCCTCCATATCCTCCTCTCCTTCCTCCTCCTCCTCCTCCTCTCCCTCCACCTCTTCCTCTCCTTCCTCCTCCTCCTCTTCTCTGTCCTCCTCTCCCTCCTCCTCCTCCTCCTCCTCTTCATCCTCCTCTCCCTCACCCTCCTGCTCCTCCCCTCCCAACTATAGACGTTGAAATGGTGTTTAATCATCAAAACCCAACTTTCAGAGGGGGCTCGGCCTGACCTGGCTTAACCTGACTTGGGTTAACCTAACTGGGTTTTGAAGGTCTGGTATGTAAACACATCTTATCAGACAATGTACCGGATAGGAGGAGGAGGAGGACGGGATTCCAGTCCTTACTGATCCTCAATTACTGGATCTCCTCCTACCCTCCTTCTCCTCCTTCTCCTCCTCCTCCTCCTCCTCCTCCTCCTCCTCCTCCACCTATTTCTACCATCCACCCTTCTCTCTCTCTCTCTCTCTCTCTCTCTCTCTCTCTCTCTCTCTCTCTCTCTCTCTCTCTCTCAATATTGGCTTCTCTTTTTCTTTGTCCTTTTTTCCCTATTTCTTTAGACTTATATACAGTCACCTTGATCTCATTTCATCCCCTTTCTCTCTCTATTTCTCTCTCTCTCTCCCTCTCTCTCCTTCTCTCTCTCTCTCCTCTCTCTCTCTCTCTCTCTCTCTCTCTCTCTCCTTCTCTCTCTCTCTCTCTCTCTCTTTCTCTCCTCTGCCTCTCTATCTCTCTCTCTCCCCTCTGTCTCTCTCTCTCCCTCTCTCTCTCTCTCTCTCTCTCTCTCTCTCTCTCTCTCTCTCTCTCTCTCTCTCTCTCTCTCTCTCTTTCTCTCTCTCTCTCTCTCTCAAGACACCTCAGCGACATAATCTGCATGCAGGAATGATCATGCACAAACGACATTGCGTCACTGTTCTGAAATGTCGTCTTAATATCTTTCTGCCTTGGCTCAGGTGACAATGGTGGAGGGCAAATGTGTTTGATTTCCTAATGACTGAATTATTAATCGGTTTTGTTTGATAAAGAAGCGGAGGAAATAAATTTCAGACTTGTGAGTTGACAAAAATATTTAGTCTTAAATAACAAAAAAGACAAATAAAAAGGAATAGAATAAGGATGAAATATGATAAAAAATAATGATCATATCAAAAGAAAAAAGTAAGAAAAATATATGTATATATAAAGTGTGCTTGTGTGTGTGTATATATATATATATATATATACATATATATATATATATATATATATATATTTATATATATTGTGTGTGTGTGTGTGTGTGTGTGTGTGTGTGTGTGTGTGTAACAAAAATAAAATGGAATGATAAATAAGAAAATGAATATTTAATTAAACAAAAAATGTAAAAATAAATAAAACAAGGTTTAAAAAAATGATAATATAAAATAGAGTAAATTGACAACCCGACAGCAAAGACCTTGTAGCTACTGCGTACCATGGAACTGCCTAGTGTAGGCCTTAAGGTCTCCTCCATTCTTATATTCTTATGATAACCCTTTTACTGCTAAGAACAGAACATATGAACGAAGGAGACTGCAAGAGACCATAAGGCCTACACTAGGCAGTTCCATCTCCCTTACCAATTGTTTAAGCGTTCACTACATGGTTAACTAAGTTTATTTCATTCGTTAACCGCTCTGTTGGTAAACCAGTTCCTGCCCATTTCTTCTTTAAACCCAAATTTCTCCAATTTAAACCCTTTTTTACGACTAACCATGAATTTTGACCTCTATTCAAGCCCTGGGAAAGGTTTACCTTTTCCCTAACTTGATTCCCTTATGACCCAGTTAAGGTTATCTAATTATATAAACTTTTAGATTTTTTAACCTAATTCAAAAGGGATCATGGAAATCACCAAGCCAGTTAAGATAATCTTGTTGCTGCGTTTGGTTAGCTAGACGTATCTGACGTATAACGTAAACTAGTTTGAGAATTTTCCTATTGGTGAAACCTAGAATTCATAGAATGCTAACAAAGTAGTAATAATAACATATTAATTAATGAAGTAGGAATAAAGTTGTTATTCTTCTTCTTTTTCATCTTCTTCCCTTCTTCTTCTTCTTCGCCTTCTTCTTCTTCTTTGCCTTCTTCTTCGCCTTCTTCATCTTTTTCTTCTTCTTCTTTTTTTTCTTTTTCTTCTTTTCTTCTTCTTCCTCTTTCACTTCTTCTCCTCCTCCTGACTCCTCCTCCTCCTCCTCCTCCTCCTCCTCTTTCTCCACAAAATGGTCTGATCTTAGGCGTTCATGTGCCGATAAATGGACATGCAGCTTTATGACCTATTTTAACCACACAGACTTTAAGTCAGGTCAGGTTTTAAAACTCCGCGTGATACATAAATCTTTGCGTTTTTTACGAGGTTTTTAAGTTCGCATATTCCGTACATCTTGACTGTTTGCGTGTGTTTTTCTTTTTCCTTTAAATTTTTAAGTTTGGGTAATATCCTCCCGTCTCACGTACAAGTGCACACACACACAGACACACATGCACGCACACACACACACACACACACACACACACACACACACACACACACACACACACACACGACATCGCCTCAGAAAAAAAAAGAAAAATAATAATAATGATTTGTGGTCAAACAGGCAATAAATATGCTTCGAGAAAGTAAAGTAAAATGCGTGAGTTGGTGATTGAACGTAAAATAAAATAAAATAAAATAAGAATAAGATCAACTCAATCTAAAAGTATATACAACTTTTTTTGTTTTAAGTGGAAGGGAAGAAAGTAAGCTTAGGGTGGCGACACACTAAGCATTTCTCGCTAGCATGCTACTTGCTTTTGCTACCTCGCTTGAGTAGAAACGACTTCGGTTACAATATTCTAGACTTCGGTAAGAACCTCTCGATGATGTGTCTAATATTCGTATTCTAGGTTTAACTTCTCGTAGTTCGTCGTTCAGCTTCTCACTCTGTGACGCGAGAGTAATTTGACATTTGAAAAACTAAAGATATACCCAAACAAAGGAGCAAAAGCAAGTAGCATGCTAGCGAGAAATGCTTAGTGTGCCGCCACCCACCTTTAGATTACATTGACTGAAGTTAGCCAGCATAGAATGTGTCAAGCCCGGTACTGGAGCGAAAGGTATTGCAAGACGTCACCTTTCACAGGAATGCGCCTCAAGAACGCTTAAGATTTTTGGCCTCGTAGAGATATATTTTTTTTTTCGCGTCTATTCATGGTCGCGGGTTCGAGTCCCGCACTCTCCCGATTCCCAACAGTATGTGACTTACCTTTCCCACCCCCCAGCACATAATCGGGTAAAGGTGACGTCTTCGGCCGCAGCTACTCAGCGTCTCCCGGTGTACGCCCCTAACCCATAAAACACCATCATTATACAAATACACATTTTGTGATTGAGTTGTTGCTCCTCTTGTTGTTGTTGTTGTTGTTGTTGTTGTTGTTGTTGTTTTTGGATTCTTGACCTCTTTTCCGATGCCATACCCAGAGAGCCCATTAATCCCCATTTGCTCGACTAACTACCCAATTCATTATGATTTTCATCATCAGAAGTCTTCAAGAAATGTCTAGTTATCACACTTGGAAAGTTAGGAAGACATCAGGGAAGAATGATATATATATATATATATATATATATATATATATATATATATATATATATATATATATATATATATATATATATATATATATATATATATGTATGTATACAGATTAACTAGCCGCCACTAGGATTCAAACCCTTGGCTATGCGACTGTTTACCAACAGGCAAGGGCGCCACCACTGTACTATGCATGACGTACAAAAAGAATGTTCTGTCTATGTTTACTTCACCATACTACAGATCATCTTACATACATCAACATATATATATATATATATATATATATTACAAAGGATTACAAAGGCGGAGCATGCCGACAGGAGACCTTTTGATCCATATCTAGGTCGGATGCGAAAAAAAAAAATCATAATAATAAAATAATAAATAAAAACTATGATAATGTAAATAACAAATAAAATACATAAATAAATGCATAGGTATAGTTAAATAATAAACAAACAGGTAAATAGTAAATAATAATAAATTGACATATAACTAATAATAAATGAAAATCGACAGACAAATGATAACAAAACAAAAACAAATAATATAAGATAAATCATAATCATTACAGCATCTTACTTAGGTATTTATCTAAATGATTCTTAAAGCTTCGAACTGAACTACATTGCACTACCTGTGCAGGAAGTTTATTCCATTCATTAACTACACGGTTGGCAAAGTTGTTTCTACCTACTTCCAAATTGAATCTATTTCCGGACAGTTTGAGACCATTGTTTCTTGTCTGATTCTCATTCAATGTAAAAATTTGGTCACTTTTGATGTTGTCAATTCCCTTTAGAATTTTAAAGACCTGTATCAAGTCACCCCTGAGTCTACGCTTTTTTAGGGAAAACAGATTCATATGTTTTAGTCGATTTTCGTATGATTTATTTTTGATATTTGGAATCAGTTTTGTGGCTCGCCGTTGTACTTTTTCCAGTCTGTCAATGTCTTTAATGAGATTCGGTGACCATACGGAAACAGCATATTCCAAATGTGGACGAACTAACGATTTATATAGCTTGTTAATGAGTGATGGACTTTTGAAATCAAAAGATCGCGCAATCAGTCCTAGAATCTTATTTGCTTTCTCAGAGGCTGAAATACACTGCTTGGATGATTTGAGGTCGTTACTGATAATTACGCCGAGATCTTTTTCACTATCCACTTTTGTTAACGAATTTCCAAATAACTTGTAATCGTACTTACTGTTATTTTTACCTATGTGCATTACCTTGCATTTACTTGTGTTAAATTTCATTAGCCACTTTTCAGACCATTGCTGTAATTTATCTATATATATATATATATATATATATATATATATATATATATATATATAAATGTGTGTGTGTGTGTGTGTGTGTGTATGTGTGTGCGTGTATGTATGTGTGTGTGTGTGTGTGTATCCTAAAGAGATTGCGCACCCTTAAAGGGTATTGGTGCCTTTCTTACAGAACCCCTGATTATGTCTATCACCGCAACAACAGCGGAAGACATATTTGCATATTTTTGGGACAGGTTTTTGTGTCCTCAGCAGTGCACGGACAACTGGCCACAAGCGTCGGTGTAAGATGCAGACGTTGTTGTTGTTGTTGTGAGGTTAGATTATTTCGTCAGATCAGGAAGTGTATGATATGCTCTCCGGACCTTCCCGGTAGTGCATGATTGCGTGTGTGTCGATTTTGCATGATGTGCATTGTACCGTGAATTATTATACTTTTTTTTTTTTTTTTGCTCGTTCTGATTCTGACCACAGTCACATTCTTTTCGTTTTAATTTTTATTCTGAGCACATTTAATCTTTTCTTTTCCTACCTCGTTGTTATTCTGGGTGAATTCACAAGGAGGTTCCCGCTCGCACAGCCGCATAATTATCTTCATCATTTGCTTTGTGGCAGTGAACTCCCCAAAATTTAACTAAACGAAATGATAACTCCAAGAAGGAGTCTTAACCGGGGCACGAGTACTTCTAACTGGGTTTAGTCGTTCTAGTTTAAGGTAAAGGTTAGAGGGAGGTTTAGGGGAAAGGAGAGAGAGAGAGAGAGAGAAAATAATCTTGAAAGAAAAGACGGGAGGAGAAGAGAACAGAAAACGGGACGACGTTTGTGGTTTTTTTGTTTTTTGTTTTTTCTTAAAATGGCTTTCACCTCTTTCGCTCTGTTATCATACCGAGTTTTAGTCACAAATTGACGACGAACACGAGTAGCGAAAGCCCGTAGCTCATATTCCCACAGGACGGCGTAGTCAGGTGTGTTGCAGATTTAGTGCTTGCTTATTTGGCCCGACGCAAGGTATGCAGATGATTTATGCCACGGAGGTTCTTCTAGAAGGAAAAAAAAAATCTTGGTGGATTTGCAAGCAAGGGTCTAGAATTTAGGCTCTTAATTTTGAGGAGGAGGAAAATATTCTTAATGTTGAAGCCATTGTATTTTTCTCTGGCGTAGTGGGTGTGTGTGTGTGTGTGTGTGTGTGTGTGTGTGTGTGTGTGTGTGTGTGTGTGTGTGTGTGTGTGTGTGTATGTGTTAAACGACCCTTCATCTCCAAAGCCCTATAATGAAAGAAGTGATATGATTGGGCCATATAGTGTGGTTGAACACTTTGACCCTCCCCCTTCCCCCCAATCAACAAGCGGATTGCAGCCTTTCTACATACACTAAGACCACTAACAGTACCTAACCACTTAGTGTTAGGTGATAGGATTGCAACCTCAGTATTCGTTGTATCACTGGACGGCATCTTAAACTATTTCAAGCCCACCGAGAAAGTGACGACACGAAGTCTGGGCGTTGTCTGTTCTTGAAGAATTCTTACTCGTGTTCGAGACTAAAAAGCCTGTTGTATTTCATTCCCAATAATTCACCAGCGCTTCTATCCCCTGGGAATGTACTGCGCCTGAGACTAGACTCGTCTTTCATGTGTGTGTGAATTTGGTTTATGGAAATAAGAATACAAATCATTCATTAAAGTTGAACTTGTATTCAATATATTCTGGGCGACGTTAACAATGGTTTAGTCCGTTCGGGCATTGCACGGAAGCGCATATGACATGGAACTGCCTACAGTGTGGCACCCTTTCTATGCATGGCCCTCTGGGTGGCCCCTACTGGGCCGCGAGGTGACAAAAGTTTTTCCAACTCGAGTTGCTAAAATTGTTAAAATTGAGGAAAATATGAAACTGTAAAGACGAGACATACCGCCATCTTCCTTTCATTCCTGTAACAGTGGTTTTATATCGTGTCATATTTGATAGCAAGAACGCTTCTTTATTGCAAACTTGCCAATGGTATGCACTTACAAGCTCTTTGATGGCCCTCGTGATCATAACCAAGTGTCTCGTTGGTCACATGACCACATTGCCAATCAGCCCAAAACTGAGGATAGTGACTAATCGCTATGTTCTCTCCAATCAGCAGCGTCGACAACCAACAATCCCCGATGACAGAAGTTCATAAGGGCAAAGCACTCTCGTATTTTAGTGTCACCTTACTGGCACTGCGGTGCCAACCCACAACCGACCTGGAAAGCGAGACCTATTGTACAGATTTAGGTCGAAGAAGGAAGTAGGCAAGACCTAGATGACCAACAAAGCGGTTAACGAATGGAATAGACTTAGTTAACCATGATATAGCTAGCGCTGAAACAATGGGTTGTTTTTTGAGAAGATAACTTTATGGATAGGGATGGCAGGTGGTAAGGGACATGGAACTACCTAGTGTAGGCCATACGGTCGTTTCCAATCTCCTTCGTTCTTATGTTCTTGAAGAAGGAGACCCTGCAGATAGGAATTTCCGTACCAGCGCTCCTGCTGGGCACCCATGCCTTTCACTGGGTGAGTTCTCTTCAGGCCGCCATTCGGAAAGATTGTTCTCGGCTCATAACTCGGCCAAGGTCTTCGGCAGACCCGTGGCCTATTGAAAGTGTTCCAAATGTCGCAGCGGGAGCACAAGGCCGCACTCACCCTTCTCCAATGATCCTTCTCAGTGATCTGCGTCTTGGTGGAACCTTCACGTCGTTCTTCTCTCAAAGCGTTATCACACTGAGCCGTTTTACCTCCGACTGTTGTTGGAGCAGATTTGGATCCCGCAGCTTTCGGGAAGGAATGTGATATGTCGGAGGAAAACAGTTTTCCTCCAGCATAATATCAAATGACATTCTATAATTTTTTTTTGTTAAGAAAACAAAATAGTTTCCCAAAGTTATTTTACGGCGGGAAAAAATTGGAAGTGAGCGGTACCGACGATTAATTGGAGGTTGAAGGAAAGATAGCCCAGTGTGATAACCCCTTAGTCATCACACTCTGGAGTATCACCGGAGGCAACTGTGTGAGGACTGACAGCATTCTGTCCGTGAACCATTTGAACGAAGCGCCTATGCTGGTGTTCGGTGATAAAGTTGTTTACTACAATAGTTTTCCACATCTCTTATTAAGTCAGATTCCTAAACCGGACGGGAAACGGATAATACCCCGAAGGACAAAACCCCAATCGGTAGGTTAGGTTAGGTTAGGTTAGGTTATGACCTCCCCCACCTCCAATTTTCCTATTGGGGTTTTGTCATGTGTTCAGATCAGACACCGCAAAGGTATATGATTTTTTTTTTTTTTTTAATTGTACGTCCAGGGACTTCAAAGGTGGACTCATCCATGCAAGTCTTGAATTTCAAAATAACCCAAAAACCCTAAACCATGGATTCCCAATGTATCGGGAATAAAAAGAAAAAGTAAACAAAACTTTTGAAATGCGGAGTTCAGTGAAATCCTTTTAAACCAACTTTCTTCAACATAACTTGAGGAAAATCTTCGCCACGTTAAGGTGAAGAATAATGTAGTACATAAGCACATGCGAGATTATCACATAACTGTAGCACGTACTGTATATGTACAAATGATAGTTCCGCACAATACCCTTTATCTGAGGCGCACCTGGCGCCCATACACATGAATCAACCCTCAGGTTGGTGAAGTTCAACAACCCCTGATTCATCCAACTTGTCCTCCTCCTGCGCTCTTGACATGATAAAGTTGTTCGTAACGTCACCAGTACGTTGTACGAAGCCGTCAAAACAAACCTACTTGCGAGGGGATTAATCATCCTTCCCAAACGTTTCTGGCCCAAGCATCTCCTGTAGTCAGGTCTAAGAAGTCAAGCACCGCCTAAAAACTAGTGTCTTTATTACTAGAGGGATAAAGAAAATTGTATGCATCCCAGCACCCCAGGTTGGGAAACGCTGTTCTGAGTGAAATAGGCCAAGTCCAAGTATACTTATACCTCGACTCTCTTCTTGAGAGAAAAATATGAAAAGAGGGGGAGGGGATCTTTAGTACCCTCGCTCCGTCTTTTACTTTATACAAGGGAGCACAATAGTGGTATTCTTATCCCTTGCTACAGGATATATAAGCAAACCTAATCTATGAAATCGCTCTGATATTAAGGCTCAGGAATTGATCTTAAGATTGTGGATACTTCCAAAAACAATTCCAGTGTCCACGGAGTTGTCTGAGCAGTTGAAGAAGATAATGACAAGGAAAGAGATATTTGTAACATGAGTTGTATACTGATAAACAGTTTCATATTAATATATTTCCATTCTGAAGAGAATCGTCTAGCGTCAGATAGAAGAGAATAGACGAAGTAGCATCTGCTACGCAAGGAATCAGATCATGATGGAGTTGATAATATCGATCATAAGTTTATTCTTGTCGCGACAGTATACGCTGTCATAGAAAATGACCGATGAAATTAAATAAAACTACATCTCTGATCCACTGAATTGGTTAGAGGAGTGCATTAGTCCACCCACTTCTTGCGGAGAACCCCCTTTCAAAAACATTATTATTATCATTATTATTATTAATTATTATTATTATTATTTTGTTTATTTGTTTTGTTATCATTTGTCCGTTTGTTTATTATTATTTGCTTGATTCAAAGGATTACAAAGGCAAAGCATGCCGACAGGAGACCTTTTGATCCATATCTAGGTCGGATGCAAAAAAAAAAAAAAAAAAAAAAAAAAAAAAAAAAAAAAAAAAAAAAAATCATATTAATAATAAATTAAAACTATAACAATGTAAATAACAATTAAAATACATAAATAAATGCATTGGTATAGTTGAATAACAAACAAACAGGTAAATAGTAAATGATAATAAATTGACATATAACTAATAATAAATGAAAATCAGACAGACAAATTATAACAAAACAAAAACAAATAATATAACATAAATTATAATAATTACAGCATCTTACTTAGGTATTTATCTAAATGATTCTTAAAGCTTCGAACTGAACTACATTGCACTACCTGTGCAGGAAGTTTATTCCATTCATTAACTACACGGTTGGCAAAGTTGTTTCTACCTACTTCCAAATTGAATCTATTTCCGGACAGTTTGAGACCATTGTTTCATTTATCATTAGTTATATGTCAATTTATTTATTATTTAATATTTACCTGTTTATTATTTAACTATACCTATACATTTATTTGTGGATTTTATTTATCATTTACATTATTATAGTATTTATGCATTTATTTATTTATCATTATTATGATTTCTTTTCGCATCCGGCCTAGATATGGACCAAAAGGTCTCCTGTCGGCATGCTCCACCTTTGTAATCCTTTGTAATCAGCAACACTCAAAATCACATGAAGATCAATCTAACGACGCCGACAGATACAGGAACATTAGTTATCCATATTTTCTCTTACATGGAAAAGAATTACACTCTTCAATACTCCACTGCAACTTCGCAACCACTCCACTCCTCTCCACTCCAGTCCACTTCAGCTAAATTCCTTACCTCAGCCCACACGACTTCGCCTCGCTCCTCCGCCACTCGTGTCTAGACGTGCCAGATCACGGACTCAGTAACCTGTGGAGCAGCAGCCGTGTCTTCTGTGCTTGTCGGTTTGTGTCTTGCAAGTTGCTTGTTCGCCCCGAGACAACGTCGACGATTCCTTCTTGCAGACTCTCTCCCTGTTCGTCTTGGGAGTGCGTGCACGGTCGACTGTGTAAAAAAAAAAGTGTTTTTCCCGGGAGGAGGGAAGATGGGTGTTTGTGTGAGAAGAAACTAATACACACATACACACACACACATATGCACTCACTCACACACACACACACACACACACACACACACACACACACACACACACACACACACACATCACAGTATTACTCATAGATCGGTTATACGTGAGCTCTGAGCTCTCGTCCGGGAGGGTAGTAGCTGTCGATCACGAATCCAACACGTGATCAAAGACCATGATGAATTACATGCGCGCACACGCACACACACACACACACACACACACACACACACACACACACACACACATATGCACTCACACATACATACACACACACATATGCACTCACATACGCATACATACATACACACATACACTCAAGCAGGTAGGCAAGCAGACAGACAGACAAAAAGACAAACGGAAAAACACAGACACAGACAGACATGTAATTGGACAGGCAGAAAAACAAGCAAACAAAGAACCAGACAGATAGAACCACAGACAGACAGACAGAGAGAATCACAGGTAGAAATACAGAGACAAAAGTGTTAAATTATACTCAAGTGTATACGTCGGATTGTGTGTGTGTGTGTGTGTGTGTGTGTGTGTGTGTGTGCGTGTGTGCGTGTGTGTAAGTGGAAACCCCGTTCAATCTTGTTCCCATCCTTCAGCTTGAGCCACAAAAACTTCCAGAAGTTTACGTTTTTACTGGATGAGCAGTCGGCACTCTTGAATCGAGTTTGTTCCAACACGTGGGGCAAAGGTGGCAGTTTTACCTGCACCAAAGCGCTTCCTGATATAAGACTCTCTCTCTCTCTCTCTCTCTCTCTCTCTCTCTCTCTCTCTCTCTCTCTCTCTCTCTCTCTCTCTCTCTCTCTCTCTCTCTCTCTCGTATTAAATGCGTGTTAATATCTCATGTACACTTTTTACAACACATTTTATTGGGACGTTGTGATTTTTTTCAAATTTATGATTGCTATTATTGTTTATTTATTTATTTTTATTATTATTATTGTTTATTATTATTATTATTATTATTATTATTATTGTTATTAATTATTATTATTATTAATTATTATTATTATTAATTATTATTATTATTATTATTATCATTATTATTATTATTGTTATTATTATTATTATTATTATTATTTATTATTATTTATTATTAGTTATTATTAGGGGCGGGTAATCCTTTCCAAGTGACCTGGCAACCCATCCAAACCTTCGTCAGCGCCTCCTTCAGTACCTCCATCGACGCAATCACCACCACCACCACCCGAGCGTCTTGCCCCCGCCAGTGTTGCTTCGGCGTTGTGCTATTCGAACCCAGTAACCAGAGGCGGGCCTCCTCCTCCTCCTCCTCCTCTTCCTTTATGCGGAGCGCCATTATCATCCGAGACGTCCTTAGTCAAGTCACGGTGATTCGCCTCCTATACTCTCTCACTGCCTCTCCCACCGCTCCCCCTCTCCCCCTCTCTCCCCCTCTCCACTTCTTCATTTACCTCTCCTCTCCCTCCCTCTCCCCCCTCTCCACTTCTCTATTTACCTCTCCTCTTCCTCTCCCCCTCTCTCCCTTTCCCCCCTCTTCCCCCTCTCCCCCTCTCCACTTCTCCGTTTATCTTTCCTCCTCTCCTCCCTCTCTCCACTTCTCCCCCCTCTCCCCCTCCACTTCTCCATTTATCTCTCCTCCTCTCCTCCCCCTCTCCACTTCTTCCCCTTCATTTCCTCTCCTCCATCTCTTCCTCTGCTCTCAAGCCCAAAACTCTCATCCCCGTCTCCCTTTCTCCATGTCCTTCGCACTAGAATCCTTAAGAAAATTTTCATTTACTTTTCTTATTCCTTCCCTTCCCGTCGCTCGTTCTTCTCCTCTTCCTCTCCCACTCCCTCCCACCTCCTCTCTCTTCTTATTCCTATTCCTCTTTCGCACGCTCTGTCCCAACTAAAAAAAAAGACCTTTTCCAGATTTTTTTTTCAAAATTTCTTCTCGGGAATTTCAAACCAAAAAATCTATTCACTTAGTATGTCGGCGACAGCCCTTTTGTGTTTCTTCAGCAAGAAGATAGTTCCTAGTCTCTACTTGACTATGACCGATGACAGTGAGAGACTCCACAAAGCCATCCTGGAGTGTCTTTGAATGTTTCTGAACAGACTGGAACGCCTTTTGATATAGAAAGGACTCTTGGAAATGAAGCCTTCACTTGTCAAAAGTTGCCACGAAGGATCAATAGAATAACATAAGCGTCGGCCGCAATAAAATGACAAGTGACATTCGGAACGCACGAGACTTCCAGTGGGAGAAGGACAAGATTTTTTTTTTTTTTTGGGGGGGGGGGAGGGAAGGGGTTGCCAACCGCCTGGATTTCGTAGACGAAAGTGTAGAATGATGTTATTTTACCTTAACTTGGAGAATGTGACCTTTAAAGATGTATGCTCCCCGCTACCTTTTATTTTGTGAACAGTAATCCATAAAGGTAGATTTCTCTCGATTCGGGAACAGTGGTCCATAAGGATCTATGTTCCCCCTGATTTCTCTTATTTTGGGAACAGTACTCCATAAAAAATGTGCGTTCCTCACCATTTCTCTTAATTCGAGAACAGTGCCCCATAAGGATGTATGTTCCCATCGAGTCATGAGCGTCGAGATAGAGACGGGTGGGAAGAAGATATCACCCTCGTGCCATCAACATAATGTGACAGATCAGCGATCGACAAAGAACGGTCGGGGGGATCTCCAGGTAGTAACAAAGTGACTTCCGCAATCCCCAACCCAGCAGAGTTGTTGCCAACTGTACACGAGTTAACTCTTAAGACAGCGATGGCATTTGCTTCGGGAGACTAAGGGTCAAGACAGGTCACTCCCTCTCTCCCTCCCTCACTCTCTCATCCTCTTTCCTTCACTCTCACCCTATCTACCTCCCTCCCTCCCTCTCCCTTTCCCCTATCTCCTTCTCCCTCTCCTTCCCCTTTTCCCTTTCTCCATTCACCTCTCCCCTTCCCCTTTCTTACTCCCTCTTTCCCCTTTCTCCCTCCCTCTCTCCCTCCCCATCCTCCTCTCCCTCTCCTTTCCTTCTTCCCTTCATCTATCCTCCATCCATCTATCCATATCTCCATATTTCCCTCCCTCCCTCCCCCACTCACCTCCTCCTTCACTTACTCCCAATCCTCTTACCTTCCTCTCCATCCTCCCTATCTCTCTCCACCCATCCCTTCTCCCTCCTCCACCCTCTCCTCGCTCCCTCTCTTCCTCACTCCTCCCTCTCCTCCCCCTCTCACCTTCACTCTCTCGGTCCCCACTCCTTCCCACTCCCTCCCTCTCTCAGTCCTCCCCCTCCTTCCTCCCTCCTCGCCTTTCTTCCTTCTACTCGCCCTGCCTCCTCCTTTGCTGTCCCTCTCTCCCGCTCTCACTCCCTCCTCCTCTCTAAGAAAGAGAAAGAAGAAAAGGGAGAGAGCAATAAGTAGACGTTCGTGTGCGCGTACACACACACGCGCGCACACACACACACACACACACACACACACACACACACACACACATATATATATATATATATATATGTATATATATACAGGCAAATACGTACACACGCACATGTGTGTGTGTGCATATATGTTGGGGGATAACAGGTGTGACAGGTGAGATCCATGTAAGTTCTGCTGACTGTGTATCGTATCATATTATCTTCAAGTCACGCATCACCAAAAATATGAAAATAATAATAATAATAATAATAATAATAATAAATTATAATAATAGTAATAATAATGATAATGGCATAAGTAATTACAATGATATAGGAATAATAACAATAATGATAATGATGGTAATAATAACAGTAATGATAATAAAAATGAACAAAATAAAGATAAAAACATATAAATTCAAAGAGTAGCCTCCATTCACTCAGTTTGAAGCTCAGAGTGATTTCATTGAGCAAGACTGTGAGGAGGGGACAGGAGGAAGAAGAGAAGGAAGAGGAAGTGGAAGAGGTGAGGGAAGAAGAAGGGGAGGAGAAGGAGAAAAGGTAAGGAGAGGAGGAAGAGAAAGAGTAAGGAGAGGAGGAAGAAGAGGATGTGGAAGAGGAAAAAGGAGAGGAGGAGAAGGAAGAAGAGGAGGAAAAGGAGGAGAAAGAGTAAGGGGAGGAGGAAGAAGAGGAAGTGGAAGAGGAAAAGGAAGAAGAAGAGGAGAAGGAGAAAGAGTAAGGAGAGGAGGAGGAGGAGAGAAAGAGTAAGAAGAGGAGGAGGAGGAGAAAGAGAAAGAGTAAGAAGAGAAGGAGGAGAAAGAGTAAGAAGAAGAGGAGGAGGAGGAGGAGGAAGAGAAAGAGTAAGAATAGGAGGAGGAGGAAGAGAAAGAGTAAGAGGAAGAGGAAGAGAAGGAGAAATTTGAAACCTTTGTTTCGCGTCTGCAAGTTCCTGTCCAGCACGCACGTGTCCCCGTCTTGCACATCTGCAACCTTTGCCTAACCTTCAGGTGTCGAAGCCACGCAGAGGGTGGGGGGGGGAGTTGGGGAAGGGAGGTTGAGGCTGTGAGTAGAAAGAGGAATATGAGGGACGTCGGAGAGGTGCTCGTCATCTACACCATAAATGATAACTTCAGAAAATGGCTGCCTTGTAGAGACAGGTAGATAGGTAGAAAGTACAGACAGACAGACAGCGAGACAGACAGGAACAAACGGACACTGACGAAATCAATGATAGAAACTAAAACATAGACACAAGTTGATACAGACGGAAATAGCTTTGTGCGTGTGTGTGTGTGTGTGTGTGTGTGTGTGTGTGTGTGTGTGTGTGTGTGTGTGTGTGTGTGTGTGTGTGTGTGAAGTTTCAACAGTTGGATTAAACAGTTCTACAGTTGTGACTCGTATACCTTGATTATGTCTCGTTTTATCAGTAGAATTGGACGTTACTCATCATGCTACGACGGGCATTTAAAAGAACTATTTCGGAACCTTTTCTATACATTCTCCAATATAAATATAAATATATATATATATATATAATATATTATATATATATATATACATGAAGCGAGTTGAATGTTCTTATACATTGATAAAATACACTGAATATTCCGCTATTGGATAAACGAAAGAAAATTATTTGAAGATATGTATATTGCGATCACTATGATCCTCTTCAGCGTGGCTGTACAAAAGGTGGGTGAACTTTTATATACTAGGAGGGTATACATAGAGGGGACATGGAGAGGTATGCATGTTAATGAGCTATTTTTGCAAATTGCACCGTGGCGAGGGAGAAGACTACTGCCACCGTGTTCCCTGAGGTGTCGTGGAAAGCAACGAAACGGGGCTTTAATACGAGACAAGGGAAACCCCACCCCCCATTTTCCGAGGGGGGAAGGGCGAGCATAAAATAAATAAATTTAGCCATGTGCACTGATGGCGTCATCGGAAGCGTGCTGGTCCCGGATTCACTTAGTTCTGGGTTCGAGTCCCGCACTTCCCTCCGATTTGCAGCAGAGACTGTTTGTTACCTGCCCCAACAGTCCAAGCGCATATTATGGCAAAGGTGACGGCTTCGGCCCTAGTTACGCGTCTCCTGGCGTGGGCTCCTCACCTTTTTCGCCCACCACCTTGGCCTGTTGTGTTATGGGTCCCTGGTGTGGAAATGCATTCTGGTAAAAGATGTTGAGGAGTTGTTTCAGAATCTGTGAGAATGGAAGACTCTTTCTTGTAAGTGTATTTGATGAACTATTTGGGGGAAGACCGACCGTGACTAGGAAATAGATAAGATTAGGAGTAAGGGAGAGATTCCTGTTGTATATGGAATCCTTCCAAGACGTAGAGTTGGAGGCATGTGGCATTCCAGGGCTATTGCGATGAATTGCAGGTCCGGCAAAACATCATAAGGCTAATGGATGGGCATTTGTTGACAATATCCTTGACTATTTGGTACAGTTTTGGTCCCCGTTTTATAGAATGGACATCAATTCACTAGAATCAGTACAGAGGAGAATGACAAATGATACATGGCTTCAGAAATTTACCTTACGAAGAGAGGCTCAGGCACCTTAACTTGCACTCTCTGGAAAGACGCAGAGTGCCGGGTGATCTAATAGAGGTGTTCAAGTGGATCAAAGGCTTTAATAAGGGTGACACAAACATGGTCATCATATTAAGACAACAGGGCAGGGCTCGCAGTAATGGGTTTAAATTAGACAAATATAGATTTAAGAAGAAAATAGGAAAGAATTGGTTTACTATTAGGGTGGTCAACGAATGGAATAGACTTAGTAACCATGAAACTATCGGTTGTTTTAAGAAACGGTTAGATAACTTTATGGATGGCGATGACAGGTGGTAATGGACATGGAACTGCCTAGTGTAGGCCTTATGGTCTCTTGCAATCTCCCTCATTCCTATGTTCTTATGTTCTTAGGAGAATTGTAACATAATTGTGTGTGACAAATGGGTCACTGTACGCTACAATGAGATATCGATCAGGTGTTTCAGTCGCATAGTCATACACCAACACACACACACACACACACACACACACACACACACACACACACACACACACACACACACACACATGCACACACATACACAGACATACACACACACACACACACATGCACACATACACACACATGTACACACGTATGTAGGAGAATACACGCACTAACATCACTTTCTCTTTTGACAGCTTGAGAGTTGTCAATCTCACTCTTACGCTTCCCATCCTCTGCAAGAGAACTGAGACCTGCTGCAGAGGTGTGCGCCCACACTCCCGCACACCTCTGGGTGTTTCACTTCTTCCCCCGAAGGATTCAAAAAACCTTCTCCGTAAGATGGACTCTGTGGCTGGAAGATGTAGAGAGAGAGAGTCTGTCTTCCAACAGGGCAGAACTCGCAGTGCTGGGTTTAAATTGGACAAATTTAGATTTAAGAAGGAAATAGGCAAAAACTGGTTTACCCATAGAGTGGTTAACGAATGGAATGGACTTTGTGGCCATGTAGTAACTTTATGGATGGGGATGATAGGTGGTAATGGACATTTAACCCTCCTTCTAACTTCTTATGGAAAATTACAACAGAACACGCACACGAACAAACATATAAAGCCTTACAACCAGCGCCCAGGATTCGATCTCTGGGTCTCCCGTGGATGGAACGGTCATGTTACCACTGAGCCATCAGAGACCTAGCAGAAGAGAAGATAGACGACAATGGCCTAGTTGCGTCACTTCATTGACGATGTTCCAACTTTGTTTTTATTTTATTTTGTTTTGTTTTCATATTACCCTCATGGTGAAGCAGAGGGTGTAAACCAGCTTCAGCGGTCGGGCCCCGCGGTGGGTGAGCTTCGCCTCGCTGCACTGCGTCTGACCCAAATAGTTTGGCGGTGGAAGACTTGGGGTCAGACAGTATCACACATTAGCATAATTCTCCCTCTTTGTTGCGATTTTCCCTTCCTCTCTCTCTCTCTGTTTCCCGTCGATTTTTTCATCGATCTTCTTCTTCTTCTTCTTCTTCTTCTTCTTCTTCTTCTCCTACTCCTCCTCCTCCTTTCCCGGTAACCACAGTTCCCTCCCTCCTCTTTGCTCTTTGTGATTTTTTCTTATTTCCATTTTTTCTATGATTTTTTCCATCAACATTTATGATAACTTCTTTACTACTAACCATACTCTCTCACTCTTCCTTACTTGTTACGACTTTCTATTATTATTATTAATTTTCGTTATTTTTCTTTTTTTTCATGATTTTCTGTTTTCGTCATTACTTATCATTTCTTATTTACTGGTATGGAATGCACACACCTTGACTATCGCACTCATATCATGCCCCTTATTTCAGCCCACGTGCTGCCCTCTGAGATCAGACACATAGCCGCCTTAACGTGTATCTCTCTACGACAGGGAACCATCTCTACAGTCATCCATCATGACTTGATTATACGGGTTCACCTATTAATCATCAGACGTTACACTCGCCTCAACTCACCCAACACTCACCTGCTAGCATCGTATACACTAACTTACTGTGTAGCACCAACACCACCACTGCCTCTCCCACCACCGCCACCGCCACTGTCGCTCTAAGGAAGTGCTGGGATCCCAATGCCATTATCGAGCTAGAAAAGCTATTACTTTTTTTTTTATCCACGTTTCAAAAAGCAATAAAAAACGTTCTAAAATGGCGACGGTCCAGAAAGTCTTGATATTCCCCTTTCCAAAGAGCCCAGGTCAAGGAGGAAGAGAGTTACGTAGCCTCCCACTGGAACAAAAGAAAGGCAGAGCGTACTGGTTGACTTTAGCAAAATGTAAATACTATACTAAAAAGTGAAATGTTTTTGACAAATCGAGCGGTGAAATGTCTTCCCCGTTTTCTGTGCTGCGATGTAGTGGACTACGTATCACAAGGGTTAATGGGACAAATTATCCTATATACAATACTTGTCTATGACACAAGTGTACAAGGGACGCCTAACCGGGGCAGACACGCAAGTCTGAATACCATCGAAGAATCTCAATGGTTACATTATACAGATAACAACGTCTAAATCCATAGACCTTCGACACTCACCAATGCATCAATCTAGGCTTAACAAAGCACTTGATCAGGTGCCGCTTAGATAGTGAGGGTTCTTTCGACATTGGAATGTCCTGTTTGAATGTGGGAAGGGCAGTCATGAGTCTTATGGTGCGAATAGAATGGTAAATACAAAACTGTCCAAACACATAGGGCAAAGGTGACGACTTCGGCCGCAGGTAAGTGACATAGCCTAACCTTGCCTACTTTTCCTCAAAACGACAACGATATTCTTCTGGCGATTTAAACCAACTTGGGGCTCAGGGCCGCGTGCCGTAGAGGCCCAATGTCAACAGCAGATCATAAGACAAAGGGAAGCACCGCGGGAGTGTGAGAGAAGAGCATCCATGATTCTAAAGGTCGTGAATAAAAATGCAAAATACGAAGATTCTTGTGGCTGAGTGTACGCTGTAACTGAAGCACGATTTGACCCTTAGTACTCTCAAGCTTTACCTTTACCCTTCAGAAACTGCATCAACGGCGTCTCCTCCAAGGTCATTGCCCTTCTCACCTTCTGTTGCCAAGTCCCGGGCTCCGCCAGTGACACACAAGAATTACGGAAACACATCTTTCTTTGTTGTTCCTTTTTCTCACAAAAATCTTCTCAAGAATAATCTACTTAATGGCAAGGGAAGGTCTGTATATGGGAATATATCAAATGCACAACAAAATATCGCCATATGAACAAGGAGCATGCACATACTCGTGTGTGTGTGTGTGTGTGTGTGTGTGTGTGTGTGTGTGTGTGTGTGTGTGTGTT
>NC_134793.1:19656599-19669099 GCF_046742065.1 Oratosquilla oratoria | reverse complement strand
TTTGAATATCTGGGGAGCAGATTCTCTTGTATGCATGCATTGTTAAAATCGACAGCGTTAGTGAGGTTGTTGATCTTCTTGTGAGTATTCTCCAGTTTTCTAAACAATATTCTGCCATTTAGAGGGACGGCATATACCAAGTTGCCAAAATGATTAATTTATTTAAACGTTTCGTCTAAAAAATTGACATCTTCAGGAAATTCTGTAACATTGAAATAATTGAATCTTTTTGGCAACTTGATATATGCCCACCCTCTAAATGGCAGAATATTGGTTAGAAAACTGGAGAATACTCACAAGAAGATCAACAACCTCACTAACGCTGTCGATTTTAACAATGTATGCATATATACATATATATACTGTATACATATATATATATATATATATATATATGCAATTTTGTATGTATGTATATATGTATTCAAGTTTGCATGTATGTACTTATGTTAGTGAGAGAGTACTGAGGGGATTTGATGACGAGTGGCTGGGAGAGGATTCTTCCCGACGCCCTTCTCTCAGGTCCACCTCCTACAGGCTTCCTTCGTAGGTTCGTGATTATCACATATGAATATATCAACAAATACTCAACGCATTTAACATAAGTTCATATGTACTAGATGTAAGTACCGGGAATTGTGCCTACCGGTACAGTGGGGATTGTCACAGATCTCTCTGTGCACAGTGGTATTTATCAGAATGGCCCATTTTGATATCTACCAGGATGGCCCACTTTGTATAACATTACAAATGGTACTCACCAAAGTATTCAACATGGAGACACAAAAAAATCTGAAATATCGTCGATACTAATCATATACGTAATATCAGATTAAAGGGAAAGTTGTTGTCCAAGCAAACCAATTTATCTTGATGGGGTCAAGTTAAACATCTTTTCTGGGCGTAAGAGCACCCACGTACAGAGTTTCATTGGGTCGGAAATGAAGGAAGCGGATACACACTCGGGTCATATTGTAACATTTGTGTATTTTCTCTCAGTGGTTGACTGTTTTTGTCGAAGCTAACATTTTATTACTCTTTTTTTTATTAATCAAACTATTGTAGTGGATCTAAATTAAAAACCTTTTCTGGACGCAAGGGCCCCCACTTGCCAGTTTCTACGTGACAACAACCAAAACTGTGACCGTACGAGCGAGACAGATAAAGAATAAAACTTATATTCATCACGTATGAATGGAAAAGCAGTAAGAGTCCTTTGCGATGGACGTCAAAGAGGATCAGCTCCCCGCCATCCACATGCAAACCTAATCATCACTTCTCTGTGGTGCTCCTCTCGTGCGTCCCTCTCAAACAGAAGAACATAAGACTGGAGGAGACTGCAAGAGACTATAAGGCCTACACTAGGTAGTTCCATGTCCTTTACCACCTGTCATCCCTATCCATGAAGTTATCTAATCTTCTTTTAACCTAAGAACATAAGAATGGAGGAGACTGTAAGGGACCATAGGACCTACACTAAGCAGTTCCATGTCCCTTACCACCTGTCACCCCTATTCATAAAGTTATCTATTCTTTTCTTAAAACAACCAATAGTTTCAGCGCCCACTACATGGTTACTAAGTCTACTCCATTCACTAACCGATGTACTGGTAAACCAGTTCTTGACTATTTCATTACTGAACCTAAATTTGTCCAATTTGAATCCATCTCTGCGAGTTCTGCCCTGCTACCTTAATATTTTAAAATTCACCCTCGGGCATCCGTCTCTGGACACACTCGTCACATACCCATAGTTATGAATTGCTGTTCGTTGCCCTCCCGGGCATCACATCACCACTGAATCGAATCATCAGACATTCACTAAATTCCCACTAGTTTATGCCCCGTGGCCCCAATTATGGTCACTGTGGTAATCTATGGGGTCTATGGACCACAGGGTGTGCCCCCCCCTCCAGGGGTAATGGGGTTTCCCCTTGGTCGAATTGAATCACCCTACATTACCCATAGAACCCAAGAGTCATACTACTCGACCAACATTAGATCGAGATAAGTTAATATTTAAACCACAACATGGCTAAAGTGATTACCCTCCCCCTCTAATAAATTAATAAATCTAATTGGTGGTAGATAGAAAAGATATTTAAAAAATATCACAAGTTCGCAGTGGCTTCTAAAGTATTAAGCTACGTCATGTTATTTGACATTTGGATCCAGTAAATTATTATTTATATATATTTATTAAATAAAATTTAAATTTATGCGGATGTTCTGGATGTATTTTTGGTATTTTTCGTAATGTTGTGTGTGTATCTGCTTGGCTTAGAACAAAATATAACCACAACTTCAAGAAGTAGTGGATGGTTTCCCATCACCTGAATAGTATCGGCTGGCGACATATTGGTCCAAAAGTAATTAAGTGAAAGACAACTTGCAATAATTTATGCAAGATTACAGAAAAAATACATTTGTTTATATTTGAGTGTATTCGTGTGTGTGTTTTTGTGTATGTGTGTGTCTGTGTGCGTGCGCTTATATGTTTACATCAGTACACATAGGTCAACCATAACAAACTTCAACGATAGAACTCTGAAACTTTCCCTTGGATGGCTAAAATTGGTCGCTAGTACCTTAGAAAATGTGCAGGAATGGTCTACACCATTGATAGAGGAAGTAAGGTTTGCATTCAACAAAGTTTTTATTGATTAAAAGCCGTCAACATCACCCAAATCCTCGATGACCTCAAAGTAGGAAAATTTTGTGAATCGTGGCAAAATGCTTCCGTAGACTGCAAGGCGTTGGTCTCTTGAAGGCTCTTCCTGGTGCCCAGCAACAGTCATACATTCCCAGAACGATTTCCTCATATAATTGCAGCATAATGATCGGTTGTGTTATTGATTTCCTTCAAAATATCACCATAGTGTATTTTCCCCAGTGGTTACCGTGTCACACTCATGAACAGGTGGTCGTGAGTTCGATTCCCGGGACTCGCTGCGGGCTATGTTGCGTTGGTTCCCGACAACCCTGGCCAGGCGGGTTAGGCGACCCAACATCGGCGCCCCCCTCAAAAAAAAAAAAAAAAAAAAAAAGCAGCTTGCTGCAACTGAGTGGGTTTTGCCCCGCCAGGGGTTTCTCACTTTCCACTGCGTGTGAATGGGGTGGTGAGTTTTTTAGTCTATTTTCTCACTCTCCTTATATTGTTTTTTTTTTTTCATTTCCATCAGTCTACCACAATTTTCCCAATTTCTTGAAGCATCCCTCAATCCCCTGTATATATATATATATATATATATATATATATATATATATATATACATATATACATACATATATATTTCAATTCCCTAACATCTGCCTTTATAAATTTATCAGTTTTCTCACTTCTTTCTTTCACACACTTTTTCTTTGTTTTTTCTTTCTTCCCTCAACAAAAACAAATAGTGACCATCCATTTAGCGTCCACCAAAATTTGGCCTTACATTTCTCTTTCTATCAGTTTCAGAATTCCCTGGCGTCATTGTTCTCCTTTTGACAACCAATACACAGCACAATTATGCCGATATCCTGCCATTATCTCTCGTTCATTTCCTAGCATATAAAAAACCTCTCCTCCAGCTAATTAAACTTTATCTCTAACATTATCATACTTCTGTTCCACTCTTATCTAGACGATTTGCACCATAAGGTACTCTAGATGGTTTTATCATCCATTTACTTTCTAGAAATCGAACTAAAACCGCTATGGCAAGCTTTGCATTATTTCCAAAAATCACACCCTTCCTCAACCCCCTTCTTTGTTTATCTTTGTCGATGCTCACTTCTGAAAATTTATTAAATTTCTCTGCACCCTTTTACTAAAACAAGTCACTCGAGACTGTTAAATCTACATTTTGTTTTAAGTTAGAATTTGAGTGAAATAGCAACACTTTGGGGCGGGCTAGTTTAAAAAAGATTAAAGCCTATCTGATAATAGTCGATAAGAAATATTTTCGGCATCTAAATCAACAGGTGAATCAGTACGGTTGGTACCCCTGGATAAGAACCACCGGCTTAGACTCTCCTACAAAAAATACATTTCGCGAATCATCGGCTCAGACTTTCCTAGGAAATAAATCCCGTCCAACATCACAGCATTCTTTAGTGTGTACGTGTAGTATAAAGGTGATGGTCTTCCTTTGTGTGTGTGTGTGTGTGTGTGTGTGTGTGTGTGTGTGTGTGTGTGTGTGTTTGTGTGTGTGCGTGCGTGCGTGATTTGTTTGTCTAAAGCATCATGCAAACCTGACAGCGTGCAATCATACTTGCTGATTACATGTGAAACCTCATTACAAGCACCTATGTTGTCTCTCCCCTGGGGATATGAACCTGGGTCACATCCGCGTGGAGGGAGAGAGAGAGAGAGAGAGAGAGAGAGAGAGAGAGAGAGAGAGAGAGAGCCCGAGACACAAGACAGGAAAGCTACGGCGAGAAAGGTGAATGACTGTCAGATAAAGAGCAAAAAGGCTGAGGTGGGTGGATGTGTAACACAGAGTGGCAAGTAAAGCCTCATTTACACGGGGCAAGTTGAGAGGCAAGTCAAGTGTGCAAGTTACTTGTACTGGAGAGGAAAGCGAGTAAGGATATGTTCACACAGGCCACTTGTCTCTGACTCGGCCTGTGTGAACATGGACTTGCTCGCTTTCCTTTCCAGTTCAAATAACTTGCACACTTGACTTGCCTTTCAACTTGCCCCGTGTAAACGAGTCTTAAATGATAACATATATGGGTATGTGATCGTGATATAGCATATAGACAACATAGGTCATTTACAGTTTGGGAAATAATATATGGTTTTATGCTTTGTTAGAATTTACTGGTATCAATAAAATTTTGGTTTACATCATATATATATATATATATATATATACACACAACACAAATACTATCATCCAATGCATCCGTTGCCCCCAGGTAACCGGTAACTGCTATCGGATCAGCCAGTGAGATATTCAGTGATGAAGCTCTGTTCTAATGTCTGTCGTCGGTGAGAATAGCTAGAAAGGTCATAAACTAAATATAGAAAGCGAGTGGAAATAGATTAATCTACAAGGTCAATTGCACGACGTTCCATTAATTTACGTTTGTAAAAGTGTATCTATTTTACTTATTTGTTTTTTTCTTTATTTTTATTCATTTAACATTGTTATTATTATTGCTGTTATTATTACATACGTATATACATATATATATACATATATATATATATATATATATATATATATATATATATATATTATATATATATATTAGAAGCATGGTTCTCTGAGTTTGAGTTTAGGTGAAAAGATTACAAAGGTGTAAAGCATCGACACCAGTCAGCAAAACGATGGTGCAAATGGTGTTTTCTCTATCGGTAAACTGTGCATTTCCTGCCACCACCCTTTCCACAGGTGCAAGAAACTTTGCACCGTTTTTGCGTCTGGTGTGAGCACCACTGTGGTGATAAAGTGTCACAGCTTGTGGCTGCTGCGAAGAGTCGTATTCATTCATTTTGTTATTCTATTAATACAAGAATACAATTATTGTGTGCGAAAATACACTAGACACTCACCAGGAAAAGATGCATTCGTTGCGGTTTTATACATCATAGTCCAGAAACGTACCCGCCATTCAACGTCATTGCGGCTTTATCAGTTTCCGTGTGATTCCACCATGACGTGAGGTGACCTCATACTTGTCCCAGAAATCCGTCACAATAAAAAATGAATAAAAAAAACACACACAAGGACCGGGAAGAACAATTAGAAGGCAACACTGCCCCAAGCGAGTGGAGGTTAGGGAGGGGTTAGGGGGGTTAGGGAGGGGTTAGGGAGGGTTCCGTACGAGACAAATAAAGTTCACAACAGCCAGGTCAGACCTCGGAATTCTCTTATCAGGACCTTATCTCCCGTTATCTGAAGACGAACAAAACAAAGCGATAAAGTCTTAGGTTACTCAAGATTCCCGAGTTTGACTAGGAAATGATGAAATGTTCTTCATTGAGAAAAAAGAAAAAAAAAAAGTGTGTATTCGTATAACCCCTGCTGGTTCAACATATTTCTAAGGAAGTCTGTATCTATAATAATAGCTTTATTTACCTGTCTGTTTGTCTGTCTGGCTGTGAGTAAAGACCCCCGGGAACCAGGTTATGACACACACACAGAGAGAGAGAGAGAGAGAGAGAGAGAGAGAGAGAGAGAGAGAGAGAGAGAGAGAGAGAGAGAGAATTAACAACAGAAAAAAGAAACTTTCGCGAACTGCATGGCCGCGTGGAACCTCAATAGAGTCGGGTCGACATCACCCCGTCTCGATGATCCAGTGACTATGACGGTTTGAAATATTTCGTTGACCAAAACCAGCGCTTCTATCCTTGGGATAGATGATGCACTGAAGAGCTGAATCATGAATGTAGTAATGGAGATTTGAGCGAGGTATCAGAAGGGAGTGATATGCGGGACCCTCCGAGTATAAAGAGACCAACAGTGACCTTATGTCCTCTTGTTATCACTCGAGTAAAACAAATGCAGAAAAAATTATTAAGAATGTTTTCAATGTTTGAATAGGAAAGGACAAATAGAATAAGATAAAATATAATTTATGTTGTAATAAAATTTTGTTTTCTTGCAATATCGCCAATACATTTTATTTTATCTATTTATCTATTTATTTATTTATCAACAGATCAAGTGTGATGGTCAAACAATTTAGGGCGACGGCGTCTAGAGGTTCGAATCCCACAAAAGTATCAACACGTGACGGCAGTACTAAAGTCTGAAGTCAACGAACTCAGACAGAGGCAATCATGCCAAACCACCTCGCAGAACGGGTGATGGATCAGAAGGTGAAGAGAGAATGTAAGTAGAGAACGATTCGCTGATTTTTGTTTTAGAGTTATACATAATTTTTATTTTGTTTTTTTATTTTTTTATCAATCATATTTTATTGTTCATTATTCTCTCATATTTATCTATCATTTATTAATTATCATTTTATTGTTTATCATCTTGCGAGCCAAATCGTGTTCAAACCACGTCACATACTGTTCACAAATACAACATATTGTATAAATCACTTCATGTGATGAAATTAATTGCTACTGTGTTATAATACAGCTACGACAGGCATGTTGTAATGACAAAATAAATAAACAATAATCTTGTGATTTATTTTCTGTTGACAAACTCTAGCAGTTTATATTTCTGAGGAGATAAGGTAAATATATTTTATTTTGGCAGGTCCATTATTTACATATTATTTCATATACCTAGTGCAAAGAGACAAAAAGGAACAATCTTTATAAGGATTTCGCACGTCCGTATGTTTGGCGTATATTTGTGTGTGTGTGTGTGTGTGTGTGTGTGTGTGTGTGTGTGTGTGTGTGTGTGAATTCAACTTGTAATGTTTTTTCTTCATACTGCTTTATTTCTTCCATCAATGGGTAAAGTAAGATTTGTAGTCTATGTATATATATATATATATATATATATATATATATATATATATATATATATATATATATATATATATATATATACACACATAGTGGTAAGATGGTGAGATAAGACAGAACTGCTGAAGTTTTAATTCTGACATTTCGTCCTTACCAGTTCTCTATGTTTACCTTACCACCCTACCACTCATGTCTTACATACATCAACATATATATATATATATATATATATATATATATATATAATATAATATATATATGTATATATATAATTTTTAGTTCAGAATAGCAAAAATAATAATTGATACAGGGCACTTAACCGAGACATAAGCCACCAAGCCATCACCTTTGCCCTACATGTTCGGACAACGTAAAGGTAACAGTTACCGTTATCCTTGAGGTTCGAACCTTAGTCCACGTACTGGAGGCACGAGACCGAAACCATTGCGCCACAGCGGGAAAATAAAGACGACGAAAGTTGTTTCACCTGACATCGTCGCAGTTCGGAAGTTTTCGTATTAACGTTCTTTCGACCAATCAGCTTTTCGTTTTCTTCCCCATAATGTGACGTCATAGCTTTATGATGCTTGAGATAAAAGAAAACTTAAATATAAATAAAGAAATAGATAAATGAATCAATATATAAAAGACGAGGAAACACCTTGAGGATTTTTTCCTTTTTTTTTCGCTAGCTTGTCTTGTCTGCATTCAGGGACGCTGAGACTTCCCATGACGTCACGACCGATCGACCAATTACAGCTCGTTCTCCAGTCACGTGACATAAACCTCAATCCTTTTTATTCCCACCTTGACTACTATACAGCAGCAATCTCATTTCTTCTTGATGGTGTTTCGCATGATATACACAATATGATCCTTGCCAAGTGTTCTTTATAGTTTTGAAAATTATATACAACTGACGAAACAACACCGAAGATACAAGTTGGAAAAAAGTGGTAATGACAGTTCTTTATAGATTTTTTTTTTCATCTGAAGTCCATCAACTGTTTATTTTATTTTATCTTTCAAAGGTTAGAGAAACTTAAAAACTTTCCTTGTATCAACCCACACCCCGACCCCTAAGAAGGAAATAATCCCATTTAGGGAAGTTTAATCCCTTTTCCCGGTCACCTGTTCCAGCCTAGTTAAGCACGGAAGGGTTTACCTTCGAATGAATAAAACTGTATTATTGTAACTAGAAAAGGAAGCGAAAGCAAAAGCCGTTCCGAGCGCCCTTTTCCCATACGCGTTGACGTTGCAGATGCCGGCCGCATTTCCACCCTTCAACATACTCGCAGCCTCTTTGACTTCCTTTCAAAGCGGGCAAGGTTTTGTCCATAAGTGGATCAGTGACTGCCAGGGGAAAGTGGCAACTTGGAGGATCACCTGTGAGCAACTTTCCAAAATACTGAGCAAGGAGACAACACCAACTCCTTGGCTGACACGAATTGGTCATTGGCTAGAAGCGTTTTGCCCACCCGAGTCACAGAACCAGTGTCTTCAGGGCTTGATGGACAGACCTGAGGCTAATTGCATCAAAATGGCCTTTACACATATACAAAGGCATGAATACACGTCCACAAAAATGTACAAGTATGCATATATACTAACGTTTATACTTACATATACACGCACACACGCACACTTTTTATCAAATATATAAAAAAAATAAGAGTTTCTGTATAGGGGCAGGAGAAATAAGCCAGTTAGACAAAACCTGATCGACAGAGACGAAACACCGGGACTGTGACTCTTATTATTACAATCATAGATATAGAATTAGGTCCTCGACCTACGCCGTCTTCGACATGCGTCGTTTCCGCTCTACGTTTTTTATTAGTTTCATTTTTTTTGTCATTTCTCTGTAATATGATTATCTTTTCCCTTTCATCATCCTATGGCTTAGTTATGTTTCTTGATGTATACGTATAACATTTAGGTTAGATAATTCCGACTTACGTCGAAAATCGCCGTAAGTCGGTCCGTAGGGACGGATATTCGACGTAACTCGAGGACCCCATGTATACAGCTGTGTACATGCAGATACAGCACAAATACATACTCATACATACACAGAGGCATATACGCATATGCACTAACAAACACATACACATACATATGTACACATACGGATGCACATACACATACAAATAACATGAAATTACATATGCACATGTACTTATACATACACACATACACAAACATACACATATATATACACATATGCACATACACAAACACATACACATATTCACATATAGTTGTGCACATACACATATACACATACACGTGCACATACGCATACACATAAATTGATATCTCATAGAAAGCAGGTGCCGCGTTAGCATCAACTTCTTCCCAATGTTGTGAAATATCAGAGATAGCTTTACGTTACACACGTTAGCACATAGAGGAAGATAAGATAACACACGACGCCACCGATGACACAAAATAAATCATATCACCTCCCTCTCTCACAACCCAATTCAAAACAAAGTTTATATGGCTGAATATGCGTACACACACGCGCGCGCACGCACACACACATATACACGCGCGCACAAGCACGCAATCAAGCGCTTTTTTTCACAGAAGATATGATATACGAAAACCCTCTGGATTGTTCATTTAATGTTCCATGTGTTTGATTTAGTATTATTTGAACACCCGCTTCCATTGTTTTTATCTTGTGTGTGTGTGCGTGTGTATGTGTGTGTGTGTACTGTGTGTGTTAAAAACCATAATAAAGTTATTGATAAATGACTGGTTCTTGCTTCGTTCTATCGTTTGATCCGATTCATGCTCGCCAATTACTCGACTTCTGTCTGAATGTGTCACTGCAAGACCGGACTGTCCTTCGGGAGATGATTGACTTTAACTGTCAGCTTCTAACAAATGTCAGAATTGTTCCTAGTTTCATTTGTAACTGGATTTATTTTTCTTTCATTTTTATTCAATTTATCTATTTATTTTTATTCTATTTTTTTTTTTTTTTTTTTTTTTTTCTTACCAAATGCCTCACCAGACTACCCTATAGTGTCTGAAACCAAACCACGTCAGTCCTCCCATTGTCATCCAAAAACAACTTTATTCTCGTCAGATTAAAAACGCTGGATACTTCCGCAAAATCACCATGACTTACTTTCAGGTGGACATGGTATCACCTGACGTCCTATCAGCTAACTCAACGCTACCTAGCACCGACCTTCTCTCAATGAAATGCTCTATCAGTAAAGCCCCTTATCAACTGCCATAACGCTGCTAAGCATTTTTACAGGAAATTGAACGAAAAAAGTTTACCAAGAGGACTTGCTGGAACAGAGGTCTTTTTGCTGGGTGTAGATAGATGCTGAGTTGGAGTTGAATATACACACATGCATACATACGAACATACATACATGCATACCTACATACATACGTCTATACATACATAAGTTTATATTTGCAATCATACTTATGTATATTAATTCATATATACATATATACATGCATACACACGTTCACATACATGTATACATACATACGTAATACATACACACATTCATACATGCTTGCATTCATACACAGGTACATGCATACATACATACATATGCATAAATACATACATGCTGCACTGTGCATATATACATACATACATGCAACCATACACACATATATACATACATGCAACCATACATACATACACATACATACATACACACACACATACATATTTAAATACATACGAGCAATATAAATCCGTACATCTGAACCAGCTGATCAATTATATTCCAATGCATCCCATGCTTGAATTTTTCAAAAATATTTCCAAAACAAGGCAGGTCCTCAGCACATGATCTTCCAAAACTCATGTAAAGAAGAAAATAAAATAAAATAAAAGATAAGATAATAAAAAGTAAAAATAAAAATAAACATTCTTTACTCGTACTCAATTACAACTCAAATGTTCACTTCTCCTCCACACTTGCTCCCTCCCCCCGCCTTGTTAACGCGTGTTTGTCATATTGTTTTTATCGTCCTTATCGCAGCAAAAAGGCCACAGTAAGATCGTTATCCAAAGCCGCCCAGTGCGTAGGCCTTGTGGCACGCCACAGGTACATACGCCCGTGGCCTCAAGGGCCTCTCGGGTACGTCATATCGGCGGGAAATGTTATTTGTTGACGACGCTTGGCCCCCGCGTCTCGCCTTCCCGCCTTCGTCGATCTTGTTCAGCCACGCGACTTGACGTCATCGCGAAGTCAGGCTTCGCGTTTGCGATAGTCTGTGCGCTACAAGGAGTCTGTTTAGGGCGTGATATACGTTATGCTAAATCAACCTTAGTAGGCTACATGCCTCTCTCTTACTACCCATCTATGTGCTATTATATTATTTTCTGTATATAGTAATGGAGGCTGTATAGTACAATGAGAATCACTTTATTATTATTATTATATCAACGATTACCTATACCCCATCCCACTAGTCTCACCTGTGACATCTCGACGTGGCAACATGGCGGGGAAAAAGCGCTGTTGCCACGTGTCATAGAATTCATTCAGATCGTTGTTATAATCCTAATAATTGACACTCATTGTACTATACAACTTCCTTTGCTATATATAGAATATAAAAAATATACATCTTTCAAATAGCACATAGATGGGAAATATGAGAGAGAGAGAGAGAGAGAGAGAGAGAGAGAGAGAGAGAGAGAGAGAGAGAGAGAGAGAGAGACCAGGAAACCATGATATGGACAAAGCTAGTGACTGATGTGAATTGCCCCGCCATCTCGCCCCATGCAGACAAGGTGACGAGGAAGAACAAGGTAGTGAGGTTAACTTTTTGTTTTTCTTGACCTACGAGAATGTTAGTGTGATCATGGTGGTGGGTCGAGGAGAGAGGAGGGTAGGTTGGAGACAAGAAGGACGTGGTAATCTCTCACAAGGGGTGGGGGGGAGGGCGGGGCAATAGAATTAGGGCAAGGTACAGTAGACCCAAAAGGCCTCTGTGCTACATATTCTGTTCTTGGGCTGTTGTTTTCGTTATTGCTTAACCCGCAGTGTCAGAAGATGACAACACTCGAATTTTAGACAAAATT
>NC_134793.1:19619099-19651599 GCF_046742065.1 Oratosquilla oratoria | reverse complement strand
AATCTGGAATTTAAACTTCTCTCCAGATGAGTACAGGGCAGACCTCCCCTTTTTATTGTCTTTGTCCAGTGTCCAGGACCTGAGGGGAAAAGGTCACATGAGGGGGAAAAGGTCACATGAAAATAGGTCAAAATTTACTAGAAAAAGTCAGGTTACGTTGATTAGGTTAGGTGTGGTTAGATGATTTTTTTTTCGCGACCTTTATTTTCTCAGATTTTCTTGTGATTTTTGGGGTTTTTCTTCCTGTGACCTTTACTGACCTATTTTACGTTCGCCCAGGTTTTTCTTCCCCTGACCTTTTTCGATGACCTATTGCTTATGTTCACTTTTTGTGACCTTTTAACGGTATTTTTATTACCTTTTTCCTGTGACCTTTTCCCTGTGTTCTCCAAGACCTTTCTCGTCATTTGCACATTTCTCAGATGGACCCATCCCATATAGACGCTTCCAAACCTAACCTAACCCATGATAATCATAATACCTGTTTTTTTTCTGACATCATACCGACAGTAGGTCCCTCAATCTGACCAGAGTCTACTTTTTTTTTTTTTTTTTTTTTTTTTTTTGAGTCTTTTCCTTCATCCTTTGGGCAGATAGAAATATTTTTTCTTTTTCCAAATGCGCGGCTTCCCAAGAGGTCAAGATGGACGAAGCCCCTTCAACTTCAGTATGTTAAGTTTATTTGAATAGATTTTGTCTGTGTTTTTTTATCATCTTAATTCCGCGAAGACATTAAAAATTGGGTCGCTTTCGCCCTACCCAGAAAGTGTGTGTGTGTGTGTGTGTGTGTGTGTGTGTGTGTGTGTGTGTGTGTGTGTGTGTGTGTGTGTGTGTGTGTATATGTTTGTGTGTATATTTACCTAAATGTATTCACCTAGAAATGATCAATAGTCACGAGATTTTGTCTCTTAGTCTCTATTTATCTTATCTAGTTTCAAATTCATATATGGCTCCAACCTGGACTCTGTGTGTGTGTGTGTGTGTGTGTGTGTGTGTGTGTGTGTGTGTGTGTGTGTGTGTGTGTGTGTGTGTGCGTGTGAAGAGAGAATAGCCACAAACCTCAACTGAGGCGAGTTTTCAAAATCAAAACAAAAAACAAAAGAAGACCGAGTCCATTCGCTTCCGCTCAAAAATTAAACTGACAAAAACGACGACAAATATTAATGATAATGATTATGACAGATGATAATTACAAGTACTCTATGTAATACAAAAAAGAAGATATCAACGATGTGATGACAGTAAGCAAGTGATCATTTATTGGACAACATATGTTCAAACTTCTCTCATTACCGTCTTCCTCCTCCTCCTCCTCCTCCTCCTCCTCCTCATCATCATCATCATCATCATCATCACCATCGTCACCACCATCAGCATCCTCTTCCTCCTTCTCCTCCTCTTCCTCCTCCTCATCGTCATCACCATCATCATCCTCTTCCTCATCATCATCATCATCACCATCATCATCCTCTTCCTCATCATCGTCACCACCATCATCATCGTCATCACCATTATCCTCTTCATTCTCATCATCATCATCACCATCATCATCCTCTTCCTCCTCATCATCGTCGTCATCACCATCATCATACTCTTCCTCCTCCTCATCATCATCATCGTCATCATCATCCTCTTCCTCCTCCTCCTCCTCATCATCATCATCGTCATCACCATTATCCTCTTCATTCTCATCATCATCATCACCATCATCATCGTCTTCCTCCTCCTCATCATCTTTGTCATCACCATCATCATCCTCCTTCTCATTCTCATCCTCCTTGTCCTCCTTCTCCTCTTACTCATTTCTCCCTCTTCGTGTCTCATCCTCCAACTTTACTCATCCTCTCACCCTTTCTTGTTTATATACTCACCACCTTGGTCATTGCCCTCACTCCTCACACACTCCTCACTAACTCCACCTCACTGCAGTGCACTCCCTCCAATGCCTCTTTCACGTTGTCTGGAGTCAAACAAGATTACCGACCCTCCCCCCCATCCCGCCAATAACGATCAAACCGGAAACAAATCTATCTGGAACAGACGGGATCCGCTGAAGCAGACTCCACTGCGGCTAACACAACACTTAGGGCACAACACAGGCAAGACAGCACAGCGGATGACCTAAGCCCACAATGCCAGGCAGACTCGTATATAGTCATACACATTTTCGTATACCGAAAAGCATTAGATAAACAGCTAGGCAAGATGCTGTAATAGCTGTCATTTATCTTATATTATTTGTTTATTTATTTGTTATTATCTGTCTGTTTATTATTTACTTGATTTTCATTTATTATTAGTTATCTGTCAATTTAGTGTCATTTACTATTTACCTGTTTGTTTATTATCTAACTATAACTATGCATTTATTTTATTTATTATTCATATCATTATAACTTTTATTTATTTATTTATTTATAATTATTATATTTTTTTCCGCATCCGACCTAGTTATGGACCAAAAGGTCTCCTGTCAACATGCTCCGCCTTTGTGATCCTTTGTAACACAACATATGTAGGGTACACGGCACCCGTGTGGGTAATGTGTGTTCTCTCCTAATGTAGTGTTCTAACTCGCAGAGCCTGAGGGCTGACCAACAACAACAACAACAACAACAACAACAACAACAACAACAACAACAACAACATCAACCGTTTCCACCATTCTCCCACACTCAAATCCCCCGGCTCCATGTTTTAGCAAACCAACCATCCTTCCTGCAGGTACATACATGTCTGCATTCCTCATTTATTGGCCCCGTCCACAGCTTTCGTCACCATCAATTATCTTTACTTTTTTCCCTTGGTTTCTAAAGTGTTTTTTCGTCTCTTCTTAACCTTTCTTTTGTTGACACCCACTAAGACCTCTTCTTGGATATTGCCCGTGTCCAATGGGAGAATGGGGCTGTTAGCTCCACCTTATCCGGGAAAGCGCGCGCGCACACACACACACACAATATATATATATTATATATATTATATATATATATATATTATATATATATATATGTGTGTGTGTGTGTGTGTGTGTGTGTGTGTGTGTGTGTGTGTGTGTGTGTGTGTACATATATACATATATCCACCGTGCATACATACATATATACATCCGTTGAGACATTCTGACAGGTTGACGTAAGTGGGGTACGAAACACAGTTATATTAGTCCGAGTTTATTCCTGACTGGTTTCGCATACCTGTGAAACTAGTCAGGAATTAACTCGGACCAAGACTCCTGTGTTTCCTACTCCACTTACGTCAACATATATACATACATCTATACGTGCATACACACACATACACACATACATACATATTTATACGTACGTACACGCATACATACGAACAAACAGACAGACACACACGCAAATAAAACCCAAACAAAAAGAACTGTTGAACCAACCTGTCCCCCTCAATTTGCTCCATTTTGTTGCACCCAATCTGTGCACCACGGCGTTCCCTATCACCACATCCATCAATCCATCTTCCCTCGATCCTATCCGTTCCATTTCAACCTCGTCCTGGCAACGCGCGATTGTCCACAAGGATAGAAACGCTGGTAAACGAGTCCATAACACCAACGACATCTCGTCTTATTGGCTCTCAAATGATTACAAAGGCGGAGCATGCCGACAGGAGACATTTTGGTCCATAACTAGGTCGGGTGCGAAAAAATATTATAATGATATATATATATATATATATATATATATATATGTGTGTGTGTGTGTGTGTGTGTGTGTGTGTGTGTGTGTGTGTAATATAATATAATATAAATAATAATAAATAAAATAAATAAATACACAGGTATAGTTAGATAATAAGCAAACAGGTAAACCGTAAATAATAATAAATTGACAGATAAATAATAATAAATGAAAACCAAGCAAATAATAAACAAACAGACAAATAATAACAAACAAATAAACAAATAATATCTCTCATACCATACCACATGTTCATACCATCCGAGTATACCTCCATTCATTCTTTCCTTTCCTCCTTCTGCAGACTCCTTTCTTGTCGATCTCGAGTCCGTTACTTGGCATTTCCGCTCTTCGTGCGAGTAAAGCGCCTTCATCCTCTGCACATGCCCGTATCATCTCGGCAGATCCTTGCAGACTCTTCGCCTTCCCATACTTCTTTCTTCTCTTTGTCTCTTGAGGTGGAACTACTTTTAATCTTCGTTCACGTTTCATTCTTTCTGCATCGTTTAGATAGATCACCATCTTGCCATCAGGGTGGTTAAATCTTTTTCTGGTGTAACTGTATTGTTTCAGTTGCTTTCTTTGTCACATCAAATTTGGTCCTCTTGGAATTTTTTCACTTTTTTTATACGAAAACTGATCTGCTAGTTCCAGTTAGAAAAATGGCTCCAAGAATGAGAACTTGACGATGTGAATGTAAAAACTTTACTAAATGACGTAGCAAAATCAGAAGAAACTGGAAGTTTTTTATATTTATTTAGTTATTTTATTATTATCATTATTATTATTATTATTATTATTATTATTATTATTATCATTATTTGTCTGTTTCATTTTGTTGATTGATTGTATGTTTACCTTTGTGTTATATATTTTTCTTTGTGTATCCGACCCTGTTTGGACCAAAAGACCTCCTATCAGCATGCCTTATCACCATAACTCATTGTAACCTGGATAACACTCTGCAATTACGATAACAGACGTGACAAAAGGTGTGGTGCTCTGCGAGGACCAAGTACCACCATATGGGCAGCACGGCTGCTGATGCTATTGCAAGTATGTAGACATGGCAGACTTGGTACTGTCTGCAGGAAATACCAGAAGAGCCACAGACAACGTCGCCAGGTCAGACGTGGAGGTGGGAGAGAGGAAGGAGGAGGCGAGGAGGGCGGAAGGTTGAAGGGTAGAGGCAGAGGGAGGGAGTAGGAGGACAAGGAATGATGAGGTAATGGAAGGGGTGGAAGAGATTGGGGGCGTGTTAGCAGGAACATGATGAGTGGATTGGTCTCAAGAGGAAGGAATGGGGGTTTAATGATGGAGTTCACTCCGATTCCAAAGTTCGGCAACTGTAATGTGACAGAAAAGAATGATATGCCTCCCATATGTCACCGTTCATCCTTAATCCAGGATCTAATTTTTCTTACAAGTTATACTCTCCTTTCTTTCTGCTCAGTGTAACCTCGGTAGAACTTTCAGAACACAAAACTGTAAGAGAAGAGGCATTTGTTCAACATAAGAGTCAACTCAAGTCAAGCTATTAAGCTCTCTCATAGTCGATCAAAACCTCTATCATCTCTCCCTTGACTAATTAATCCAACACATGATATGTAAGATAACACGTGACAGTGACACTACATAAAGATACAAGCTTTGGTAAACAGCATTCCATAAGAACAAGAACCAGAACCGGGGTTGCTATTTAGGAGAGACGAGGCGATAGGGGCCTGTCAATCCAGCTTTAATCGAGACGTGCTCGGTTGATCATGAAATCAAGATTTTGTTTATCATCGGAAGAGTTAGAGATAAGAAAAATATCTAGAAGTTGGGACATGTTAGGAGGTTGTTTTTGTTGGTCTAAAACACGTCTTGGTTGTTTGATAACACAGAACAACAACAAAATTTTACTGGAGATGTGTAAAGTGATTTAGACTAATTTGGGTACGCTGATTTCAAAAATCATAACCGTTTTGCTGTATCATGTCAGGATTTTCAGTGACAGAAATATTCCCATTGCCTAGAAGTCAGGATTTCAATGAAATTTACAAAAAATTCATTTATTCATTTATTTCATCATGAATGCTTCAAAATTATAGAAATTACAAAAAAAAATCCACTAGAATGTAATTAAAACTGCTTTAGGCATTTGGCTTTGCGTTTGTGCTGCTCTGTGTCAGTTTCACGATGCAGGAACCAGCAGAAGTCGCCCATCATGTTCCGGTTGTGCCGCCCTTGGTAACGCGTCTCCATGAGTGAAATCTCTTGGTGGAATCGCTCGCCGTGCTCGTCCGAGACAGCTCCCAAGTTGTCAGGGAAGAAGTTCAGGTGCTGGTGTAGGAAATGGATTTTCAGGGACATCCTGGAGCCAAGTTTCCTGAAGGACTCCAGCAGCTGCTGCACTATTTCTTCATAGTTGTCCGCGCGCTCGTTCCCCAAGAAGTTGTCCGTCACAGCTTTGAAGCTCCTCCACGCTGCCAGCTCTTTGGGGTTTAGAGTTGTCGGAAAAGTTTCGTCCTTCATAATCTGTCGGATTTGCGGTCCAACAAAGACACCAGCCTTGATCTTGGCCTCCGACAAGGTGTTGCCAAACTTCTCCTTGAGGTATAAAAACCCACGCCCATTCAGATCCATTGCCCGTACAAAACTTTTCATCAAGCCGAGCTTTATGTGGAGTGGTGGAAGGAAAATTTTGGCTGGGTCGACAAGGGCGACATGCTTCACGTTGTGTCGACCAGGTACATGCTCCTTTCGCTCTTCCCAATCTTTCTTCGTCCAGTGATTCTTGTCGTCTCTGCTATCCCAGAGACAAAGGAAGCACATGTATATCGTGTAGCCTGACTGCAGCCCTAACAACAGCGCCACCACTTTCAAGTCTCCGCAGATGTGCCAGTTGAAGTCATTGTACTTGATGGAATCAAGCAGCTGCCGCATAGTCTCATAGGTCTCTGTCATGCCGAACGCGTGAGCCAGTGGGACTGATGGTTTCTCGTTGCCATTGTGGAGCAAAACAGCCTTCAAGCTGTTCTTCCCCGAGTCGATGAAGAGGCGCCAGTCTGCAGGATCGTGATCACACCCAAGTTCTTCCAACAGACCGTTGATGTCACTGCAGAATGTCATCGTGTCTTCCATCTCAAAGAACTCAGCCATGTCTCTGTGACGTGCTCTGAACAAGGATATCTTGGTGTTAGGTTCAAGTAGATTCCACTGCTGCAGCCTTGATCCAAGCAGCTCTGCCTTCGCCTTTGACAGCGAGAGATCTCTTACAAGATCATTTAAGTCTCCCTGGTTCAGAAGGTGTGGTTCTTGAGTGTCGGGTTCAAAAGTTTCATCATCACCATCCTCTTCACCACTGCTTACAGCTATGTTCTGATCAGCTGGAGGTGTTGGAACGGGGTTCTCGTCATCATGAGGCACAGGTTTACGAGCAGAGACGCAGTCAGCGTACTTGATGTGGCCTTTATTCTTCTTGTTGAAGCCGGCGATGCTTGTGCAGCAGAAATAACAATCATCATGATGATTCTGCGGCTCACGCCATATCATGGGCACCGCAAATGGCATGCTCGCGCGCTTGCCCACCAACCACTGAGTCAAGGCTGTGTGGCAGCTTGTGCAGCAGATGTGTGGTGCCCAGCTCTGTTCTTGGTCCCCCACCTTACACCCGAAGTAGTGAAAGTAGGCGGCCTTCATTTTCACTGCTGTAGATATACTTCGCCGTTGATCTTTTTTTGGTATACCGACCACAGACATAACAGAAGTTGTCAGGATGATTGGTACAGGAACGTCTACTCATCTTTATCTGAAAGAAAGAAATATAACACAAGTTAACAACAATTGTACGAAATAGACATGTTAAAGACATATGCAAATTTCATTGAAATCCTGACTTCTAGGCAATGGGAATATTTCTGTCACTGAAAATCCTGACGTGATACAGCAAAACGGTTATGATTTTTTAAATCAGCGTACCCAAATTAGTCTAAATCACTTTACACATCTCCAGTAATTTTTTTTTTTTTAATTTGTTGTTCAGTGTAATCGTTGATTCTTGATCGTTAACGAGTGAAACAGAAAGCCCTACATCCACCACAAGTATCAAGACTGAAGGACCTAAGCTAACCCATGTGATGTGAACAGAACTCGCCAAAAACTCACCATCCCATTCCCACGATGTGGGAAGTGAGAAACCCCTGGTAGGGCAAAGTCCTCTCAGTTGCGGCAAGCCGCTGGATTTTCTAGGCCGACGTTTAGTTGCCTCCCCGCCTGGCCAGGGCTGTCGGGAAGCAACGCAGCAAGCCGGCAGCGGACCCCGGGACTCGAACCCTCGACCAAAATCCCGTAAAATAAGGGAAACTCGTCTTGGAGAGAGCCCTTCATCAGCGGCGTAAGATTGTCTTTAAATATAGAAGCGCTGGTAAACCACAGTCAATGACAACGACACCTCAATGCCCATCGCCGAGAGTGGTAGGCCGTTTACAATGGTGAGTTTGAAGTGCCCAAATAGGAACCCTGGGCACTGCGATGTGGTGTCTGTAGGAAATTCCGGTAATGGAGGAGTTCCACTGAGTATGCTGCATCAGTATACTTCTAAAACAGCGTTTCCCAACCTGCGGTGCTGAAATCAAATATAGGGGTTGCTGGGAAGCGATGTATACATACACGTTTCTTCATCCTTCAAGAATAAGACACTAGTTAGGGAGTGCTGGGCTGCTTAGACCTGACTACTAGGTATACAAGGGTCGGAAAAGTTTTGGGAAACGCTGTTCTAAATGAAACACAAGAAAATCGTTCCAGATGGTAAACGATAGGTTTGATCCAGATGGCACCGTTGGGGTAGGAAACGAAGACTACAATCCGCGTGATAAGACTTAGTTTTGAAGTGGACACAAACGCCACCCTTCTGAATAGGACTATAGTTTGTGCGCTTCAAGGAGTCTCTTCAGGGTGTGGTATACATCATACCAAGTCAACATCAGTACATGCCTCTCTCTCTCTCTCTCTCTCTCTCTCTCTCTCTCTCTCTCTCTCTCTCTCTCTCTCTCTCTCTCTCTCTCTCTCTCTCTTATTCCCTATGTACTATTTGATTAATTCTGTATATAGTAAGGGAAGCTGTATATTACAATGAGTATCACTTTTTAGGATTCTAACAACGATTACCTATGCCCCATCCAATATGTCTCATCTGTGACACCTCGGCGTGGCAACATAGCGGGGAAAAAGCGCTGTTGCCACGTATCATAGAATTTATTCAAATCGTTGTTATAATCCCAAAAAGTGATACTCATTGTACTAAACAGCATGCTTTGCTATATAGAGAATACATACATACATATACCAAGGCTTTTTCCCCCTTCCAAGGGAGGTAGCCAAAAAGGGAAAGGCATAAAAACACTCCCACCCATTTCATCCCTAAATACACTCCACACCTCTCCCACCCTCCCTCTCATCTGAGCACCTCCTGGATGACGGGTCATCCCTGCACCCTGCCCACCGCCCTGGGTCAGAAGCAGTGTCGCAAACTAGCACATCAATGGGAAATAAGAGCGAGTGAGACATGTACTAAGGTTTAGCTCACTAAATATGCCCACCCTGAACGGACTATTTGGAGCGCACAGACTATAGGTATAAGGGCCACAACTATACATCTGGAAGCCTTCAGAAGGAACACCTTTAAACTACTTTAATATGAACATTTAATTCTGTGACGATTAAAGAGAAGTTGTAATTATTCTTTAATTACTCTTTGTTATCCATTATCCCTGGTAGAAGATGTTCATGCTGTGTTGCGCGGTGTTGCAGTAGGACTGTGAGTTATTTAAGTTTATGGCAACACTTCATCTGACGTCTAACACCCCTGGCGAGAGACAGTGGTGTTCTTTGGTAAGGTTTATTACAGAGGACAACCCGGGGGTGGGGCTGAAGCTCGCTTGGAGCTCATCGAAGTGTAACAGGTTTCGCCCGGCGAACCCACAATGTAGAGAAGGTGCATTGTACAACCATTCCTCTACTTACGATCATTCGACTTGAGATTTTTCGAAGTTGCGATGGGTTTTGGTAGGTACAGAATCCCCATAAACTACTGTTGTGTGTTAATTATTTTGTAGTTGGTTGCTGACAGTGGTCACCTGGGGATAGACACCTTAGGCCAGATGCTATCATCCAGTCTTGTAGTGAACGCTGAAACAATGGGTTGTTTTAAGGGTAGATGACATAACATTATGGGTAGGGGTGACAGGTATTAAGGGACATGGAACTGCCTAGTGTAGGCCTTATGGTCTCTTATTCTCTCGTCTATTTTTATATTTTTATGTTCTGCACAAAACAATATGTCGTTCGCCAGAATAAAATTGCAAAGGCCATTGCTGTTGTACAGTTTCCGTTTCATGAATCTGAACCTTATAGCAGGGAACAAGAACACCGTTGTTGTGTTCCCCTGTCCGTATGATGGCCCCAATTGATGATGATGATGAGCACAAGGTAGGACATGCAGCATTTGTCTATTTCACCAGCCGGCCCTTAGACACAACCACAGCATAAGTGGGGTGGAGTGAAAATTGCAAACTAGCCAACAGTTAGTGCTATTCATTTATTTCTGGCTTGCTATTACTACTAGCCTCAATCTTGAGGTAGCTGCTTTTAGGTGGTCCCGCGAGAACAACGTCGGAGAGGGTCATCTCTCCCGCCGTCGTCTTCGGATCTCGTCAACATACTCAGCGTCATCCGGTGGTGCAACCCCGAAGGGCTGGCATTTGTTCTCCGGATTTTTATAATTTTTTCTACGTTTTCGCACAGATTACAACCGGCGACTGATCTACGTTACTAGTCACAGAAAACCTTCTACACTAATGCAAATGGAAAGGACACAGAAAATTGTTGTTCCCTATTCAACCCGTATTTCCCTTCCTCTCAATTATCTTATCTTTAAATAGTCAAACTTTTCTTTCCAGAGTAATCTAGGGACGGGCCAAAGGTCCGTTGCCTGTTACTATGGGGTTGCGGGTTTCCATTCAGTAAAACTTAAGGCAAAAGCTTTAAGTTGTTAATATGTGTATATTAATTTCTATTAGATTTGTTAATTCATCAATTTATGTGTTTCTTGGTTTATTTACCTTATTTGTGTTTGTTGATCACATTTCTACATTTTTGTTTGATAATTTACGTACCCGTATACTTATTCATTTTTGAGTTCTTGAATGTTCAACTTGATTGTTTTTATGAATAATTTCTTGTTTTGTTTTATCATTTATTAATTTTGTTTATTTAAAATATTCACTCGAACTATTTTAATGTTGTGAATGTTGTATTAGAAAGAATAGAGTAGGTACTTTCGTAGATATGGTGACAGCAGACCATAAGTCATCAGATCATGTACTATCTGAACTTGAATTGGTTCAACGTACTTGTCGACTCGACCTACAGTTACCTAGTGATAGGAGTGCAAATTATTTAATTTTCAATTAGACAACAGAATCATAAGGTAAATAAACGAGACGAAACAAACAAAAAAGGCAACAGGTAACTTTGGACGTAACCGTGCATGCCAGCCATACAGCCAACTTGTTTGTGCAAATCCGTGACTAAGTTGGTCGACGTTGGAGCGCGCGCGCGCGTTTTTGGGGGGAAACGTGGCAACAGCGCATCTCAGTGTCTGGACAACGGCCGTTGCTCCCTCTCACTCTTCACTCGCTCAGTTTGGGTGTAGAGTATCCCAGACCTTACATAGAAACGGGAAAAAATACATATATTTAGAGAAATAAATAGATAAGAGTTTGTGTACTGTGTGCTTGAAAGAAGAAATACATTTCGTTTCAGTTACATTCAGTTGATTGGGCCGGCATTTCCCGAAAAAAGTATCTATATTCTATCACCGTGACAAAAAAGTTTATTAAGATTGTTTTGAGAACTTCAGCTCTGAGGAAGCGAGCATGGCCAAATTTGATATCGCAGGTCCTTAGGTACAACATGAAAGGTTTTTTTTTTTTTTTTTTTTTTTTTTTTTTTTTTTTTTTTTTTTGTCAACACGTCTAGACAGGCGAGTAGACAGATATAGATTACAGTATTCGTGTCATGTTATTGAAACACATCATGAAAGTAACCAGAGAAGACGTTTCATGTACGCGCGCGCGCACACACACACAGTCTGTGCAAAAAACCATTCACGAATTTAAGAGCAAACTAGACACTGCGAGATACAAAGGCGGGACACCACGAGCGTAGTTTCCCTTCCCGTAATATACTAGGTAAATACACACATACAAATGTATATAGAGGGTGGGAAGGGGTAGTGGCAGATAGGAAGGGGGAGTATGTGTGTCTATCTGTCTTTATCTGTTTGTCAGTCTGTCCCCTTTTTTCAAGTGGTATACATCATCAATCTACCTCCAACCACGAATATTTTGTTTTGATTGTTCAGTTGTTGTTGTTGTTGTTTTCACAAATTAAATTGTCCTGTGTTGTCCCAAGCGTTATAAAGAATAACAAAAAATTAACAAAAATAGATAAAAAAAAAGTTAATTAAAATTTGGAGTGACCTTGAGTATCGATTTATTGATTTGTTTTGTTTTATTTTGTTTTGTTTTTTTCCTAGAAATTCATCATTGCTTCTATCTTTGAGGGACAAAATCGCACCGAAGAGATGGAGGACAGTAGAGTTGGAGGACAAGGGACGAATTAGAGGAGAAATAACCAGAATGGAAAGATAGTCAAAGTTAAAAGAGATTAGCTTCTTTAGGTGGAGAGTTAAGGTGTTGGGACACTAGGCTAGCATGCTACTTCGTTTGAGTAGAAACAACTTCGGTTATGATATTCTAGACTTCCGTAAGAACATCTCAGCAATTTTGTGTCTTCTAACATTCGTATTCTAGGTTTAACTTCTCATAGTTCGTCGTTCAGCTTTTCACTCGATGATTAATTTGACATTTTGAAAATTTGAAAAACAAAAGCCGAAGTCGTTTCTGCTGAAACGAAGTAGCAAAAGCAAGTAGCATGCTAGCGAGAAATGCCTAGTGTGTCACCACCTTTAGGCTCATTTCATACGTATCGACTTTTCGCCGTCCACGACACGACGTCGTGCTCTCAAATAACCATGGATATCTGTAGACGTTTTCACAATTCACAACCATGTGTGAAAGTGTCCATAGACACCCATTGTTATTCGAGAGCACGACGCACGTCGTGTCGTGGACGGCGAAAAGTTGATACGTGTGAAACGAGCCTTGTCTCAGATCTTAAAAGGCACAATATACAAGTGACTCTGGTCCGTGTGGGTATTACTGTAGTCCTTTAATTAGTGAATACATGAAATGTATGCAGCAGATATCGTAGTTTTTTCAGATAATGCAATAACACTGAAAATAAGTCTTCGAAAAAATAAATGAAAATTTTAGTTCATTTAAATTTCATTAACTAAAAATGTATAAGATTAATCTACATCAAGCAGTGATTAATTACGAAAGTCTTTACTTTCACTAAGTAAGGCAATCCTGTTAAATTGCGTTGATCATGTTTTTTGTGTGATCTTTTGAAAGATCAACCAGTTTTGGAGCATTTCCATGATCACTTATCGTGGTAAGAGATAAAAAAAAAAAAAAAAAAAAGTGATTAATTGCCGAGCATTTTTTCTACTCCTTTGATCAAAATAACGAAACATTTTTCATTTGTTAATTTTTAGGACTCGTTTTCATATGTACTCGTATTTTATTTATTTGTTTTTTTAATTTTTTTATTATTAATTTGTTTTATTTATTTCTATAAAAATATTTTTTTCATTGTGAAAACGATTTTGTAAAATTGTGACAAGCACAGTGAGAAAATGTAATTGTAAAAAAAAATTATATAAAGAGAACAGTACATTGTTTCACTATACGAATAATTCATTTATTTTGTTCCCAAAAGAATGAATCAGATTTAGATATTCATTGAATATAGTTAACTAATTATACAAACTCGATTCCTTGTCATTTGCAAACAAAAATCGAGTTTTCTAGTTTAACTAGTTTACTAACATAAAACTAGATCAATAATTAATTTACTCCTGGGGCCAACAATGGGCACGTAAGGTGGTTCCAGGGATGGACGTCGGAGTGGACAATCTCCCCTCAGGCCGTCTCCAAAGCCCACACCTCCAACCCCCGAGGTTCAATCCCGATAGGCTGGCATTTGATCCCCAGAATTATCCCATGGTCTTTCACAATATCCACAATATTGTCACTATATACCAAACACGCTCAACCGGCGACTGATCAGATTTTCTCTCTGGAGGTCTGTGGGAGAGTTCAAGGACCGTTGCCTTGTGATACGGGGCAGCGGGTTATTTTTGAATGGTGACGCTTCGTGTAGTTCTGTTTCCAGTTAAGATAGAGGCGCTGGTAAAATACAACCCACAACAACAACTACTACAATTCATTCCCACCTTACTGATGCAATTTATTTTTTTATTTGTTTGTTGTATTTTGCAGTTTTCATTTTTATTTGAATTTGTTTCTTTGTTCATTCTATTTGTCTGTTTTATTTGCTTATTTTGTTTATTAGTTTTTTCTTATTTTTTTATATATATATATTTTTTGGGGTGGTGGGGGTTACTTTCATATATACTCGAATTGTTTCGTCGCCCAAAAACATAAATATACACTTTCGATACAAAATCGAACACGCTGACCATCGAGCGTCTAAGAAGTGACCGAAAGAGAATGAATTCGAGTGTTGTTCGTGGACGTGAATTGGGACACTGCACAGATAACGAACCATGAAACCATGGAATTTCGAAGCGGAAATGCTGCATTGGCCTCACCCCCCCCCCATCTTTTCCCTCCCCCCCTAAACCCCCTTTCCCCCTCCCCCTCCCTCGTCCTCCCTTCTGGGAAGCCAGAGAAAATTAGAAACTGAGGAGACGGTGGGCGAAAAAGAAAGCATATGTGAAAGTCAGTGTGTGTGTGTGTGTGTGTGTGTGTGTGTGTGTGTGTGTGTGTGTGTGTGTGTGTGTGTGTGTGTGTGTAGGCATACGTACACACACGCGCGTGTGTACGCGCACGCTGGCATGTGTGTACGTGTATTTACCTAACTGTAGTAAACACGACGACCAAAATTCCTGGGGTCATATCTTTTACTGTACAATTCGGCAACATCTCCTTGTTCTCCAATGATGTAAGCGTGCGTTCCAGTTCTACATAATTGTGTTTATCTAGTTAATCACGGGTAAATAGCTGCATTAGTGAGGTCCCCTCTCTCTCTCCTCATCAGTCGAATTGAGTTCAAAATTCATTTGTGTTGTGTGTGCGCGCCTGTGGGTGTGTGCGTCTGTATGTGTGTGCTTTCATGCGCGTTCGTGTGTTCATATTCTTGCACGATGACTTGGGAGCTGTTCAGTGCGAGACTCGACGCGAGTACAATGTGCATTATCATGTACCCCGCTCAGACTCTTTGGGGGACATTATCGTACCTATTTTTAAACTTTCGTACGTTCAAGGTGTCTCGTTTCACTTTACCTAGTGATTTAACGGGAAATTACCAGTTTCGTTTTATTCTATTTTTTCTTATTTACCTAATTTTATCACATTTCATTAGTCTCATCTAATTCACTTGTTCATATATTTATCTATTTTACTCTTCGGTGACACTTCCCAATTTCGCCAGCGCGACTCTACTTGCCTCACTACTCCTTCAACCGCTGTTTGTGTCTCCCCTCGCTCTTCTTTCTGTCAAGGTTGACACAGGTCTAAGGAGTGATGGGTCTGCCGTTTTCTTTGTCACAAATTGGGATGTTGTCGGCGTTTTGTGACGAGGCTACTTTATCTATTCGATTGGTTCTCAGTCTAGTCTCCATGGGGACACTCAAGGGAGCCATGACAATGATCTAGGAATCCCGTGGCCTGTTACAAATTATACATTTAAGTGCAATGTAGTCTAGTCATGCAAGTTAAGCATATCAAGAAAATCTATCAAATATAGCATAATTATGATTGTCAACTTTGTAATAAAGCAAAGGGTATCTCTTTTTAACCTTTGTTGGTCTTTTTACCTTGTTGGATGTGTCCTGCTGCATTGCTTCCGACCCAGGGCAATGGGCGAGATGCAGGGATGACCCGTCATCCAGGAGGAGCCAAGACAAGAGGGAGGGAGGAGTGGTGAATGGGAGTGGAGTATGTAGGGATGAAATGGATGGGGGTAGAATTATGCCATTTGACTTTGGCTACCTCCCTCGCAAGGAGGAAAAAAAGCCTTTGGTATTACCTTTGTTGGGGTCGTGGGATCTGGGAGGAAAATGAAGTTGAGCATTTATGAAGAGAGAAATGGAGTGGAGAAGATTTAGATCCACTTATCTAATCGAGTGGTTCATTGGCATAAGCACCAAGACTCGCAAACCCTTAGCGGAAGGCGGGCACCCCTCAGCATTCCAGGACCAGTTGGCGAGGTCTTGCTTTCTCCTGCTTCTTGCAACATCCCCCCCTATCGTCCCCTCCCCCCACCTCCTACCTGTTCCCTTTTCCCAATTTCTTCCTCCCCCCTCCCCCTTTTCCTTCGTCTTCTCTCTTTTCTTCTTCACTCGTCTTGTCTCCATTCCTTTTTCTTTCTCTCCCCATTTCTTTTCTCTTTCTTCTTTCCTCCCACCCGCTTCCTTTTTTTCAACTCCTTTTCACTCCCCCATTTCCCGTCCTTTCTCCCCCTTTTCCCATTTCATTTCCTTCTCTTCTTGTCTCCCTTTCCCCCCTTTCTATCCCACTTTTCCTTTCCCCTCCCCTTCCCCCTTCTCCTTCACATGTCCCCTCCCCTTTCCACTCTTTCTCCTCTCTTTTTTCTGCCCTTTCCCCTTTCGCCTCTTCTCAACTTACCCTTCGCCTCTTCCCCTTTCCCTCTCATGTTCCCTCTTGCTCATTCCCCTCTCTTCCCATCTCCCCTCGATGAGTGTGCACAATACCTTGGTCACCGCGGGGGAGAGAGGGAGAAGGGGGGAGAGCCTGGCGGTGCTCCCCCGACTGTAAAGGGGGAAGGTGCCAACGCTTGATGAAAGGGATTAGGCGAGGTCTCTCCGAGGACAGCGTCCCCCCCCCCCACCCCTACTCCTTTCAGGTAACTAGAGCTTCTAATTGAATTATGATGTCAGCTTCCGATAGAAGGGGTTGCATAAGCAACAGTTTACATATATATATATTAGAGATGAGCTTGTCATAGTTATATTATCATTATACAGGTTGACATTCAAAAATCCGGCAACCATAAATCCGGAACCTTCAGAAATCCGGGACAGATTTCGGGAGCGCATTTTGATTTTCATATTTCCCGCGTTGGTGCGCCACTGTTTTCTGGAGCTGCCGCTTACGCCAGAATCGGCTGTTGGTTCATGCTTCCACCTGCTAACAAGTAATCCTGCTCATTTTTCTCATTATTCTCCTCATTATAGCATTTATTTGTTGTTGTATAGCCCCAATATGGAATCAACAAAGAAGAAAGGTGACATAAAACGCGTTATCGATCGCAGAGAAAGTGGGAAAAACAAAAAAAAATTGGTACCAATGTGTCTGTGCGAACCATTTGTGAAACTTACGACATTATGTGTAAAAAGCCCATCTGCTATTTAGCTTCTTTCCTAAGAAGTACAGTACCGAGTATTTTATTTAGTTTAATTAAAATTCTTCGGAGGATCAGTTTTATATGTTTTATAAAATTGAATTAAAATTCTATATAACTATCTTTACTGTATTTTATTTAGTTCGTGAATAATAAAATTTCCTTTGCTTTTCACATTAAAGGACTGTACAGGTGGTAATTTTCTTTAAATATATACGGGGTACACCATACAAAATTATAAACTTCAAAAATCCGGCATTTTCAAAAATCCAGCAGTCCTCAGGTCCCGAGGTTGCCGGATTTTTGAAAGTCAACCTGTGTATGTTTTTTTAGGGGGGCGGCTTCTTACATGATGGTCGAATGCATCGAATTAGAAAGTACTTTCGTAATTCTGACATTTACTTGATGTAGGCTATGACTGTGTGTGTGTCATGGCCATCCTGGAGGTAGGCACTTGACGAAACAGCTTGAAATTGTAAATAGCGCAACTGCGAAAATATGACGGTGGAAATAACAGCTAAGAAAAAAAGAATTCACGTGGTACGAGAGAGGAAACTAGCTTCCACGATTAAAGCATAAATACAAACCTTCTAGAAGCGGCTAAATTTCTTGAGGTTAAAAAGATAAACAAGTAAAAGTTGTTGTTGTTTTATGTCTGGCTCCCGTTGCATTTTGGGGACATCCCACAGGGAATGCCATCCGGGATTATGGGATTCCAGATCCCCACTCCCACGTAGCTGTTGTCACGATGGCCCAAATGTGTTTATACAGGACCACAGAAGACCCGGGGAGGACATACTTCGGCGGTTACACCCTCAGCCAGACCAGACGACATGACGTCACGCTTGCATCGACGTCAGCAACGCTCGTGACTAAAATGAAACGACACTCGAGTGGGGTCACAAACATCTTCGTCATGGGGTTTTTAGACCACCTGCCGTCAGGCATTGCACCTCCTGACGTGGGAAATTGATGCAAGACGTCCTTCTCCCCAGATCCTTTGACGCAAAGAGAGAAGGGGCACGCACACTCACCCAGCCTCTTTATCGTTAGATATATAACCGTTCTTTCCGAAGCGGCGCCGGTCAGGGATTCCTGGACACGAGTGCCCTTCCCCCCCCCCCCCGCCATCACCCCCCCCCCAAGAACCGAGCCAATTACGGTAATCAGAACAAAATATGTAAAGTCTCTCCTCGCAGCTCCTATCATCACTTCATCACTGGGAGATCCTGCTCTTAGACGAAAGAAAGCGTCGGGTCAGTATAGGATATGTAAACGTGCATTATGACAGTGAAGGGTTTGGACAGACAGACGGGCAGAGTGGCAGAGGAAATGTGAGACAGGATGTCTAGACGTGTGCGAGTGTTTGTGCGTTTCTCTCTTTCTCTCTCTCTTCTCTCTTCTCTGCTTCTTTCTTCTTTCTCTCACTCTCTATCCAGTCTTTCTCTTTTCTCACTCTATTTTCTCTCCTCTCTCTCTTTCTCTCTTATCTCTGCTTCTTTTTTCTTCTTTATCTCACTCCCTGTCTCTCTCGTGTCTCACTCTACTGTCTCTATCCTCTTTCTCTCTATCTCTCTTCTTTCACTCTCTGTCCAGTCTTCCTCATTTATCACTCTCTTCCCTGCTTCTTTCTCCTTTATCTTGCTCTCTATCCAGTCTCTCTCTTTTTATCATTCTACTTTTCTCTCTTCTCTCTTCCCTGCTTCTTTCTTCTTTCCCTCTCCAGTCTTTCTCTCTTCCCACTCTACTTCTCTTTCCTTCTCTCTCTCTCCTACCTATCGAGCTGTCTGTGTGTCTTTCTCTCTTTTGTCTTGCCTTTCGTCTCCCTGCCAACCTCTGTGTGTGTGTGTGTGTGTGTGTGTGTGTGTGTGTGTGTGTGTGTGTGTGTGTGTGTGTGTGTGTGTGTGTGTGTGTGTGTGTGTGTGTGCGCGCGCGCAAGTGTTTATGTTTGTGTTTTGGTTTTGGTAACTAGGAAGTGTCGGAGTCTCTTTGAATGGACGAAGCGTTTGATCACTTTTTTAATATTTCGATTGAGGCCATGCAACAGTTCCTGGACATCTTGACATCTCCACATCTTCCTGGACATCTTGAATTTAATGTTTACATGTACAGTTGCCACCACTTCCGGATACACTGGCTCTGGGTCGTTTAGTTCCGACGTACGTAAGTCGTTTACGACTTCGACGACTCGTAAATATACGACGTGAACAAATGCTCCGCGTTCAAAGGTTTCCGGTTACTGTAGTACTTACAACTGAAACGAAGTGTCCGGATCTGATATACGAGAAAGTGGAAGAATGAAATTTCTTGACAATGATGCAAGGTTTATCTTTGCTGATAAGCGTGGCGTCATTGATGATAACGAACAGCTAATGTACGGGAAAGGACAAATATGACAAGACCCATAGTAGGGTGACAGTAGTTCATAAGACGCGTGTGCTTTCTTATGTTGGTACTCACCGTTCAAACTCCTCTCGCCAGCCTATCAAAGGGAGGTATGGTAGCTCGGTTGGTAAAGCGGGTGACTGCCGAGCATAAGGACGTAGGTTCAAAGCCTGATTGGCCCCCGATTAACCGCTTACTTCACATCGCCAGTTAGTTAACCCTGGTTTGAGAGGAACAGGAATCCTGGAGGCTTTGTATGCAGTCCGGATGTTCTTATCCATAACGCTAAATACGTCAAAATAATTCCTCTTACTGCGAAAACAGATGCAAGATTTCCTCCCTAATAAAAAAAAAATATAATAATAATATATATATATATTAATAAGAACACGGGTGCGTGTGTTCACTCATGCAAAGTAGACCACTTTTTGCACTAAAGATGTAATATACGAAAGCGCTCTGCTTCGTTAGTTTCTTTTTCCAAGTGGTCTACTTTGCATATATTATATATATATCTATATATATATATATATATATATATATATATATATATATATATAATAGAAAAGGTAAATAAATAAATAGATTACTTTGGGAGATAACTATTTGCATCGCCCTGAACATTTACCTAATCCACTTCCTTTCTCAGTTATGGACCAGCAATAATTGACGATAAAAACCCAGTTGGTATGGCTACCCATCGCGGAACCTGTTCAAATGCTTTCAGATGGTAAAGGAGACAAAGAACAGTACATGTTCTCCTTTCCAGAACATTCTTATTGACACGTGATGACCTCAATCTTCTCATGGTGAGGTCAATTTTGTTTTAGTTAGAAAACAGTTCAGAGTCGTGAATTCTGAAAAAAGAAATGATGTGTTTAGATAACATGAGAATTCTTAATAATTTGGATCGCTGGACTTTCTTCTATGACTCGCCTTTCCGAAGAAATATCTGATAAGTTTTTTTTTTTTTTCTAATTCTCATTATCTCTTTGTAATCGTTGTATTTGTTCTTTTGCGAGAGAGAAAGGGAGGGAAGGACAAAAGGAAAGTGAAAGAAAAGGAGAAATAGAGAGAATGGGAGAAAATGAATGTTGTCACTGTATTTTTGTCCGTCACAAGTTCTTGGGTCTAGTTGATTTGTGTTCTTACTAGGCAATTCGTAAAAAAAAAAAAAAAAAAAAAAAAAAAAAAAATTATATAATATATATATATATATATATATATATATATTATTATTATTTTACAGTTTTTGTTTCGGGACTATGCACATTTATTAGTCTCTTTTGTTTGTTCTAGATGCCGTCAGGCGATTTTATTCAGGTGTTCTGAACTGTTTTGATGAACCAGTTTGTGATTTACTTCCTTTAGCAACTCCCCTGCAAGACAAATTTGCCCAACCCATTTTTCTCCGTTTTATCGTTATCGACTTTTTTTTTCATCGTTTTCTTCTTTCTCTTTCTTCTTCTTTTTTTTCGTCTTTTTCACCTTCTACTCATTTTCCTTTTCCTTCTCCTCTTCCCCCTCATCTCCTATCTCCTCCTCATCCTTCTTCTTCTCCTCCTCCACGTCCTCGTCCCTCTCCTCTTCATTCTTCCCCTCCTCATCCTTCTCCTCTTTATCCTCCTCCTCCTTCTGGGCATTGACCCTTTTCGAGAGGAAGAACCGAAGGAACCGAAGGAATGCCCAGCCACAACAGAACCTAAAACTACCCACCCAGTTGGGTGTACAGTTGCCACCACTTCTATAGTATTACACTGGTTTTATGTCATCTTCTAGGGAACTATTTATTAACATATCGTATCTTTGGATCTTATGTTTACGATGTCAAGAAGTCGTTTACGGCGTGTTTGTATCGTAAGTGGTCGATGCTTACTATTGTCGCGCGTGGTGGGGAAAAAACTGCGCGATAAGCACACTAGGAAAAACACTACGAGAAAATGTAGTTTTTATTGCCTCAACCTTTTCCTTATCCGAATTTTATCGTATCATTAATAAAGCAAAACTATCAATGAAGACTTTGGCCTTACATGGTATTTTTTCCGACTTTCAATTCTACTTGTCTCGTAACCTCAGGAAGGCGATGGTCGACCACGAAGCAGAAACCCGAACTAATGACGTCATGTCGTTGTCGTATCCACGTCGAAGTCTTTCCCTTGACGACGACGAAAGAAACGCACAGAGGTCCTGTAGACTTCGGGGAACCTTGGAGGCGTGTCGGGAAAGAGAACTCCCATCATGGTCCCGTTAACTTTCCACCCTATCCGAGGGGTTAACCCGTGTTCTTCGGGGAATTAGGATCTGAAGATAAACAGACGTATCCGGTCTCGGGTTTGTTCTCACGCAAATCTTTTCCCTAATCAAAACTCGCTTCTTTGCCACACAAGGATTCTCCCCATTCCTCTCCCACGACTCACGTTTGACTGATTAAAATCGTCTGACGGCAGCCGACACAGGAAAATGTTGTCAATGGCAAGATTGAACACCAGGACTGGAAGGAATTTCCTTAAGTTCATCTTTAGATGAAGCAAAACGTTTGGCTACTGGCAAACCATTTAAGCTCGTTTATGCTCGCGCGCTAACACACACACACACACACACACACACGCACGCACGCACACACACAGTTGACCTATGACTACAAGGAAAATAAATAAATTCAAGAACGTGACACAACATCACATGAAAACTGACACGTCACACACTCAGTAACGTAAAACACGCACGCACACGCACACACAAACACGCGCGCGCACGCCTCCTCAGCGATCTGAGTTTGAGTCGGCACTCCAACTCTGTTGGGCAAGAAACTGGATGTGGGTAAGGGCATTAACCATAGATCGGGCCATATATGAGCTCTGAGCTCTCATCCGGGAGGGTAAAACTCCTGATCACGAGTCCAACGTGTGATCCAAGCCTGGTGAATCTCTGACGCGTACACATACACATACATACACACACACACACACACACACACACACACACACACACACACACACACACACACACACACATACATTCGCACAAACATACACACACACACACACACACACACACACACACACATTCACTCAATCACACACAAATACACGCACGCACATATTCGCACACATGCACACATTCACTCAACCACACACACAAATACACGCACGCAAACACACACACACACACAAATACACGCACGCACATACTCGCACGCACACACACACACACATTAACTCAACCACACACAAATACACGCACGCACACACAAGTACGTGCGGATGTGGACGTATTACAGTGTACGTGTGGGTACTTGCACGTTAGCATGCCGATCTTCCGGATTCCAAGAATGGGCAACTTCCGGCGGGCACGGAGCCGGCACGTAGAGCCCGAAAAGCCCTCCACTTTCCTCCGGAACCGGCGACTGATCACTCTCACTCCTCCCTTCCTTCTTTCCTCCCGTCCTTTCTTCCTCCTTCCTTTTCACATTCCTTCCAACTTCCTCTCCCTTCCCAGATCCCCTCCCCTTACCATCCTCCCCGCCTCCCTCCATCTTCCTCCTTTCCCTGCCCTTCCTCCTCCCCCCCTCCCACCTCCAAGAACGAAGAGCGAGCGAGCGAGCGATCAAGCCATTGAGCCTGTCCCCGCGTGAGTCCGTCCACGCGATGACGCAATGAATGAATGAGCCAATGAATGAATGAATGAAACCTCTGACGTCACGGGGGACCCCCCCCCCTCTCCGTGCGTGCGATAACCAATGGGCGTTGGGATTACGGAGGGAGACGCTGAGGACTTGGGGGGGGGGTGCCCACTTCTCAGTGCCTCGACCAACACACACCCCGACCAATGATGATGGACTGGCTAGCTGACTCAGGCTCGTTTCGCACGCATCGACTTTTCGCCGTGCGCCGTCCACGACACGACATCATGCTCTCAAATAACAATCTATGGACGCTTTCACACGTGGTCGCAACGTGTGAAAGCGTCCATAGACACGCATGGTTATTTGAGACCACGACGACGTGTCGTGGACGGCGCACGGCGAAAAGTCGATGCGTGTGAAACGAATCTGACGGTACACTGGGTCACTGTCAAATCTTTGTTATGGGAGTCGCCAAACGATTCCATTCAGGTGCCCCGCGCCCCCTGGACTGAACGGGACCCCAATGGACCGGGACCCCATTGTGGTTGAGGTCTGTCCAGTGAGCCACTGTGGAATAGACTAGAAATAAAAGAAAGCACATACACACACGCACACACACATATACACATACACACACACACACACACACACACACATACGCACATATACGTACACATACATATACATACACACACAAACACGTATGCATATACACACACGCGCACACAGTGTTGACAGACTTGTGACGCAAACTGTACAAAGCTTATTTACAATAGAAAATGCTTTTCAATGTTGAAGAATGTCCACATTTGGGAACAAAATCTTCTCCCCGGCGAAAGCCGCAGGAAGCATCAGTTCTTTGTAGCCTACTGTACAGCAACCGGACTTTGACATGAGAAAACACTCTGTAAGCAAATCCTGGCGTGGACACACCCTAAGGGTGCGTGTGTGTGATTCACCATGGTCTTGGATCACGTGTTGGACCCGTGATCGACAGCTATTACCCTCCCGGATGAGAGCTCAGAGTTCGTATATGACCGATCTATGGGTGATGCTGTGACCTTACACGCACGCGCACACACACCACACACACACACACACACACACACACACACACACACACACACACACACACACACACACACACACACACACACACACACACACACACACACACACACACACACACACACACACACACACAACTCCCAGCCCACGAGAGTTGTAGTAACGACTCGCAGCGCAGCGATACTGAAATTAGTTCAGTCCTGTTCGGGATTCGAACCTGGACCGCCGTAGTGGGGGCCGGGAACTCTTCCAACTGCGCCACGAGTCGTGTGTGTGTGTGTGTCTGAAGCCCCGGGGGTGGGGTAAACATACCCTGGGGGACTCTGAAACTGAAACGTGTTTTCCTCGCCTCTCCTGAAAGTCTTGCAAATTCACGTGATCTGTTTCGGGGATTAAATCCCAGCGTCGGTGGGGACGTGTGATCTCTTCACGTGGTTAAATCCCAGTCTTTTAAGGATCTGTGTGTGTGTGTGTGTGTGTGTGTGTGTGTGTGTGTGTGTGTGTGTGTGTGTGTGTGTGTGTGTGTGTGTGTGTGTGTGTGTGTGTGTGTTTGTTTGTCACTGAGGCTGTTGTGGTTCAGTATACAGACATTCAGTGGATACTGACGTGTCTCAAATTCCTGTATACAAAATGCGAGCAGGACACCGTCGCTAAGTTACCTAACGTTACCTCTAGGTTAGGTAAGGTTTAGGATAGGTTTAGGTTGGGTTTTGGGTTTGGACTGGGGTTCGTTTGCATTGGGTTTCAGGTTTAGGTCAAGCATGAAATTCAGGTTAAGTTTAGGTTGGCTTTTAGGTTTGGGTTTTATGTTTAAGTCAAGTAGGTTAGGTTAGGTTTAATTTTGTTAGAAGAGTGTAAAGAAGTATTGTGTGTAGTTCGGAAACACGGATGGAAACTGAAAAAGATAATTATTAATAGTAATAAGGATGATGATGATTGTTACTTTCAGACTGAAAAATAATCCACAAGCAACAATCCCTGAACCCTTCCATAGATCTCTCCGAGAAGAAATGTTAGACTCTCAGTTTCGTTCCACACGTATCGACTTTTCGCCGTGCGCCGTCCACGGCACGACGTCGTGGGTACGTTTCAGTGTCACCTGCTGGAAGGGTGATGTATAGCTATCGCCAGTTGGAAGATAGTTGACAGTGGGAGATCCTGGACTCGTCCCGGGAATCGAGTTCCAGCCCTACGGGACCGCACCACCAGGTATAGAGGCAAGAAGGATGACAGGATACGAAGACGACCTGCGGTGGGGAGACGGTCCTTTCTGACGTCCATTCAGGTCCTTCAGAAGCGGGCAACCTTGGTAGGCCCGGGGGTGGGGTGGGGTGGGGTGGGTTGCTTAGGGTGTTATTAGTGTTTGAATGAACACGTGATCTCCCCCTTGGGGGGGGGGGGGTGACGCGGCCGCCAGACGCCGCCGCCGCAGCCGCCGGGTGGAACAGACGATGCCGCTGTTCACGGCGGCTCGTCGTCGGCGGAACGAGGTCAAAGCGGCGTCGGAGCTGATGGCCCAATGGCTGGTGATCATAGATGTGGTATTGATGCTAGCAGGGAGGCGGTAGTTTTAAGGATTAGTGGTGGTAGGGGTGATGGTGGTATTGGTTGGGTGGTCGAGAGGCGTGATTCTATTTAGCCGCCTATAACCAGCGATTCTGTCCTTTTGGACAATCTCTGTCTGAAGAGAAGTCGGAGATAAAGAGGTTTGAGAAGGGAGGGAGCACAACGATGGAATCAAGAGGACAAAAGTAACCAACCAACATTCTTTTACGAGATGAGAGTAGTCTTTCTGCTTCTCTCTTCCTATAGCTCTCTCTGCCTCTCTCTTTCTCTCCATTTTTAAAATTTAGTACATTTATTTTCTCTTGATCTCCTATGAGTACCACCCCACCCCCAACAGAGTGGCATAAGGTGGAGATCTCCTCTTGATTTGATGTGCGACGTGTTCCGCACCGCCCCCCCCCAAAAAAAAAAAAAAAAAAAATCATATATATTATATATTATAGATATATATATACATACACGTCTGTATACAAGGTTTATCGATGTACTTTACGGTGATATTCTAAAAATATATATACATTTCCTTGTACAAATCCTTGGAAGAGAAAGATACAAGGAAAGATTTTTTCTGAGAATACCACCGTAAGATTCTTACGGTGGTATTTTTAAAAAAGTTTTCCTTATATAAATCTTTCTTTTCCAAGAATTTATGTAAGATTTATATAAGGAAAAAAATTAAGAATACTACCGTTAGTTCTCTTAGAAGTCGTCCAACCAGATTCTCTCTGTTGTCTTTCCCAATGTTTCCCAATGTCACTTCGAGTGATACGGGTCTATAGTTTGATGGGTCCTCCCCCTCTTTTCTCTCTTTTTCTCTAAGATGCAATATGGAGACTATAATCAACAGGTCTCATTCCAAGCTCCCCTCCCCCCACACACACACATACAGACAGACACACACACAAACAAATGCATACACACGTACATACACATGCATGTTAGCATCCGTGTCTGTTAATGTTACATTTTGTAAAACATTCGTATAAACATGATTATTAGGAACTTGGAAATAGTTAGTTGGTCTGATGCTCCCCTGTTCCCCCTTCTACACCCCAACCCCCCGGGTGGGGGGAGGGCATGGGGGGGGGTCTACCGCCCACTTTATGAATGAATGATTTAGGGACAATTCCCCCTCCCCCTTTTTGTGGGGTAAGGAATTCAGATGTGTGTGTGTGCATTGACTTCATCGTATATATGAATTACAATATACAGGTTGGAGTTGTACTCGTGGGGTCCGGTCTTTATATATCCGTTGGTCGGTCTATGAATTAAATTTGCTCAGTTTTGCCCATCGGAATTGCCTCTAATTTGTTCCACAAATTGACACAGGTGTGTGTGTGTGTGTGTGTGTGTGTGTGTGTGTGCCTAATTTTACCTAAATTACCTAACTGTAGCATGCAGAAAAGGAGCAACGCTCATGGGGCCCGTCTTCTGCTCTCGGAGGATCATACCTTGCTACAAACTCGCGTTTGGGATGCATCTCCTTATTCTCCAATTATAAACTTAATTGTATTTCGCCAATTTCAGTATGGGTTTTGCGCGTCACCGCTTCCCCCCCCCCCATCACTCAGTCCTCCCCCTCCCCCCCCCCGCATCCACGCCCACGCCTGTGGTGAACACACCCACACCCGTCTCAATCTCGTGTTTACCAAGCGGTCGGGGAGAAAAGCGATTTTCAGAGTTATGTTGGTTGGTTTCCATGACAACGCCACCCCCTCCCCTCCCCCCATCCCCGTCTTTAACTTGTCTCTCAACATTGATTGTTTGTGTTTGAAGGCATGGGTGGGGGGGGGCGTGGTGGGTAGGTAAGGGGCGTGTCGATGGGGGCGTGAGGCAAGTGGGTGGGGAGGACAAGAGGAGTGACAGGGAGTGGCAGGGAGTTGTGAACAAAAGAAGAACAACACCAATAGGAAGATGAATAGTATTAGGTGCGTAGATGAGAGAGAGGGGAGGGGAGGGGGGGAGGATAGAAATAGATTGATAGAATAGAGAGACGGGACAATGACATGCATAGTGAGGAGGACAGGTAATTCTTGATACATGGCTTGGGATAATGGGTCTCTGTTTAGCTGAATAAAATCGTCAGGTGGTCTTGTTGATCAGCCCACCCCCCAAAAAAAAATCCTTTTTCCCGTTAACATTTGGGAAATATCGGGACGGGGCCGGGCCGACATGGAGTTTCCAGTGTCTAAACCAGCGTTTCTCAGCCAGGGTTCCGTGGAACCCTGAGGTTCTGCAAAAGGTTACTATAATAATGTAATATAGACATTATCCTATTTAACCTATTATTACGATGAAAATAAAATGAGAAATATATATATATATATATATATATCTTTTTTTTTTTTTTTTTTTATGCGCAGGGGTTCCTTGAGATACGCATTTTATTTTCAAGGTTACGCAAGGGTAAAAAGGTTGAGAAACGCTGGTCTAAACACTGCTCGGAGAAGCCACATCGTCTGCCTCCAGAATCAGCGATCGAATTTACAAAATATCCTAACCCCTAAGTCTAGACATAAATCTTTAAATGGCGGAGATTTTGACCTAAATCAGCTGTCTCCATAATGTCGAGGTTATGTCTAGATATAAGCATTTAGGTCGCTGACATACTAAGAATTTAAGTCAAATCTCCCCGTCATTAGGGTAAGGATCTTTTTATAAATTAAGGTTAGGACCTTTTATAAATTCGGCCCCAGGGGTCCGAGAAGTCTCCTACGGCGAACCAAGGGTCCCCAGTACCCGCCACCTTAACCCTGTGTGTTTGAATAGCCAGGGCAATCACTCTTTGGGACAGGAATACTCAACCAGGGGAAATTTTGTCCTGTGGAGACATTTTTTGTTGTTGTTGGGGGGAAGAGGAATACAGATATTTTTTTTTAGATTGTTGGAATGTTGATATTATATATATATATATATATATATATATATATATATATATATATATAAATAAATTATATATATATATATATATATATATATATATATATATATATATATATATTCAAATTACAAAATTACATATTCTACGATTTGGGTAACCTACTGGTCGTAATGCTCTTTAAATGTCACTGTGGTGGTAATAGTAGTGGTGGTGGTGATAGTGGTGGTAGTGATAGTAGTGTTGGTGGTGATAGTGGTGGTAGTGATAGTAGTGTTGGTGGTGATAGTAGTGGTGGTTGTAATATTAGTGAATATTAGTGGTGGTGCTGATAGTGGTGGTTGTAAAAGTAATGGTGGTGATAGTGGTGGTGGTGAAAGTGGTGGTTGCAAAAGTAATGGTGGTGATAGTGGTGATAGTGGTGGTGAAAGTGGTGGTTGTAGTGGTGGTGATAGTGGTGGTTGTGATAGTAATAGTGACGGTGGTGATAGTGGTGATTGTAATAGTAATGGTGGTGGTGAAAGTGGTGGTTGTAGTGGTGGTGATAGTGGTGGTTGTAATAGTAATGGTGACGGTGGTGATGGTTGTGGTGGTGGCGTTGACGAAGGCGGCGTGGGAGTATAGGAGGCAAATAGCGTGAGAGCGAGAGTTAGCAAGAGAAGGGCAGTGGTCGAGGGAGTGAGGGAGAGTTTGGGGATATTGGATGTGTTTGTTTTCGTGTGCTTTTGCGTGGGTGAACGAAAGTTTACCTGTGGCGGTGAGTGAGGGCGAGTGTGGGTGGGTGAAGGTGTGGGTGAGTGAGGGTGAGCGTGGGTGAGTGAGGGTGAGTGAGGGTGAGCGTGGGTGAGTGAGGGTGAGCGTGGGTGAGTGAGGGTGAGCGTGGGTGGGTTAGTGAGGGTGTAAGTGACCCCTGAGATTAGGGGGAAGGGGGCGAGTAAAGGGAGTGGAGTGGATGAGTAAGGACGTGGTACCGGTAGGGTGAGTATGAGTATTGAAAGCCTTGTAGCAGACGTAATTCTTTATATATATATATATACTTTATATATATATATATATATATATATATATATATATATATATATATATATATCACATCATCATAAAGCGTTCTGGCTCTAAATCAGAGATGTTTCGAAACGACTTTGCTATTTCTCAAAAGAATAATTTCCCAATTTTGGCACAGAAGTCCACGTGCACCCCAGAATAAAGTAAAACTGACCTTCAGGTGTGATGGGGTCGGGGGAGGATCCATGACGTCAGCTGGTTCAATTATTATTATCATTTTTAGTGGATATGCGTGGTAGAACACTTGGGTAGTGTTGAACAAATGTTCCCCGATAGCCTGTTCATTTGAACACGGCCGAGGTGTTCTTTACAAGTGATGATGAACATTTACTATTCTCTGGTCTTGTTGAATTATATTTTTTACCAGCATCCGACCTAGGTATGGACCAAAAGGTCTCTTGTCGGAATGCTCCGTCATCAGCTCCGAGAAAGTCTCGTTTTGTAGAGGAAATTCGAATTTGACCTGTGGATCAGTTGATGGAAGGTTTTTTTTCCACAAGACCCTTACTGTGATGTCTCGTACTCCATTTGAGAGAAGAATGTCGTTGTTATGAACTGTAGTTCACCAGCGCTTCTATCCTTGTGGGCAATCTCGCCCCGTTGCGGTTTTTAGTCAGTCAAGGGTATTATTATTATTATTATATTATTATTATTATATTATCATATTATTATTATATTATCATATTATTATTATAATTATTATAATTATTAATTATTTATTATTATTATTATTAGTATTATTATTAGTATTATTATTAGTATTATTAGTATTTTATTTTATTATTATTATTATTATTATTATTTTTTTTTTTTTAAGGCAGCGGTGCTAAGATGGTGGAGACTGGTATTTTGTCGTCTAGGATTTGGTGTATGGGCAGTGCTGCTTGAGGGCCGTAGATGAATAGGTAGTTATTGCCCGTAGTTACTGCACATAAATTGGTCAGTTTAAGGCTTTATCACACTGGACTGTTTTTCCTCCGACTGTTGGATCAAATTTGCAGTCCGCAGCTGTCGAGAAGGAATCAGATATGCTGGAGGAAAATAATTTACCTCCAGCATATCAAATGACATTCTCTGTCTTTTTGTTGGCGGTAAAAGTGCTGGAGGTGGACGGTACCGCCGATTAATCGGAGATTGAAGGAAAAATTGCCCAGTGTGATAAACTCTTTAGCCGTAGGTGTGATACGTGTTACATTATCAAATAGTTGATGGTCCTATGGGAGGTGGGAATGTCCTGTTCTTAGGCTCGTTTCACACGTATCGACTTTTCGCCGTCCACGACACGACGTCGTGCTGTCAAATAACCATGGGTGTCTATGGACGCTTTCACACGTGATCTTGACATGTGAAAGCGTCCATAGACACCCATAGGTTATTTGACAGTGCGACGTCGTGTCGTGGACGGCGCACGGCGAAAAGTCGATACGTGTGAAACGAACCTAAGGCGTACTGTTTCAAAACGTTGGTTATGTTGATGTTAATATAGCCATGGTTGTATTTGGACTTCCTTAGGGAAAGATGTCACCGTCACCCCTTATATGCAAAGGGGGACGGAGAGGGGGGGCCGCCGATTAAATGAAGCGGCCTCGCTGTGGATGTAGTGTGTCTTGCGACACTGCTTCTGACCCAGGGCGGTGGGCAGGGTGCAGGGATGACCCGTCATCCAGGAGGTGCTCAGATGAGAGGAAGGGTGGGAGGGGTGTGGAGTGTATTTAGGGATGAAATGGGTGGGAGTGTTTTTATGCCTTTCCCTTTTTGGCTACCTCCCTTGGAAGGGGGAAAAAGCCTTGGTATATGTATGTATGTAGCTTGATATACTGAAAACTATTGCGAGTAGGTAGTAGATTTATAAATTATTCAAATGTTTGGGATACCCAAACGTACATCGATGACGTGGTAACTCGGGGCAAATTAAAGATAAATCTAAAAAACCTAAAGAACTGGGGCTGCACAGTGTGTGTGTGTGTGTGTGTGTGTGTGTGTGTGTGTGTGTGTGTGTGTGTGTGTGTGTCCGCGCGCTTGTGTGGGTGGTTGTTTACGCATAAACACGTGTATAAACGAGGACATAACGTGTGTGAGTGTGTGTGGGTGGTTGTTTACGCATAAACACGTGTATAAACGAGGACATAACGTGTGCGAGTGTGTGTGGGTGGTTGTTTACGCATAAACACGTGTATAAACGAGGACATAACGTGTGTGAGTGTGTGTGTGTGTGTGCAGCATGTGTAGGCGTGGGTGTGTTTAATGGAACGCTCAAATGGAAAAATGAGGGACGGCGGCCACCAAACGGAAGCGGAAGATCCAATTGAAAGAGTTGTTGTTATTGCCCACGGGAGGCGGGGAGACGGCCCATCGTGCGAGGGGGCGGTAGGGGTGGAAGTAGGGTTCAGTGTGGGCGAACCTAACGGGGAATAGAAATACAAAATGCACCCGAAGTACGCTGCATAGGGAAGCTAGTTAAAGGATATTGGCTGAGTCTGACTTGGTTGGGTTAGGGTAGGAGAGGTTAGGATAGGGAAGGGTAGGGTAGGATAGGGAAGGGTAGGGTAGGAGAGGTTAGGATAGGGAAGGGTAGGGTAGGAGAGGTTAGGATAGGGAAGGGTAGGGTGGGAGAGGGTAGAGTAGTTTAGGGTAGGGTAAGATAGGTTAAGG
>NC_134793.1:19606599-19614099 GCF_046742065.1 Oratosquilla oratoria | reverse complement strand
TAAAGACATTGACAGACTGGAAAAAGTACAATGGCGAGCCACAAAACTGATTCCAAATATCAAAAATAAATCATACGAAAATCGACTAAAACATATCTGTTTTCCCTAAAAAAGCGTAGACTCACAGGTGACTTGATACAGGTCTTTAAGATTCTAAAGTGAATTGACATCAAAAGTGACAAAATTTTCACATTGAATGAGAATCAGACAAGAAACAATGGTCTCAAACTGTCCGGAAATAGATTCAATTTGGAAGTAGGTAGAAACAACTTTACCAATCGTGTAGTTAATGGAATAAACTTCCTGTAGTGCAATGTAGTTCAGTTCGAAGCTTTAAGAATCATTTAGATACACCTAAGCAAGATGCTGTAATGATTATGATTTTATATTATTTGTTTTTGTTTTTGTTTTATCATTTGTCTATCTGATTTTCATTTATTATTAGTTATATGTCAATTTATTATTATTTACTATTTACATGTTTGTTTATTATTTAACTATACCTATGCATTTATTTATGTATTTTATTTGTTATTTACATTAGTTTTTATTTATTATTTTATGATTTTTTTCGCATCCGACCTAGATATGGACCAAAAGGTCTCCTGTCGGCATGCTCCGCCTTTGTAATCCTTTGTAAAAATGTGTGTGTGTGTGTGTGTGTGTGTGTGTGTGTGTGTGTGTGTGTGTGTGTGTGTGTGTGTGTGTGTGTGTGTGTGCGTGTGCGTGCGTGTACAGCAGAAATACGCCGCAGGTAACGCCCTAACCCGCTCAGCCAGTAGCTTCCGGATTAACTTTTTAATATAGTAAACATGGAAATTATAATGATAATAAGAATTGTAATAACAATGATAGTAATTTTAATAGTAATACAGATTTGTGATACTAGGAATTATAATAGAAATGACAGTGATAACGATAACAGAAATTGTTGTAATGACAATGTCAGAGTAATAATTTAAAAATAGTAATGATTATTAATAGGAATAGAAATTGAAATAGTAATGATGGTAACAGAAATGATAATAGTAAAAATAATGGTAATATAATTTATAGTGGCAATGATTATAATTATACTAATGGTAATAGTAATTAGTAATTATATTAGATTAATGGCAATGGTAACCAAAGTAATATTAATTATTAGTAATAAGTGATAATAGAAACTAATTATGATAGTAATAGAAACTATAATGGTAATAGAAATAATGATAATGCTAATTATGACAGAGGTAATAGTAATAGAAATGGTAATAATAAAGATAATCTGTATTAAAATGGTAATTAGTAATGACAGTGATAATGATAGTGTTAATAGCAATGATGATTATAGTAATAGAAATCACAATACCGATGAACATCAATGATGGAAATGATAGTAATAATAATTGCAATAGTAATGATAGTAACTAAGTTATAATGGTAATGATGATAAATCCCTAGGCAAGTTCAACATGGTCTATAATTTGACAAACTGAAGAGGGAAGACGAGCCACCAGAACCTGTAGGTCACCATATCATGTCTACATACGCAAATTCTATATAGACGAGTACGCACGTTGACCATCTACGGAATATGACGTGGGAAGGGTCTATCCACTCCCCCCCCCCAAAAAAAAAAAAAAAAAAAAAGTGGGGGGAGCCACTGTCCTCGCCGGTGCAAGAGAGTAAAGTAAAAGGTGGCGGCCCACTAGGCATTTCACACTAGCATGCTACTTGCTTTTGCTACTCCGTTCGAGTAGAAACTACGGTTACGAGGTTTCGATTTTCAGATTCCCAAATGTCAAATTACTCTTGCGTCACATTAATGAGAAGCTGAACGACGAACTAAGAGAAGTTAAACCTAGAATACGAATGTTAGACACATTGTCGAAACGTTCTTACGGAAGTCTAGAATATGGTAGAAGTAGTTTCTGCTCAAACGAAGTAGCAAAAGCAAGTAGCATGCTAGCGAGAAATCCCTAGCATGCCACCACCTTTGAGTGTACATGTGTAGCCACGAGCACCGTTGTGTACATGTACGTGTACACCTGAAAAACTACCGAGGCTGATACATGGTGTACATGTTCATTTGTACGTGTGCACACAAACGTCACTCCATGTCAAGCTCGTCATCACAGAGATAAGTAGACGAGACGTAGTTCTTCGTTTTGGCGTCATGTAACGTCGCACTTCCCCTGGGGGCGCCATCCAGGTCGCGTGACGTAAAGTTACACGTGACGACGGGGTGACGAAGTGCCCTTGCTCGGGTCTCGGGAGGGGAGGAGGGGAGGGAGGGGAGGTCGCGGGGACACGTGAGACGCCCTGAAGGAAGAGAATTCTTCGACGAAGTCAGCTGAATGCGCGCAGTTGGGTGCCAGGAGATGTTGACTGCCACGGGAGTACGTGGGAGGGCAGAAGAATAACCGACAGGAGGAGGAGGAGGACGAGGAGGAAGAGGAAGAGGAGGAGGAGGAGGAGGAGGAGGAGGAAGAGGGGAGGAGGAGGAAGAGGGGGAGGAGAGAAGAGGGGGAGGAGGAGAAGGGGGAGGAGAAGAGGAAGAGGGGGGAGGAGGAAGAGGAGGAGGAGGAGGAAGAGGGGGAGGAGGAGGAGGAAGAGGGGGAGGAGGAGAAGAGGGGGAGGAGGAGAAGAGGTGGAGGAGAAGAGGGGGAGGAGGAGAAGAGGTGGAGGAGAAGAGGGGGAGGAGGAGGGGGGAGGAAGAGGGGGAGGAGGAGAAGAGGGGGAAGAGGAGAATAGGGGAGGAGGAAGAGGGGGGAGGAGGAGGAAGAGGGGAGGGGGGGAGGAAGAGGAGGAACACAATGCGACTTCGGAGAAAACTACAACACAGTGACGCTCTGAGTAAGCCTCCTTCAGTCAGGATTCAGGATCTTCATCTCTGGAGGTCTACCTGCTTCACGCAAGGGGCCCTGCCGGACCGAGACCCCAGCTATGACCCAACCTGACCCCTCAGAAAAAAAAGTCTGGATTTAGCCAGAAAAAAAGGTATTAAGAGCGTCACCGTATCAAAGAAGTCATTGATTCTCTCCCTCCAGACGTCACAACAGATTGTAAAGGAAACACGGCGGAGGCTCCCTTCAGCTGAATGAAATCGCCTAAAGAAAACCATAATAAAACACCTTAAGTCATAGATCAACGCTAAAAGCTTAATCTGAAAAGAATCGCCTGTCGGCAGCATGAAAAAATAATTAAACGAAGGACAAGTCAACCTGAAAGAGGACGATGGGGGAGGGGGGGGAAGAGGCTAGAGGACTGAAGAGAGGAAGAATAAAGAGGTTAACAGCAGCTTTTACGTTGTTTACATATGAAGACGGGATGTGTAGATTGTGTGTGTGTGTGTGTGTGTGTGTGTGTGTGTGTGTGTGTGTGTGTGTGTGTGTGTGTGTGTGTGTGTGTGTGTGTGTGTGTGTGTGTGTGCGCGCGCGTATGTTGGCGCGCATTTGTGAATGGACAAGTACAGACGCACTCGTTATTTATGTTCCCCAGTGCATTGTGGGGTGCAAGGTGGGGGTAGGGGGAAGTGGGGGAGGGGGAGTTGATGATAGAGACAAGACTCGGGACTCGAGTGGGAGTTGAGAGTCGACCAAAGAGGAATAAAGAAAAATAAACAAACAGGAAGAAGATAACAAACGAAAGGAAAATGATTAACTAAAAGGAACAATGAAGAGAAACGAAATTGAACTTAATTACGTAGAGACGGACAAAGAAACGGAGGGAAATGTTTTCCAAAGCTGAACAAGAATTTGTGGGCAGCACTGAAAGGTAACTGGGGCCTCCCTGGAATGAATAAAATCGCCTGACGACAGATAGACCAAATGCACAAGGTGTCGGTAGCTGTAAATGAATCGTTTGACCTTAGTTGACCTCAAAGACGCACAAGTTGGGGAGGCTGGGATGGGGAGCGGGACCATCGAGTTGTGTCAAAAATATGAACGAGTGTGTATACGGGCATGTGTACGTGTGTGTGTGTGTATGTATTTAACCCACGAGAGAGAGTGTGTGTGTGTGTGTGTGTGTGTGTGTGTGTGTGTGTGTGTGTGTGTGCGCGCGCGCGTATCTAACCCACGTAAATGAATATTCCTTCCATGAATGAAACACAGCCACGTGTCTGTGTATGTGTGTGTGTGTGTGCGTGTGTGTGTGCGTGTGTGTGTGTGTGTGCGTGTGTGTGTGTGTGTGTGTGCGTGTGTGCGTTTGTGTGTAATAATAAAATAATAATATACAGTTTACTGTGTGTGTGTATCTAACCCACGTAAATGAATATCCCTTCCATGAATGGAACGCAGCCACGTGTGTGTGTGTGCGTGTGTGTGTGTGTGTGTGTGTGTGTGTGTGTGTGTGTGTGTGTGTGTGTGTGTGTGTGTGTGTGTGTGTGTGTGCGCGCGTGTGGGTGTTTTATGAACTAACCTCCTCATCTGTGGATGAGGAGACGCATAAAAACATTTCATCAATGAATAAACGTTCTCTATGGCTTCACAAAGGAAATGAACGTTTTACGAAAGCAGTGCAATGAAAAGCTGTTTTGTCAGCTCAGCAACGTGATGGCTGACGCGTTCGTCACGTGTAATATTCTTGATTTAATCTCGAAATCTTCCATTCCATCAACGTGCGTTCAGGTCTTGTGTCAATGACGTCGTCCGATGTCGTGTCCGATTAGCTAAATGCACACATCACATGATTGAGATTGACGTGCGATTCCCCACACTCTATCTCCATCAGCGGAAGTCTGTATCACTAACGGGAATACTATGATAATTTTACAGATTTTATTTTTTCCATCACGTTTATTTGATGTTTAGGGTTGGATTCCTGGAACCAATTTATTATACATTGTTCCAACTACATTTCTTAAGTGACATGTATAAATAGAATTGTCTGTGTGTTAGATTCACCACTCTGTGTGTTAGATTCACCACCATGGTCTTGGGTCACGTGTCAGACTCGTGATCGACAGCTATACCTTTCCGGATGAGAGCTCAGAGCTCATATATGGCCCGATCTATGGGTAATGCTATGCCCTTACACGCACACACCCAACTCCCCGCCCACGAGAGTTAGAGTGCCGGCTCGCAGTGCAGCGATACTGGAATTATTTCAGCCTTGGGAGGGATTCGAACTCTGACTGTTGGAGTAGCGGTTGCGAACGCTACTACTGCGCCGTCGAACAACACGTGTGTGCGTGTGTGTGTGTGTGTGTGTGTATGTGTGTATATATATGTGTGTGTGTGTATGTGTGTATATATATGTGTGTGTGTATATATATATATATGTGTGCATGTGTGTATATGTGTGTGTGTGTGTGCTTATGTGATTCTATAACATCTAGAAAGTAAATTTTTTTCATCATCTAGTTTGTTCTTCTAACTATCGTCTCTAACGTTTGTGACCTTTGAGATACCGAGGGACGGGGCCGAATGGGTTTGCACAGATTTGAATAAAATCACCTGACGACAACCATAGCGAAAGGAAAAGTCCCACCAGGTACGGAAGGGAAGTAAAGTTGACTGTAGCCAATCCTTTCGTACAGATGAATAAAATCAGGTAACGGCATCCGATATAAATAGGAAAAGTACTGCAAAGAAAGGGGTAAAACACATGTGGATTGGTGTGATTTGTCTTCGTTTGTTCACATGTGTACACATGTGTTTATCCATACACGCGTACATGAACGTGTTTATCCATGTGTACATGGATGTGTTTATCCATACATGTGTACAGTAACGTGTTTATCTATGCATGTGTACTTGTGTTTATCCATGTGTACACGAATGTGTTTATCCGTGCATATGTACACATGTTTATCTATGCATGTGCACATGAACGTCTTTATCCATGCATGTGTATATGAATGTGGTTATCCGTGCATGTGTACATGTGTTTATCCATGCATTGTACTTGAACGTGTTTATCCATGCATGTGCAATGAATGTGAACACGCGTTTATCCATGCATGTGTACATGAACGTGTTTATCCATGCATGTGTACACGTGTTTATCCATCATGTGTACACGTGTTTATCCATGCATGTGTACATGAACGTGTTTATCCATGCATGTGTACATGAACGAGTGTGCGCGCGTTTATCCATGTATGTATACATAAATGTTTTCATCATATTTCAATCTTTACCCGCTCTACGCAGTGGCTAGTCATGACTGCCTTTCTCCCATTGGAGGCACGTGGGTTCCTCACTGACGCCACGCGTTGACTTCAGCGGCTCTCGAACGGCCTCCAGACGCTTGCGGCCCCTCCCGCCCGATGACGAGGCGGCCACGAGAGTGTGGGAAGGAAAGTTGAGGAACAGGAAGCACAAGGGAGGAAGATCGAAAGCAAATAATCAGTTTAGACGAAGAGGAAATTTCTTGACGAAGTCGCCGGTAGAGAGCGGAAATGGTGGATGTTGTCTCCTCTTTGTCGGAAAACAAAGAGTTACAAAGAGGGAGAGGTAGAAGATATCTACGACCGGGTGGGCAACGGAAGGAGAAGAGGAGAAGGGAGGAGGAGGAGGAGGAGAATGAAGGGGGAGAGAAGGAAGAGGAGGAGAATGAAGGGGAAGTGGAGAGGGGAGGAAGAGGTGGAGGAGGAGGAATAGAAGAAGGAAGAAGAGGATGAGGAAGAAACGTAGAAAGGAGGAGGGAGAAGGAAGAGGAAGTGGAAGAGGAAAAGGAGAATGAAGAGGAAGGGGAGGAGGAGGAGGAGGAAAAAACAGGGGAGAAGGGAGAGGAAGAGGGAGGAGAAAGATGAGAAGGAAGAAGAGGAGAATGATGAGGAGGAGGTGGAGAAGGAAAATGAGGATGAGAAAGAAGACGAAGACAAGAAGGAAGAAAAGTAGGAAGGAGGAGGAGGAGAAACAGAAAGAAGGGAGTCAGGAAAAGAAGAAAACTGCTGAGAAAAAAAAACCTTGTGATTCTTCTTTGTCGAGGAGGCTCCTGTTACCGGGCAACCCGCAACCGTTGCCATGGCAACGTTGTGTGTCGCCGGTTGCAACCGCCCTCGTCTCCCTTTCTCCTCCCTCCCACAACCCACCCACACTCCTTCCCACTGCAAAACATTCTGGGATAACGATCTTCGAAGCTTGTTTTTTTTTCCTTTCATTCAACAGACACGTGTACTTCGCACGCACACACACACACACACACACACACACACACACACACACACACACACACACACGCACGCACACATACACACACACACGCACACAGCTTCCCACACAGAGTGGTAGATATCTGGAATAAATTGGATGAGGCAACAGTGTATGACAAACACTATTCAAGAATTTAAGAACAAAATTGATGCTGAAAGATACAAAGACGGGTCACTACGAGCATAGCTCCCTTCCCGTGAAATACAACTAGGTAAACACACACACACACACACACGTAAATACAAAACTTAGGGCAGAAACTTGCTAGATACAAACCTACCAATGGCGCTGCACTTCAAGAAATCACAGAAGGTTTCTATTGGTGAACCTCGGGGATTGGGGTAGGTGGGGGGGG
>NC_134793.1:19599099-19601599 GCF_046742065.1 Oratosquilla oratoria | reverse complement strand
TTTTTGTTCTTATAGTTTTCATCTATATATTTCTATTCGTTTGTCTATTTCTATTTTTCCATTTAATTATTTTCCCCCATTCCAACTCTTGTATCATGTATGAATATCGAATAGTTTTCAAGGCTTCTAAACATTTTAATCTCACCCATAAAACGAACTAATTTAGAGGCGAAACTTGCTTGCGTGTTTGTCCTAAACCCTTTTCCAGTCTTCTAAACCCAAATCAGCAAAGATCGAACTCTTTCCTAACGGGTCCCTTCCCAGACTTCGGGTGACGTCATGTCGCTTCCTTCGCGATATTTCGACGTTTCGGTTGTCCTTACACAGCGGGTCTCGCAATCGCTTAGTTGTGGGTTCGAATCCCGCACCTTCTCAGGTTCGCGGCAGGGACTGTTTGTTACCTGCCCCAACAGTCTAAAGCAAAGATAACTGCTTCGACCGCAGCTACTCAGCACCTCCTGGCGTTGACTCCCATACATTCAATGTGACATGATTTTTAACCGTGTCAAAGAAGGTTCGGTTAAATGGTTATCACACTGAGCTATTTTCCTCCAACTTCCAACTAATCGGCGGTACCGCCTACTTCCAGAACTTTCCCCGCAGTAAAATCTGGCAAACTATTTCCTCCAGCACATCAGATTCCTCCCCTAAAGCCGAGGGCTGCAAATCTCCTCCAACAGTCGAAGGAAAAGTAGCCCAGTGTGATACCGTCTTTAGGGTCTTCGTCAGCAGTGGAGAAGGGATCCTGGGCAGAGCGCGAGAGGGGAAGGACCAATCCGGGAAAGAATTCTATTTTTGCTCCGAAGATACCTTCTTTCAGCCCGTTTTCACTCGTCCTAAATGTCAGGGACATTGCCCATTGTCGTATTACGGATTTGGAGAGAATGGAGGTTGGTGAATGGATGGAGACTTAAGTTAAATCGAAGGTTTATGACGCCAGCGGGCGGAGGGGAACTTGAAGAATCGTCACCCCAGACTTCGACAGGGTGACAATTGTTCATGTGGGCTATCCTAGGGTGACAAGTCTTCATGTAGGCCATCATCCTGGGTTTACAATTCTTCGGTTGTAGAAGTTGATGAGAATAATCATAACCTTCAATCAATCTAACCTAACCTAACAAACCTAACTTAACGTAGCCTAACTTAATCTTTATTCCACTGTTGATATTCGGCGCACTGGGGTGACAGTTCTTCAGGTGGTGTCTCATGGGTTAACAATTCTTCATATGACCCGGGGAATGTGTCCGGCCAATGTCGAAATGTCCGCCGAGGTCAATGGATCTCTCCCCCCCACATGATCGAGACATTTCCTCCAACTCTCCCCAGGCAAACGGGTTATTGATCATTCTTCGTGTATACAAAGGGAATAGTTAAACCTACAAGAATGTAGTATGGGGCATTAGCTCTGTGTGTTACGAGTTTCGTTTATCTTCTGTATTTTGGCTACAGTTGTGCGAAATGCCGCCTGACTATACCGACTGAAAATGACAAATTGATACATCGACGGCGATATCGTTGTCATAAGCGGTGAAGTTACATTCTTGATTGACGTTTTTGTAAAATATTGAATAATAATTACAGTAGTAATGATGATGATAGTAATGATGTTTATGGTAATGATGAACAGAATTGAATAAAAGTCACAGCCATTGTTGGAGTGTTCGGAAGACGCGGTTCACACCGTTCAAGAAGCGCCGTGGCATGGCGCACCTGAAAGAAAAAGAAGGTTTAGTTTAGGTTGTTAGGTAAGGCTAAGTTACTTGAAGCTAGGTAAGGCTAAGGTTAGGTAAAAATGTTAGGTTAGGTGAGGTAAAGGTAGGTTAGGTTTAGAAAGGACAGAATTATGCCAAAACACTCTAGTAAATTATTGTCATTTGTTGCTGGCCCCTCCAGCGAAAGGTTTCTTCCACCCCAAAGTGCCGATCTCTTGTAAATGGTCCCCGAAGTGAAGAACCAAATGGTCTTCCAGATCCTCTAGTATTGCGGTTCTTGGATGGTCCCCGAAGTGAAGAACCCTTCGTTGGACTTCGGAGGCCAACCCCAGATGGCCTTCAAGTTCCTCAGTCTTGGCTCTTGAATGGTCCCCGAAGTGAAGAACCCTTTGGTGGACTTCGGAGGAGGCCAACCCAGATGGTATTTCAGTTCCTCAGGGTCTTGCGGTTCTTGAATGGTTCCCGAGGTGAAGAACCCTTCGGTGGACTTCGGAGGAGGCCAACCCAGATGGTCTTCCAGTTCCTCAGAGTCTTGCGGTTCTTGGAGGTGCAGAAGAAGAATGTAAAGGCGAACATCACCAGTGGATGACCACCAGGTTGACGGTGACGTCAGAGGTGTTGGGGGAGTGAGGTGTGCGACTCTGTAGCCCCCAGCATCAAACGTCACAAGCGTCATCAAAACAGACGTCATGCGTAATCAAGCTTCCGTCAATCCAGGTCGTATAGACCACCTGCTTACGTCATCAAACCTTCGAAATACGTCATTTATCGTCAGTGCAGGACACCAA
>NC_134793.1:19544099-19594099 GCF_046742065.1 Oratosquilla oratoria | reverse complement strand
ATGATGAAACTTAAAGCATGTGGAGTATAATTAAAGAAGTCGAATGTTTTGACCCAGTGGTCAGTTAATTTTTAGGTCATTTTGGAGATCTACAAACAGGACACTTAGCAGCAGCAGCAGCAGAAGAAGAAGAAGAAGAAGAAGAAGAAGAAGAAGAAGAAGAAGAAGAAGAAGAAGAAGAAGAAGAAGAAGAAGAAGAAGAAGAAGAAGAAGAAGAAGAAGAAGAAGAAGAAGAAGAAGAAGAAGAAGAAGAAGAAGAAGAAGAAGAAGCAGAAATAGAAGACGAAGCAGAAGCACAAGAAACAGAAGAAGAAGAAAAAGAGGAAAAGGGTGAAGGAGGAGAATGGGAAGAGGAAGCAGAAGAGGAAGAGGAAAAAGAAAAAAGTAAGAAGAGGAAAAGGAAAAAAAGAAGAAAGAGGAAGAAGGAAGAAGAAGAATGGGAGGGGAGGCATCTGGAAGGAGTACAGACCGTGACAGTTAAATTGATCCCGTCAGTTTACCAACTGGGGTTACTGACGTCTTTCCTCGGAAGACCCGTCGGCTGATTAGTCACCGGACTTGTATCTTCAAACGTTACACGCCTTCGAGAACCGAGACTGGGGTGGGTGGGTTCGTTCTGGTTCTCTCTCTCTCGTCCTCCCTCTCTCTTGTCCTCTCTCTCTCTCTTTTATGACAACTCTTGTCACACTTTCTGTGCCAACCCTCCCACACTTTTGCATCCCCAGCCCTGTCTACCACAACTACAACCCCCTTACCCCCCACCCCCACACAGGATCATGAATTTACAGGTTGTATTGTTGAATGGCGTGGAGGGAAATCAAATACATTTCTCCTACGTCCCTCTATGAAACCACCGACTAAAAGAAAATGTTATTACAAGTGCCTTCTTCCAAAGACAATTTTAGGCAGACCTCTGCAACAAACACCATTTTGGAAATTACATTGAGAAGACGCTCTAGCCAAGACAAAACTCACGAGCATCTCGTGGCACGGTCTGTGGCACAGACCACAAGATCTTCTTTACCCAGGAGTGGTGACCGAAACCCAGCCAGTCATAGAATAGGTGAGACGTCGTCAACAACCTTGCGGACTCTTTAGAGTAAGTTCGTAGGATGCAAGGATTCACACTCCAGTGCCACTGCTTCTTGCCAAAGAAAGTGCAAAAATGTTCCTTAGAAACCCATAGAGACTTCTGAGGTATTCTACTCATTGGGCCTATTCCCCCCTCACCCTTCTCCCTCCCCTCCTCCATCTCCCTTCTCTCTCTTTCCCTTCTCCCTCTCTCCCTCCCCCTTCTGCCTTTATCTCCATTTTCCCCTCCCCCTTCTCCCTCTTTCCCTCCCGTTCTCCCTCTCCCTCTTTCCTTCCCCCTCTCTCCCTCCCCTTCCCCCTCTCTCCCTCCCCTTCTCCCTCTCTCCCTCCCCTTCTCCCTCTCTCCCTCCCCTTCTCCCTCTCCCTCTTTCCTTCTCCCTAGCTCCCTCCCCTTCTCCCTTTTCCTCTCCCCCTTCCCCCCTCTCTCTCTCTCTCTCCCCCCTTCTCCCTCTTTCCCTCCCCCTTCCCCATTCTCTCTCCTCCCTCCCTCTCCCTCTTCTTTCCCCCACCCATGGCCCAAACTCGCTGCCCACTGTTCCTCGTCTTTCATCTTTTGAGCTGGTGTGATGAAGTACTTCCCCGCGACAATATGATTTGAATTTGCTTTTTTCGAAGTTTTGTTTTGTATCCACTGATTGTTCTTGGCTTTGAATCGCGCCTGCTTCTCCATCCGCTCCTTTCTTCTTCCTGCCTCTTCCTACTCCTTCCTCCTCTTCCTACTCCTCCTCCTGCCTCTTCCAAATCCTCCTCTTGCCTCTTCCAAATCCTCCTCTTGCCTCTTCCTACTACTACTCCTGCCTCTTCCTCCTCCTACTCCTCCTCCTGTCTCTTCCTACTACTCCCCCTCCTCCTACTCCTGCCTCTCTCCACCTTCACCACCACTAGAACCTCCTCACCCCCTTTCCTCCCCCTCCTCCTCCTCCTCACCTGCCCCGCCCGCAGCCCTCACGTGTTGTTCTGGCGGCGGCGATGGTAAACAAGCCCTGACGTCATTCCGCGGATGTAAAAACGGTTTGAACTTCTGGACAATGAATGAGGCTGCTGCTGCTGTTTGCAGCGCTGCGGCGCGTCGCGGCACCGTCCATTCACTGGAGGGAAGGTGGGAGGGGTGGGAGGGAACGATGGGTGGGAGGAGGGGGGCAAGGGGTGTGGGAGGGAATGAGGAGGGGAGAGGAGGGAGGAGGGGAGAGGAGGGAGGAGGGAGAAGGGATAGGGAGGGAGGGAGGAGGGAGGGAGGGAGGAAAGGGGAAGGGAGGGAAGGAGGAAAGGGGAAGGGAGGGACCAGGAAAGGGGAAGGAGGAGGGAAAGGGAGAGGAGGGAAAGGGGAGGAAAAAACGGGAATGGCAAGACGGGAAGGTAGAAAGGGGAAGGGAAGGGGAGGGAGGGTAAAAAGGGAATGCGAAAGGAAGTAGGAACGGGGCAAAAGGTAAGAGAGTGAAGGGAAATGTATGTGAGGAAGAAGGAAAGGGAGAGTCGAGTAAAGGTAAGATTAAGCAAAATAGAGGAAACAACCTAAGGAGAGAAAGGACGAGAAGAGAGATCGGAAATTAAAGAGAAAATAACAGAAACAGGAGAACAGAAGAAAGGATGACAGATGAAGGACATGGAGAAAGGAACAGGGAGAGGAACGAGAGAACTAGAGGAAGTATTGTGGAGACGAGAAAGTGAACAACTGGAGGAAGAGGAGGAAGAGGAAGAAGAGGAGAATTGACGCAGTTGTAGAAAAGGGATTCAGGTTGGGAGGGGACGAAAGATGGGAGAAAATGACGAAGCCGGCGGGGGGGGGGGATTGAGAGAAGTGAAAGGGGAAGGAGGGAGAGGAATATATTATATATATTACACACACACACACACACACACCGTAAGTTGGGGGAAGTATGTACATTTTTTTTTTTTTGCAAAAACAGGTATATATTCTTTTTTTCTCTCCAGTTTGAATGTACATCAGGTACATTAATGAACACGAACCAATGTTAATTGACATACGGATAAAAAAAAATTGTGACCTCACTTACCCCAATCAGGTGTACACTTCCCAACTTGTGTATATAACTGCATTATTATTACAGGAACGAATGGAATTCTTAACATTCTCTCTCCCCCTCTCTTTCCCCTCTCTCTCTCTCTTTCCCTCTCTCTTTCCCTCTTTTTTTGAAAGAGAAGCTATCATCTATGAATCACCACCATTGTCTCAAATCATGTGTCGAACTCGTGATCGGCAGCTAGTTCCGTTACGGATGAGCTCTAAGTTCTTACAACTCCATGATTTTGAAATGCTGTGGCCGTAAACAAACAAACACACACACACACACACACACACACACACACACACAAACACACACACACACACACACACACACACACACACACACACACACACACACACTTGCTAATGGGGTATAGGAACGGTTTGCAGTATTAGCTGTAGCTTCCCCGTCATGAGCGCGGCGCGATCGAGGTACCGCAGCGTGGTAGACGGAGACGCTAATCAGTATACCAGTTGGCGTTGTTCGAATACTCAATTACCTAATACTTATTGACTAGTTCATACAAATACATGAATACGTTCTTTTACGAACGTAGTTCGGGTATTGCGTACACGAACGTGACCTCTGGATTCTCCCGTTCAGAACGAAGGCGTGACGTTCTTCGCGATGCGCGGATAACTGATCTTCCGCGGTTTTGCCGCCGTCAACCGCGGCGGACCAGCGCGGTTGACCCGCGCCTTTTCATGCCGCGTTGATGGCTCGGGTGATCCGCGATGACAGAACGGGGGGTGGGGGAGCTGCTCCTAGCAGACGCTTCTGAATCAGATACAAAGCAACGAGTCGTCCATAAGAATGGAGTGTGCAAGAGACCATGAGGCCTACACTAGGCAGTTCCATATGGCGGTGTTGTAGGACTTTCTGGTTTATGGATTTAGGTGGGGAGTGGATGGAGGGGAGTGGGTGATGGGTAGTGTGCATTCTGGGGGGAAAGAGGGGGAAGGAGAGAGAAGGGGGGAAGGTGGGTGAAGAGAGGAGTGGGGAGAGAGAAGGGGGGAAGGGGGGTGAAGAAAGAGAGGAGGGGGAGAGAGAAGGGGGAAAGGTGGGTGAAGAAAGAGGGAGAGGGAAGTAGGGAGAAGGGGGGAAGGTGGGTGAAGAAAGAGAGGAGGGGGAGAGAGAAGGGGGGAAGGTGGGTGAAGAAAGAGGGAGAGGGAAGTAGGGAGAAGGGGGGAAGGTGGGTGAAGAAAGAGAGGGAAGTAGAGAGAAGGGGTAAGGTGGGTGAAGAAAGAGGGAGGGGAAGGAGGGAAGGAGACAAAGGTGGGGGGAAGAAGGTGGGTGGAAATTCTGTATATCGTCGCCCATAACCAGCGCTTCTATACTCTGGGACAATAAAGCTCCGATGAAGTAGGAAGGGAGGGGGAGGGGGGTATGTCAGAGATGGTAAAGTGAATATTCAAGATGGAAGCCAGAAAGTAGATCTAGTCAAAGTTAGAAAGTTAATAATGTTTCACATAAACATAGAATAAAGGTTAGAGTAAGAGATGAAAAGAGAGCGGGGGGAGGGGAGGGGGAAAGGAAGAGAGTGGGTGGATAATAGTGGAGGGGGCAGCGGTAAGTGTTGAAAGGGGTCGCATTTTTTTTTTTTTTTTTTTTTTTAGTTTCAAAGTCTATGCTCCATAGAGCATTGTCACTTTCACTTTTAGATATGCTTTGGAAAAGTATGCATTTCACAAACAATAAAATATTTTTTACTTTTATGTAAAAAAAATTTTTATTTTTAAATACATTTTTGTTTCAAATTCTATGCTGCATAGTGCACTGTCACTTTCCCTTGTAATTATGTTTTCGAAAAGGTATGCATCAAACAATAAAACATTTTTTACTTTTATAACAGTTGCGTCGTAGAGTTATGAAATATATAGCATACCACTCAACGTATTATACTAATACCAAAACGAAATAGGAAAAAATGGTTCACAGAGTAACTGAAAATATATTTGAATTCAGCGTGCAAAAATATTAGGAAACCGATATTTTTCATAGGATAGATTTTGTTGTTGATTAATCTTATCTAGTTTACTTATAAGTTTTTTTTTTATGTTCAACTGTGCATCCGCTGCACAAATACTGAAATTTTTAGAGAGCCTCAAGGTTACAAGACGAACTTCATAGATTTTATTTTATTTTATTTCATTTTCCCCCACGGGGCGATAATATTTAACAGTGTCTAGTTGTCCAGTTCTGAACTTCGTCCAGTAACTGGCAAAACGAGCTCGGATACAAGCATTGTGTGTGTGTGTGTGTGTGTGTGTGTGTGTGTGTGTGTGTGTGTATTCACCTTGGTCTTTGGATCACGTGTTGGACTCGTGATCGACAGCTATTTCCCTCCCGGAAGAGAGCTCAGAGCTCGTATGACCGATCTATGGGTAATGCACACACACACACACAACTCCCCGCCCACGAGAGTCGGAGTAACGACCCGAAGCGCAGCGATACCGAAATAATTTCAGCCCTGGGCAGGATTCGAACCAGGTGTTGACGCACCTCCGTGCTGACAGTCCAGTACTCTATCAACCGCGCCACCGAGTCGTGTGTGTGTGTGTGTGTGTGTGTGTGTGTGTGTGTGTGTGTGTGTGTGTGTGTGTGTGTGTGTGTGTGTGTGCGTGTGATTCACCATGGTCTTGGATCACGTGTTGGACTCGTGATCGACAGCTTCTTCCCTCCCGGAAGAGAGCTCAGAGCTCATATGACCGATCTATGGGGAATGCTGTGACCTTACACGCACACACACACACACACACACACACACACACACACACACACACACACACACACACACACACACACACAACTCCCCGCCCACGAGAGTTGGAGTAACAACCCTCAGCGCAGCGATACTGAAATTATTTCAGCCCTGGGCGGGATTCGAACCCGGACCGCCGTAGTGGCAGCCGGAAACTCTACCAACTGCGCCACGAGTTTGTGTGTATGTGTGTGTGTGTGTGTGTGTGTGTGTGTGTGTGTGTGTGTGTGTGTGTGTGTGTGTGTGTGAGAGAGAGAGAGAGAGAGAAAGAGATTCGCCATTATGGTCTTGGGTCACATGTTAGTCTCGTGATCGACATTGTTACCCTCCCAGATGAGAGCTCAGCTCATATATGGTCCTATCTATGGATAATGCTATGATCTTACACACATGCGCACGCACACACGCAAACAAACGTACGTGCACATACATGTACGCACAACACAAAACATGCACACACACGCACACACAAATACAAACGCGCACGCACATACACACACAATTTGCCCACCAGAGGTGGAGTGCCGGCTCACAGTGCACAGATGCTGATTTTATCTTTTTTTCCAGCCTTGGGCGGGATTCGACCTCGGATCGTTGAATTAGCGGTCGAGAGTGGTACTACTGCACCGTCGATCCGGTATCTAAGTGTGCGTGCTTACGTGCGTGTACAAGTTACACTAGTTGACCAGGAGGCAAAGTCCAGTGAAAAATTACCATCAGAGTTCCATAAGATTCGTCGCACCGTCCAACATCAGTTGTGTCTTACCAGAAAGGGTAAGAAAAACTACTAACAAGTCTATACAAGAGAACTACCCACACCACTCGGAAGTCTTGCTTAAGTACGACTATTGGTACCACTGCAGGAGGGGGAAGGAGGAGGAGGAAGAGGAGGGGGGAGGAGGAGGGAGAGAATGGGGGAGGAGGAGGGAGAGAAGGGGGGAGGAGGAGGGAGGGAAGGAGGGGGCTTGCTCGAAAAGAATTCAGGAGAGGCAAGGAAACTAAAGCAGTCGGCGAAAGTGGGGTGAAAATGGGATTTTGAGCGTGGCTGGGGGTGGAAACTTTCAGAGTGATGACAGAAAGACACAAAATCCTATATATCCCAATCCTGCATACCTCTCCTCGCCCTCTATATCATGCTCATCACGGGACGAGTTTAAGGAGAAAAACAAACAAACAGTAATCGGCTCGGTTAAACCGACTCAACGGTAACTGGTCTACTGCCCCCGCCCCATAATGTCCGCCATTGCATTGTGGGAAACGGAGGAAAGGATCTATCATTTGTTTGAGGGGGTGGGGGACTCGAACCCTGGCTTCCCACGCCAAGTCAGAGACGCTACCCACTGTTCCACGCAAGCGCTTTACACAGAACAGCCCAACTGTCATTCAAATTACTCCCTTATACATATACAATCTTCAGTTAGTGCCACGCTCACCCCACCTCCCATTATAGGGACAAGATCCTCCCCCACGTCTCTCCCCTCCCCCACCTTCTCGAAGCACAAACATCACACGAGTAGCGGCGCCCCGGGCGTGACGTCACTAATCTTATTGCAACAAGGACCCTGACGTCATGGATGATGTGGCTGAGCACTGCCTTTGCAATCTTGCAACACGAGCTCTCATGGTGTATACCTAGACATTAAGTGGGCAGCACCTGGACTGCGCAAAGGCGAAACGGTGGTGGTGGTGGTGGTAGTTGTGCTTGCTGGTTGTGGCAGCTGTTGTGAACAGTTGCGTGTTATTCAATTTTAAGTTTACCGTTGATTCATCCAGTGGTTTTTTTTCCTATTTCTTGCTTCATGTTTACATTCTTATCGTTCTATATTTAGCCTCGTTTTCGCAAGAACAGATTGTTATTAACAGATCCCTTCCCAGGCTGCAGCATAATCATGGCCATAACTATACAAATTGTCAATTAAATTGCGGTGGATAAACAAACACAGCGTAGGAATATGGCGGAGTGAACGAACGACATGACGTCATGTCGTCATCCGAAGCGAAGTGGGAAGAAACTGAGACCCGCTGGCAATACAAATCAAATTCTACTTTCTTTATCAAGATCGTATTCCAATTTCAAAGAAACAAGTCTTTCATACGGAAGAAATGCCTGGAGAGACGGCATTCCTTTGACATGAGTAAATGATAATCTCCCCTGTGTCCACCTTGCTCAGATGATATTTGATCGACTGTACTTATCATTCCAACACAATGACCCCCCCTCAGGGTAACCGTCACTTGGCCAGGCTATGACTCACCCCGCTTGCCGTGGATGGAAATACTGACGGCTCTTTGGCGAACATCCTTGAAACCGCTAACTTATTAAGAGGAACTCGCTTGACCAGAGCACTTCCACGTTGCTGGCCATTATAAAGAGAATGAAAAAAGAAACGTGTATAGTTTGCGTAGGCTTTGTATACGTTTACATGATAATACACGTATGAACGTGCGCGCTAAAAGTACACACACACACACACACACACACACACACACACACACACACACACACACACACACGTAGCTCTGGTGGAAATACAAAACAAATTAGAGAAAAATATAAACGATGTAGATTAATACCTATTTCAAACTACAGGGAAAAAAACACAAAGGCGAATGAAAATTGGTTCATCCCAAGAATTTAACCTTTCTGGTTTCCTGCTTGAAAATATCTTAAATGAAAGCGAGCATTAGCCACCACACTCGGGAATGGTTTAATTAACCGGATCAGCATGAAAATATTGCATCTGGTTTAAAACAGTCAAGACCCAGAAACAATGAGAAATTAAAAGTTTTGCGAAAAAAAATCTACGTCAAAGAAATTGGAAGGATGTCTAGATACACTATAATAATGTTATTAACATGGATATGCACAGACAGTATAAATTTCGCCTGCTAAATGAGAATTTAACAATATTGACCCTAGATCGAGCCATATGCAAGCTCTCATCCGGGAAGGTAATAGCTGTTGAGCACGAGACCGACACGTGGTTCAAGACCATGACGAATATCTCGCACACACAACACACGCACGCACGCACGCACGCACACGAGTGTAAATTGCGCGAGCAAGGGTCTATAATTTGCACTCAAAGACTTATGCAGATGTGAATCAGTAAAAGGTGCCCACAGGAAAACCTTAGATCGAGCTCAGGCCAATTACGATTGCTCGAGTGAAGAGTATGCAAAATACACCAGACATTGCGAGAATTGTTCCTTTTAAATACATGTACCCGCAAATGGTCACTCCGGACAGAAAACGAGTAAAGATTATACTGACCCAAAGTAAAATGCTGGTGTGGAAGAGAGAGAGAGGGGGGGGGAGAGAAGATGGGAGAGTGAGTGAAAGATTGAGAGAGAGGAGGGAGAGAGAGAGAGCGAGAAGAGGGGGAGAGAGCGAGAAGAAGAGAAGAAAGAGAACAAGAAGAGGGAGAGAGAGAGAGCAAGAAGAGGAGGGGGAGAGAGCGAGAAGAGGAGGGGGGGAGAGCGAGAAGAGGAGGGGGAGAGAGCGAGAAGAGGGGGAGAGATTTAGAGAGCGAGAAGAAGAGGGAGGAGAGAATGAGAGAAGAGAGAGAAGAGGGAGAGAGAGAGAGAAGAGGGAGAGAGAGCGAGAAGAGGGGGAGAGAGCGAGAGCGAGAAGAGGGAAAGAGAGCGAGAAGAGGGAGAGAGAGCGAGAAGAGGGAGAGAGAGCGAGAAGAAAAGGGAGAGAGAGAGAGAGAGAGAGAGGAGGGAGAAAGAACGAGAAGAAGAGGAGAGAGAGCGAGAAGAAGAGGGAGGGAGAGAGAAGGGGAGGGAGAGGAAGGTTAAGTATCTTTGGTGTGCCTCTTTGGAAGGCATCCAAGTCTGGGCGTGGGTAGGGAAGCAAGTACGTAATACACACATCCTGTATCATGCATGCTGTAACATGGTCACTCCACACGCCTCGCAATTACGTTGACCAGGGTTCCGCTCTCGGTGACTGTCATTTGCCCCGGCTCTCTGAACATATAGGGCAAAGGTGAATAATCTTGATGCAACCTTCCGATCACCATCACTGTTTGTGTGCGCGTGCGTACGTTTGTGTGTAATATTTCTTTTGTATACATTTGATGATCACGTACATGTCCGTTTTCGTGTTGGTTTGTGTTTGAACAAGATGGGCGATTTCTGTGCTTGCTGTTAGTCGAATTAACAGAATAATAGGTAACTGCGCCATTGCTTAGGCAGGTACTCCTGCAAGCTGCAGGTTGCATGACTTGACAAGTTCATGTTAGGTTACCGACCGATATTCTCATATGTAGGCGTTTGGCAGTTCCATGACGACACACGTATTTCATGTTGAAACTGTAAAGAGACTCGTGCGCTTTTGGATCATCGACCTATCATTCCACACAATAAAAAAAAAAGTTTCCCGCGCTATTATTACTGTCCGCGAAATATCGATAACTTCTGGAACATTCTCCTTCTTCCGTTTAGCTAGCTCACGAGCCTCGTGTTTGATTCTTTGTTTAATAGTCAATAGTATGCACGTCACTACATAAGAGTTAATTTCCATCGTTTTCCGATTTAATGTGGATCAGCCTTCCGGCCAGTTTAATCATTCACGAAAAGCAACTAGCTGAATCCAGATTGTTCCCATGCATGTAACACGTCATTGTCTCCCTCCCCCCCCCTCTCACCTTCAAGGCGCACCTATATATTAATTTATCCATTTATATGTAGTTTATTTACATGTAGTTTATCTATTTATTAATATTATTTGATTTGTTTTCATTCTTCAAATCGATGACACTAGAATTTACAAAACAATCTCGCGACAGTGTCGATCAACTGAATTCTCGTATTCTTTGCTGATGCGAGGAGAATAAATGCATTCGCGTGCACACTCGAAGTCAAAGGAGAAAACTGACGACACTGGCAGCGGTCTCGATTAAAATAATGATAATGATAGTCTTCCCACGAGCGAAAGCTTGTATTCGGAAAAATTTTGCCTGGTTGCAGCCTACTATGCACGGGTTGCACTCGAGATGAATTTATACGTTTATATATTATATATATATATATATATATATATATATATATATATATAATATATATATATATATATATATATATATATTACTGGCAATGAATATCCATAAATTGTATGTTATGAATGTTCAACTGGTAATTTTAGGTTTACATGATTGTTTATTCACGTTTGGAACGGATGACGTGTTCACACAACTGAGTCAGTAGTTCTCATACAGAAAGGGGAAAGGAAGGAAATAATTAGTCGTCGTTTGTGCAGGCCGGGCCATATCAATTATGATTAATTAGTATTAGTCATCATTATTAATTATTATTTATTAGTATTAGTACATTAGTATTATTGTTATTATCATCAATATTTTTATTAGAGTTTGAATGATCACCTAGGATAAACTTGAATAGTTAAGACTGCTTACAGTGTTCTAGACTTCTCTAAGAACATTTGAACAACTTGCAAAATATTCGTGTACAAAACTTGTCTTAATATGTCATGAAGTTTCTTGATTATGACGCAAAGGCAACATTTGGAGATTCGAAAAGCAAAAGATTGAAAACGAAGTTTCTACTCGAACGAACTGACAACAGTTGGCGCGAATCGTCTCAGATTGAGGCTTCCTTAAGTCTTCTTTCACTTGCTGGTTTCCCTCAAGAGTTTGGAGTCTGGTGCACAAGAACTAGATTATTCACTGAAAAAAAAAAAATCCAACAAAAATATGGAATATGACCCTTGCATTTGAAAGACTAAAATTCATGTCAGTGAAATTGTGTTATTTTTTTCCTACCAGCGAATTTCTCTCAGATGCTACGCTTTGGGAAGATTTTGGGATGCACTACCTAGCGTGCAATTCCTTGAGTATCGACTGTTTGCATGCTGCACACAACTATGCTGTCGACTTAGGGGTTAGAAAGTTAAGCAGACGGATACAATCTTTGTGTTGAGAAACTAATTTAACGATTTTATGGTCACCTGACGACTGCTAAAATCACCGGCGACAACGGCAACTGCAACGCTATCGAGATTACATCAACGTTTAATTGAACGAGACGGTCATATGGTACGAAGATTCGGACAAGTGTCGGGTTAATACAGATTTCGACGACAAAAACTTCAACTGATGCTCTGCAACAATGCATGGAACGAAGATCTAATGACGCAATGTGATGTAAATCTTCATTGCCTTCAAATTGAATAAAACCGAATAGCGTTTGAATGTAATATATGCACGTTAACATGATGAAAAGGTTGGAAAGAGTTTGTTAAACCAGTGAAAGGACACGCAGTTTCCAAGCATGTATTATGCATGGTATCATACGTGCACCATATGTGTAGCTTTAATTGAATACGTGTCTGTAAAACATATGTCTAGAGTTGAAAATGTGTTGGCAACACAAGTAAGGCAATAGTGCACTGTTGCCGTTACGGTGAGTTTCAAAATTTGTTAGTTGCTTAGGTTCCAAACATGCTCTCAGTACCTAGCTTGACCACATGTATCCAATAACCCTCCATACCTGCCTCTGACCCGTATCTGCCGAACCGGATACTGTACTCGAGAGTTGGTGAATGTTCTGGAAAATCACGACAGTTGATTACAAAAATCACGATAACCATTCACGGCGGCTCCTAGCTCTGACGTCATCGTGGGGGCGGAGCACTGGTGGGTTAATTTGATTCCATGATGCTAGGATGATGATCATCGACGCTACACGAGCACGAAATAATAATATTAATTCACGGACTATAACGGTACTTGAGCTTCGATTTTGTGACAGTTATTTGACAACGAGCGACACCGTATCGAATGCAAATAACGACGGTGGCGAAAGCAGCAACAGACCACGTTGACAACAACATTGACGATGACGGCGTCAGTGGCAGCAAGACAAAAACCCGCTGAGGTGGGTCTGCTCCAGTTGAACCGCTAGGGATTCCCCACCCGAGACACGCTGTTGCTGCTCCACACGTTAGCATAGTCAAGAAGAAAGTGAGCGCGTGGGTTAGGTGCCGGGGGAAGGGAGAGGTGGAAGAAGTGAAAGACGTGGGAAGTGAGGAATAAATGATTCCCTTCTCTTGGCCCTTCATGGAACCACCACCCGCTTCCACCCAAAGTGGAAGGGGCTGCGTGCACGGCCTGTTATCGTTCGTTCTTGATGTGGCGTGCAGATCAGGCAGACCCGTGCGCCACTGTTGCAGACTTCACCTAAGCAACAATTTAATGTTGCCGCCTTTGCAGTCTTCCGACTTCCCTTCACTGTTAACCGAACGCTTCGTTCGAGTGGACTATAAACAGAAAACCAGTTTCACATGGAAAGCAAATAGTTCGTGTATTCTCGGAAGCATTCTATTTTCAACGTATATTCCCCGTTTAACGAAAATTAGCAAATTTGCTTCATTTATGTTGACCTACTTATATGAACACCAACGTGACACGAAGATCCTATGTATTTCTTTATTCAAGCAAACTGGACTGGATCAGGAATCGACCTGAAAACCACCACGACAGTTACGGTGAATACATGAATTTCATTTCTTTGAACTGACCAGGAATCGACGCTGGACATTTATCGACGCTAGTCACGAGCAATAGAAACCACACCTTTTATGCGCGCCGCCACTACGCGTGACCGGAGACGACGTCGTGTAACGGAATAAAATCCCAATTCTTGGAGAGACGAACGACGCGACGGCAAACACCAGACTTCCCCGTGCATTCACCGACACCCCCCCCCCCAACACACACACACACACACTCGCTACCCCTCTTTGTATCTCACTCTCTGCCTGGCTCCATGGCTGCCTGACTGGTTGGCTCCATGGCTGCCTGGCCGGCTGGCTCCATGGCTGCCTGGCCGGCTGGCTCCATGGCTGCCTGGCCGGCTGGCTCCATGGCTGCCTGGCCTGCTGGCTCCATGGCTGCCTGGCCGGCTGGCTCCATGGCTGCCTGGCCTGCTGGCTCCATGGCTGCCTGGCCGGCTGGCTCCATGGCTGCCTGGCCGGCTGGCTCCATGGCTACCTGCCTGGCTGGCTCCATGGCTACCTGCCTGGCTGGCTCCATGGCTGCTTGGTTGGCTGGCTCCACGGCTGCCTGCCTGGCTGGCTGGCTCCACGGCTGCCTGCCTGGCTGGCTCCACGGCTGCCTGCCTGGCTGGCTGGCTGGCTCCACGGCTGCCTGCCTGGCTGGCTGGCTCCACGGCTGCCTGCCTGCCTGGCTGTCTGGCTCCATGGCTGCTTGGCTCCATGACTGGTTGGCTGGCTGGCTGTTTCTCTCCCTCCCTCTCGGACTCTTCTTCCTTCTCTCTCTCTCTCCCTCTGTCCGTCTCTCTGCCTCTTTGCCTCTCCCTCCATCTCTGCCTATTTCTCTCTTCCCCTACCTCTTCCTGTGTGCGTGTACGCGTGTACATATCCGTGTGTGCGTGTACGCGTGTACATGTCCGTGTGTGCGTGTACGCGCGTACATGTCCATGTGTGCTTGTCATGTGTGTGCGCGTGTCCCATAGTTACCACTAATACCAAAATGGTCACCATTACCGGCAGTTTGTCATCACTAATGACACCATTACTATTACCGATACCAACGCCACTATTACCACAACTTACCACCCATTACTGCCCATAACGAAAAAAAGAAAATCTAACCTTATCAATATTTGTTCAACATTTCACACGGTGAAAACGTATCAGACAGGCAGCGGCAGAAAAGACTTTCAATGCACGGGCGTATCAGTTACTCAAGTGACGTGGGTGTGACATCACCAGTGACACGTGGATGACGTCACAAGTGACACGGGAGCGAGGTCAGTCACAGCGTCATCACGGGAGTGTTGGGTAACACTCCCAGGGTCAACCACGTGGCAGAGGACTTGCGAAATCCTCTGGGTGGTTTCCCAGGAGGAGGAGGAGGAGGAGTGGACGAAGGATCGTGGGAGCCAGCCCGGGACGCAAGGATCGTGATTGGGGAAAGGAAACTGGGAATGCCAAGACGATCGTGGGATTCTTGGGGTGGGAGGGATGAGAAAGAGGATTTTTTGGGGTTGAAGGAAAAAGTGGCTAAGAGGTACTGGACTCCCAACCTACTCACGATACAAAGGGTGGGTTACATCAGAATGAAGGAGACACCAAGAGACCATAAGGCCTACACTAGGTAGTTCCATATCCATCACCACCTGTCATCCCCATCCATAAAGTTGTCTAACCGTTTCTCAAAACAACTGATAGTTTCAGCGCTCAGTACATGGTTACTAAATCTATTCCATTCGTTGACCACGCTATTGGTAAACCAATTCTTGCCTATTTCCTTATTTAATCTAAATTTGTCCAGTTTAAATCCATTACTCCGAGTCCTGCCCTGTTGTTTTTCATCATGTTAAAACAACAGATCAGGACCCGCAGTAATGGATTTAAACTGGACAAATTTAGATTTAAGAAGAAAATAGGCAAGAATTTGTTTACTAATAGGGTGGTCAATGAATGGAATAGACTTGGTAACCATGTAGTGAGCGCTGAAACTATCAGTTTGGGACTTGAGAGTCCAGTTATAATCGGGAAATAAGGATATAATTCAGGTTGGATCCATACATGTATTGGAAACTAGGTATGATAACTGGAGGCTGAGAGACGGGACTCCACGAGCGTAGCTCAAGTATTTCCAGTAAATGCCGACACTCTTAGGCTGACAAAGATCTAGAAAAGAAGAGTACTGAATATTTGGTTGATAATGAAATTTCAGGAAAGGTCAAAATTGTATTTACCTAGAAGAGCGACAGTGTGAGTATAAACGTATATATATATATATATATATATATATATATATATGTATATATATGAATATATATATATGTATATATATATATGTATATTTATATATATGTATATGTATATTATATATATATATAATGTATATAGACATATATATGTATATATATACATGTATATATATACATATGTATATACTGTATATACATATATGTATATATATACATATGTATATGTATATATATGTATATCTATATATATATATATATATGTACATATGTATATGTACACATATATATGTATATATATATATATATATATATGTATAAACAGTATATATATTTCTTAAGCAATTACCTAAAAGTCCTTTAGAGTGGGTGTAAAGGGATAGAGGAGGGTGGTTAAACAAAATCTGAAATGTACACAAAGAAACTTGTAATGTTGGGATTCCCTTCAATGATAAGACCTTTATGCTACAAGTAAAACCCTAAGCCTCTCTCTGCTCCTCCCTCTCCCTCCCTCCCTCTCTGTCTGTCTGTCTGTCTATCTGTCCATCTCTCTCTTTCTCTGCTTGCCTCCCTCCCTCCCTCTTCCTCTTTCTTTCTTCCTCCGTGTGTCTCTTTCCCTGCCTATCTATTCTCTCTCTCTGTCTGTCTGTCCTCCCTCTGTCTGTCCTCCCTCTCTCTCTCTCTCTCTCTCTCTCTCTCTCTCTCTCTCTCTCTCTCTTTGTCCTACCTCTCTCTCTCTCTCTTTGTCCTACCTCTCTCTCTCTCTCTTTGTCCTACCTCTCTCTCTCTCTCTTTGTCCTACCTCTCTCTCTCTCTTTGTCCTACCTCTCTCTCTCTCTCTCTTTGTTCTACCTCTCTCTCTCTCTCTCTTTGTTCTACCTCTCTCTCTCTCTTTGTCCTACCTCTCTCTCTCTTTGTCCTACCTCTCTCTCTCTTTGTCCTACCTCTCTCTCTTTGTCCTACCTCTCTCTCTTTGTCCTACCTCTCTCTCTCTCTGTCCTACCTCTCCCCTCTCTCTCTCTCTCTCTCTCTCTCTCTCTCTCTCTCTCTCTCTCTCTCTCAAGGATGTTGGGGAACACCTCGGTAGGCTCCACATGAGGGAGACTCGTCTTTCCCCATCTCCTGGGCATCGCTAAGTCATGGTACCCAATCCTGTTTGTTTACCATCATCGCCCTTTGACCTCCGAAGTGGGGGGGGGGGGCACACCGGACGTCTACTTTGTTCAACTCCCCCCATGCGACCCCTCCTGGTGGGTCACAAATGTCCCGATCGGTGTTACGGACAGTGCCAACGTCTTCGTCTTGAGGTCAAATACCCTGCAACCTCTCTCTTCCTATGTCTCTCTTCCTCTCTCTTTCTTCCTATGTCTCTTCCTCTCTCTCTCTTCCTATGTCTGTCTCTTCCTATCTCTTTCTTCCTATGTCTCTCTTCCTCTCTCTTTCTTCCTTTGTCTCTCTCTTCCTCTCTCTTTCTTCCTATGTCTCTCTCTTCCTCTCTCTTTCTTCCTATGTCTCTCTCTTCCTCTCTCTTTCTTCCTATGTCTCTCTCTTCCTCTCTCTTTCTTCCTATGTCTCTCTCTTCCTCTCTCTTTCTTCCTATGTCTCTCTCTTCTTATATCTCTTTCTTCTTATGTCTCTCTTCCTATGTCTCTCTTCCTCTCTCTTTCTTCCTATGTCTCTCTCTCTTCCTCTCTTTCTTCCTATGTCTCTCTTCATATCTTTCTTCCTGTCTCTCTTCATCTTTCTTCCTGTCTCTCTTCATATTTCTTCCTGTCTCTCTTCCTCTCTTTCTTCCTGTCTCTTCCTATTTCTTCCTGTCTCTTCCTCTCTTTCTTCCTGTCTATCTTCCCCTCTTTCTTCCTGTCTCTCTTCCCCTCTTTCTTCTTGTCTCTCTTCCCCTCTTTCTTCCTGTCTCTCTTCCCCTCTTTCTTCCTGTCTCCCTTTCTTCCTATCTCTCTTCCTCTCTTTCTTCCTGTCTCCTCTCTTTCTTCCTATCTCTCTCTTCCTGTCTCCTCTCTTTCTTCCTATCTCTCTCTTTCTTCCTATTTCCCTCTCTTTCTTCCTGTCTCCCTCTTCCTCTCTTTCTCTCTCTCCTCTTTCCCTTTCTCTCGTTCAATGGTGGCACGCGACCAAGGTTTAACCCTAAGGCATACAGGACTAATCCACGGAAAAAATAATTAAAATTCTCAGCGACTACAAACGCCTCCGGGAGTACAACCACTACTACCACACTACCTTCCCTCCCTCCTCCACTCCCTCTCTCCCTTCCTCCTCGTCAATCTCCATCTAACGATCTTGCCTAACGGGGAAGGAAGCCCAACACAACACGCAGTGGTGAAGAACGTTGATGAAATCCATTACATTTCGCTAAGAAAGGAAAGAAAGTGGGAAAAAAAAAACGTTGGTTCGGCACGGCGGAGGCCATTGGCATCATTTGCTTAAGTAGAATTCATGGACAAGAAACCCAGACAGATATGACTACCAGCAGTGTACAGCCGGTGTAATTAATTTATCATTTTATTATTATTTTATGTTGTTCATTTTTTTTTTTTTTATTTGTAGGTGTGTGCCTTCAGTCCAGTCGGTCAAGCAAAACTGATATTTTGCTGTCCATTCGTTCGTTTCTTAATTCATTCATCTACTTGTTTGTTCTTTATTTATCAGTTGTGTGTGTGTGTGTGTATTATATATATACGTCACTGTCAGTTGTTACATGCCAGCGGAGGTTCGAGTCCTTAGCTGTATCACGTATCAATTTCTGCATGTATGCCCCCTCGAGTTTCTCGAAATTGATGGCTTGGAATTAATGTGAATTGTGGTTTATATATATACACATACATAAATATACACACACACATATACATGTTGAATATATAACTGCCAATCGCACAGATGCAATTCTTATCTATATCATTAGTTCTTATCATTCTGAGTATTTTGAATAAGTACCGCAAATTAATAGTGACGTCAATAAAAAAATAAAATAAAAGGCGGGATCTGCTATGGAAAATAGCACAAACAGCAACTAACCTAACCCAACCTGGTAATTATGAAGATGTATCCCAGAAAAACAAAGTTCCTTCGCATTCTATTCGTCGCCAGCTTCTTAGTCGTTCGAGCGCAGCGTCGAGTGGAGATGCAGAACGCGGCTAACGACGCTTCTGGGTGAAGATAGAGGACGAATTGTCCTCCTTTGTGGGCACTGATGAACAAATATCTGGGCAAATATTGAGTGGAATTTCCTTCGTATTTCAGGCCATTTCACACACTTCTTAATGTCTCTTTGGCGTGTGAGTGTGCTATTCTACACCGCAATGCACTCGCACCACTAAAAAATAGAAAAATAGAAAAAAAATATCGCTACCAACGTTACTACTAATTTACTGCATTTGTTCATGTAGTTGAAAATACTCGAAATTATACCACCTATCCGATTATGTAAGAACTGTATCTGTGAGACTGGGAAACCTAACAAGTTCCGTATTATATATACATTATATATATTAATATTAACAGATACTGTACACAGATCATCTTATCAACTGCATTAATTCCGTTTGAAATCAAGTTAATGTGGTCGATGCGCGCGCACGCACACACACGCACGCACGCACACGCACACACACACACACATTCAGTTGAAGAGGACCAAAGATAGTAGTCGAAATACAGATTTTCTGTCCATCTTGTCTCATTCTCCGACAGTGGGTTAACAAGTCTCATATACACACATACATGCGTATATACATACACTGATTTTTACTGCATATCCCATTGGCAAGGTCCAAGCATTATGCTAGCAGTAGATCTAGTCCTGATGGAGTTGGGAGAAAAGACTGATTTGGAAAATAATCGAAATAGTCGAGATTGCTTCTACAACCGTTTCTGCATCCACTACTACTACTACTATTATTGTTTCTGCTACTACTACCACTACAACTAGTTTCTATTACTGTTCTACCGTTTCTTCTATTACTGCTGTTTCTGCTATTATGCTTGAACTATCAGTTAACCATGATGTACATATTTTTTCTTTTCTTTTTCTCTCTCTATGGAGTGCTCTTGAAGAAAGCGATAAAAAAAAAAACATGTAGATGGCGAGCTTGAAGATACGTGATAATTTCGACATCTGTCATCTTAACACGGGATGCTACGTCACAACTCGTGCACATGTAAGCGAGCGTATGTATGGGACATCCACGTTTCGTCACAGCTGTGGGGAATTACCTCATGCCGAGGAGTGGGTCAGGACGCTCTGCCGTTTTCTCATCGCTTTAGACAAAACGTCGACATCAACAGTAGGCGTAAGAAAACGGTCATTTTATTTATTTATTTTTTCATCATTCTCGTTTATTTATTCCTTCTCGTTAGTTTATGTAAACATCAACATTGACAATAGCACGCATGCATATACAGTATATGCTAACAGTACTATTATCCATGTCATTTTATTTTTCATTTATCCAATTATAAACGCCGATAATAATTGTACGAACCATAAAATTACTAGTATTAAATGTTTCCCATCAGCCTCGATTTTTTAAATTCATTCATTTAATCATTATTATTTTTACCAGATAAACAGACACCAGTACGTGTACGAAATAGACCAGTATTATTATTTTTCCATCTCTATCGCCCATTCGTTTGTTTCATTTTTAGTCTAATTATGTTTGTCTGATTATGCCTTAAAATATTTGGTTTATATATTTTCCCAATTGCCACTCTAAAGAATAATTGTATTCTGTAATTATCATAGTACATCTTTATTAAAACGTTAAGAAATAAGATACCTGGTCTGTGAATTATGGACATGAACGTAGATAAATAATTCTACATCTACTCTGCTTACACATCTCGCTCGTACTATTACTACTACTAACATTGCAAATACGGTCATTCCAACTGACAACAACAACTTAAAACCAAACTTTCAGTACTACTACCTACCATTGTTACTATTATGGAAGACATTATTTCCTATTGCAACAGAACTGACAAAAATAGTCTTCACTCTTCATTTTTGGCTAGATCAGAAAATAGTTACTGGTTAGACAGAAGCGCTGGCGAAATAGTCTATAACGATTAGTGGAGGCACTTGGCTATGTAATGAAGCCAAATTCTGCTTCATAACTTAATTCTAATAATTGCTCAGTAGTTATTCAGTAACTATAAACTGGTAGAAATTGTTAGGCATGCGAGTATATACATACGTGCATACACACGCATACCTAGGAAAACGTGTACGCACGTGTATGCGTGTTCATGTATGCGTGCACGTGTGTGTGTGTATGTGTGTGCGTGTGTGTGTGTGTGTGTGTGTGTATGTGTGTGTGTGTGTGTGTGTGTACACAGCTTTATCCATAGCTCGGGCCACATGCGAGCTCTAAGCTCTTATTCGGGAGAGTAATAGATGTCGATCACGAGTCCAACACTTGATCCAAGACCATGGCAAGTCACAGATTCGATGGAGTGTGCGGGTACCATAGGGTTGCGGATATCAGCTGTCTTCCAATACATATTTTTAATTCCAATATTTAATGCGAGTAATTTTTTAATACAGTTGTATAAATACAATGACAGTTTATAGTTGGGATGTCTGCTGGGTCAGATTAAAGTGTCCTGAGTTTTGTGTCTTCTGGATTAGTGGCTGGGACGATTCCAAGAACCAGTCACGTGATCTAACGTTGCCGGCTATCTCCAGATAACATTCGACCAACGGTTAACCTATTGTATTTATCAGTTTGGCTGTTTGATCTTGCTGGTACAATACGTTAGTTCACTTGTATTTCTTTATCCTTTGGTAGTTTTAATACTTTTGTAGGAAGGCTTTAGTGTTTTTCTTCATTTAGATATGTTTTTTCAACCTACGCAAAGCGTGGTGGCTTGACATATGAGACGACATGTCGTCACTATTCCAGTAGAAGTGAACTGCATCTTGGAAACTACTCGAAGTATCTTGCATCACATTTAGCTTGAAAAAAAATGCAGTTTACTAAAAAGTTCTTTCCTAGGAAATGCCATACGTCACTTTACTCATAAATACGTAGATGATGAAATTGTCTGGCGATAATAGCCATCTCAGACAAGGTTATCAACGCCTATTGGCTGCAGAGATAGCGTGACTATGAACTAATGTCGTTACGAGAAATATGAATTCATAAAAATATAAATTATATTATATATATATATATATATATATATATATATATATATATATATATATATGTTGGTACATTGTGACAAGTTGATGAAGGTGGAAAAATATGTCACGGGTCTAGTTCCGAGTTCCTGAGTTTATTCCTGACCGTTTTCGATCTATGCTTCTTCAGAAGCATAGAGCGAAACCGGTCAGGAATAAACTCAGGAACTCGGAACTAGACCCGTGACTTCTTTTTCCACCTTCATCAACATATATATATATATATATATATATATATATATATATATATATATATATATATATATATATATATATATACACACACACACACATATTTTACGTTTTTTATTTGTTTATTATTTTCTTTTCTTTCCAAAACACTGATGTCAGGTCCCGGAACTTTGTGACGTCACGTATAAACGAATGACGTCAGCGAGGAGGGTGTGAGGGGGAGAGGAGGGGAGGGGAGGGGAAAGAGGACCTGGCTCGTGCAGTGTAAACAAGATATTTCTGTGTTGTCGTTCTGTATTCACGAGAGAGAGAGAGTTCCCCCACCCTCACCTCCCTCTACCTCTCTATCTCTCCTCCTCTCTCTCTCTCTCCCCACCCTCATCCTCCTCTCTCTCTCCCCACCCTCTCGCCCCTCTCTTCTCTCTCTCTCTCTCTCTCTCTCTCTCTCTCTCTCTCTCTCTCTCTCTCTCTCTCTCTCTCTCTCTCTCCACCCTCCTCTCTCTCTCTCTATCTCTCTCTCTCCCCACCCTCTCGCCTTTCTCTCTCTCTCTCTCCCTCCACCCTCTCGCCCTTCTCTCTCTCACTCACTCTCTCCCCATCCTCTCTCCCCACTTGAATCTGACCCATGGTAGATCATATTTTTTTCTTCAAATTCACTTTCTATACAAAGGGGGCACAGTACACAGCAATATATATTAGATGCACTACAATGGAAGCTGTAAAATGTCTCCAACCCCCCCCCCCCAAATTTCTTCGAATAAAAAAAAATCACTTTCATAACAGAAAGGGGTACTGCACATAGTAATACATATTAGATACTCTACACTGGAAAATGTAGTTGTAAATATTTCGGTGTATTATGAATTATATTTATGAACACGCCTTAGGGCATACGTGAATTAAAACTACTGTCGATTTTTTTTTTTTTTTTTACGAAGCCGGTAAATTTACACATGTCGAGAGGGAGACCACATTATCAATCAACTGTTTCCGCGATTGATTTTTATTTCCTCAGTCTCACGTCAACTCCACCCCCCCTCCACCCTCGGCCCTCCTCGGACACTGACGCAACCAGTTGCATGAAACCAGTTGCTTACGACCAGTTGCATCACTTCTTGGAAAACAATATCGCGCCAAATGTGACACTAAGAAAACCTATGAGAAAAAAATAAACAAATGCTTGCGACAGATTTCGTGCGACTGGTTTCATGCAACCGGTTGCGTCGGAGTGCGAGCTTCCTTAGGGCGTAGAACGGATGCCGATAGGAACGACTACGTCACACGAACTGAATCGGAAGCCGCAGCATTTGTTTGGCAACCGAAACAAGCGATAACGATGCTATCGAAAGGCATACATTGTCTTCAAGGATCGAAGCAATGCAACTGGTTGCGACGTCGTGCAAGCTGCCTTAACCCCGCCATAAAAAAAAAAAAAAAAAAAAAAAAAAAAAAAAAAAAAAAAAAAATCTCTCACTCGGAAGGCTAATAGCTATCAGTCACAAATCTAATACGTGATCCAAGATCGTGGTGAATGAAAACCTGTAATAACTGAGGAAAGAAGAATAACAGGACAGGATCTAATCTCGTGTAGATTTCTGTACTAACCAGAAAAAGAAAATTAAGGGAAGAATGTGAAGGAAAGAAAAAATGGGAAGACTTTCATAACATGTTAGAATAAACCGATAGTTCGTCTGAAGGTGGTGATTGAGGAGACTGAAGATTTATTCTTATTTTATATATCAATCTATTTAAAATTTTCGTCTCGACTTTTTAAGCGTAGACCTGATACGTGCACCATCTCACGATGGAACGCGGCACATCGGGTCTGCAACAAAAAAGCATACCGACAGGAGACCTTTTGGTCCATAACTAGGTCGGATGCCAAGAATATATAGTTAAACGAAGACATGAATAAACAAGCGAACAATTGCCAGGCATTGCAGCATATTGCTTAGGTGTTTATCTAAACGAACCGTACTACATCCCACCGTCTCTGCAGGAAGTTTATTCCATTCGTTAACTACGCGGCGTCGACAGCTCGCCCTAATCACCGACATCTGCATCCGTTGATTTCTGCAAGATCATCAAGATCCGACACATTCCGAATGCAATGGGATGTTTCTCGGTTTCCTCTGACGATCATAAACACAGGATCTTCTTTCATCAGATGACCCAATTCCCGGTCACCAGTTTTATGGTTTCATGGTTTAAGTTATGAATTCAGAAACATCCACAGATGTGTAGGCATTCTGGGAAAAATAAAGATCTGTGGATTGTAAGGAGAGGCACTTGAGATGGAGTATCCAGACTTCTTGTCTTGATACACTGTTGTTTTGTCTTGTTGTTGCTGTAATTGTTGTTCCTGTGGAGTAAGCAAGTAGGCTGGGATGGACAAGTTATTACTTGTAACTGCGTTGTGCTGTATGGTGTCCAGCCGGCGAATAATATTGATGTTTACGCCAGACAATAAAGGCAATTGTGTCGCTGTATCAAAGATAAGGATTTTATTTCTATCGTTCGTGAAGGACGTGGCAGGGAAGAAAACGAATGCAAAGATACAACAGAACAAGGACATAGTGACCGTCATGTCTATGGAGAAGCCACGGTTATCACAGACGATTGTTCTTGTGGTAGGGAGGCCTATGACCCCTTAAAAGAGGGTATGAAGCCAGTGGCCTCGACAGCCAAGTACTGTTGACACTGGGAAAAGTTTTCACATTCAAACGAGGTTTTAATGTTTGAAGGCATCAAAAGTGGAGACAACACCACTAGTGATCATAGAAAGACTGGAAAATACTCCACAAAGTCATCAAAAATCACGAACCAACACCGAAAATACAGACCCTAATTTAGCTATGATATAGCGATTTTTTTTTCTTAAGCTGAAAAATAGTTTCAACGGAAACTCAATCGACTGAGGCCACGTTTAAGTCCAAATTACCTCAGAACGAAATAAGATAGTGTAGTTAATAAAAATAAAACACGAATCTGTCACTGTAACGCAAGTTCTCATGACTATGACACAGAAGACAAATTAATTAATAACGACGACAGCAACAACTGCGTGATGACAGAGGAGGGGACTAGAAGAGTTCGACTGAAATTATTATTATTATTATTATTATTATTATTTATTATTATATATATATATAAATAAATAAATAAAGAAATTATATATATATATATAAATAAATAAATATATATATATATATATATATATATATATATATATATATATATATATATATATATATATATCGCTGGCGATTCGGATATTAAAACGACATGACGTCACACTTCGTCTACCCGCGTGACCCAATCGACATACTACAGCGAAGATGAGAATGCAACAAGTTGTTCCCCAGCCTTACCTCCGCCCTACCAACCCCTCCTCTCTCTTTCCTTCCCTTTCGTCCCCCTTCCACCTTCCATCCTCTCGTGTGTATGTGCAGTCTGTCTACTATACCTACTCCATCTGCTTCCCCAGCCTCCGTCCCTTTCACGTCCACTAACACATAATCGTTCCCTTTCTCCCCCCCTCTCCTCCTCCTCTTCCCCCTCTTCCCTGCCCTCTCCTCCTTCCCCTCTTCCCCCCTCTCCTCCTCCTCCTTCTCCTCTTCTCCCCCTCTCCTCCTCCCCGCCCTCTCCTCTCCTCCCCCTCGCTTTCTCCCCCACTCTTTCCCTCATCTCCCCTTCTCCTCTCCCCCTCCCTCTCCACTTGCACTTTCCCTCGCATTCCCTCTCTACCCGACTCGCTCTCTCTCCCCCTCTCCACATATGATAAAACTTTGGTAAGTCCGGAACGCAAGAGCAGCCAGGAATCCTTATCTTTGGGTTTCCCTGCCGGCAACTCCTCCTCCTCCTCCTCCCCCTCTGCATAGTACTGCATGGTACCAGGCAAGTGCCGCGTGCTTGGTTCATCACGGTACGTGGCATAGTTTATGTTCATCATAGTTTTATAAATATATTTTTTTTTCGTCCGAGATATAGTCTGTTCGTGGTACCCAGTGTATTTGTGTTTATGGTACACACAGTGTTTTACTTCCAATTTGGTTTAATATATGAAGCACAAATTTTTATTATTTCTATCCGATAAATAGCATGTGCATTACCTTTTTCAATTATTTGGTTCATCAATGGAGAAATGTACCCAAGACGAAAACGTACAATTTTGTCCTCCATCGATTTAATGTCTATTCCTGGAAAGACTCTGATAACGAGTTTGAGTGTATCATATCTTGAGGGTTTTACACACGCACGCACACACACACACACACACACACACACATTTGACGGCGCAGTGGTAGCGTTCGCGGCCGGCATTACAGCGGTTCGGGTTTGAATCCCCCCTGGTGTGAAATAATTTCAGTATCGCTGCGCTGCGAGTCGTTACTCCAACTCTCGTGGGCGGAGAGTTGGGTGTGTGTGTGTGTGTACGTGTAAGGTCACAGCATTACCCATAGATCAGTCATACATGTGCTCTGAGCTCTCTTCCTGGAGGGAAATAGCTGTCGATCACGAGTCCAACACGTGATCCAAAGACCATGGTGGTGAATCACACACACACACACACACACACACGGAAATTGTTTTGGCGGGAAATTATCCTTTTTACAACTTTGCTTTTTCGGCGTTTTATGATTAAAATATTCGCCCTGTGTATTGCAGGTCTGCGGTGAGAAATCTTGTCAAAAGACTCTTGATTATGGAAAATGTTTATATTCCATTCGTCGAAGAACAATTTCCAGTTTGTGTTTACAAAACACCACGCGGGTACAAGGAAAGACGTTGATAAAAGCGTTGGTGGTATCAGATAAAACATAATCACATAATAATGGCTTCCGTCATTTATATATATATATATATGCTAAGAACACGGGTACATGTGTTCACTTATGCAAAGTAGACCACTTGGAAAAATAAACTAACGAAGCAGAGCGCTTTCGTATATTACATCATCAGTGCAAAAAGTAATTTTTGCACTAAATGCAATATACGAAAGCGCTCTGCTTCGTTAGTTTCTTTTTCCAAGTTGTCTATTTTGCACACACACACACACACAATTATATATATATATATATATATACACACACACACACACACACACACACACACACACACACACACACACACACACACACACACACACCAAAAGAATATCTACACAAACAAAAAGTCTCCTCAAAGAAGGGCAGATGAAAATAACAAGCATGCAGATCTTTCAGAAGTTCTGTCCTAATTATTGTTCCCATTACGTAACAAACACACAAACACTGGCTGTGTATTAATCAAATATTTACGTGTACAACACAACACATCCACGAAAGCAGATACACAACCAGATCACACACACACACACACACACACACACACACACACACACACACACACACACACACACACACACCTACCTCGTGGCGCTGTGGTTAGAGTTCTCGCCTACCACTACGGCGGTCTGGGTTTGACTCCCGCCCAGGTCTGAAATAATTTCAGTATCGCTGCGCTGCGGGGTGTTACTCCAACTCTCGTGGGCGGGGAGTTGGGTGTGCGTGTTTGCGTGTAAGGTCACAGTATTACCCATAGATCGGTCATGCGAGCTCTGAGCTCTCATGAGAGGTTAATAACTGTCGATCACGAGTCCAACACGTGATCCAAGACAATGGTGAATCACACACACACATTCACACACACAGTACGCCTGCCTCTGGATCGTTTTCAGTCATAAAATGTGGAATGCGGTTGCCCTCTTGTCTTTATTCTGCTCGGGACTGGGCGTGATCTGGCTATTGCAAACATCACTAACTGTATCGAATTCCTCTTCACTTTACCTTTGCATTCTGAATTACCGTCCCAATTGATATTTTACCTTTAATTCTAAAGTGTGTGTGCGTGTGTGTGTGTGTGAGAGAGAGAGATTCAGCATGGTCTTGGATCACGTGTTGGACTCGAGATTGACAGCTAATTCCCTTCCGGAAGAGAGCTCAGAGCTCGTATATGACCGATCTTTGGGTCATGCTGTGACCTTACGCGCGCGCACACACACACACACACACACACAAACTCCCCGCCCACGAGAGTCGGAGTAACGACTCGCAGCGCAGCGATGCTGAAATTATTTCAGCCCTGGGCGGGATTCGAACCCGGACCGCCGTAGTGGTGACAGGGAACTCTACCACTGCACCATCGAGAGAGAGAGAGTGTGCGCGCGCGCGTTTTTCCCCAGTTTCACAAGACACCAGCCTCATCTTCTTCCCTCCCTCGTTACACTCAAACCCTGTCACGCCATGCTTTATCAGTTGCGTAAATTCGCTCATTTCTGTTAATTTGGATAAGCAAAGGAAAATCCAGTAGCCAAATTGAAAAATAAAAACTCTTCAGAGAATTCGTGTCATTACAAATCTCCAAATTTGCAGTTAGCTTCGGGGCAGAGCGAGGGCTCCTGTGTACAGTGAACTGTTGTATTTTGAAAGGACCCCAAAAATAAATAGATAAATAAAAATAAAAAGGGGGGGGGCTAAACGGCTGATCACTGGTAGGTAAAATAACCCAGTTCCTACACAAGTCTTAGGCATAAAAAATTATAATAGAATTAAAGTATATAAACAATAATCCAACGCGAATTTCGTTGACGACACACGTCTGGTTGGCAACACGTGTCGTTGCGACACGTCTGGTTGACACGTGTAGTAGATATACCTTGGGTAATCCCACTCATAGCTTGTCCTTGAGATCCCGAGCAGGACCTGTGGAAACTTTCACTTTGTTCTCAAATTTGTTTTATAAAACCATTAAAAGACCCATGTTCAGTTAAATATTTATTTAGAATGTGTAATAAAACTACTTGGGAAAATAAAATGAAAGGTGACCGAACGTTTTCGTCTGTAAGACAGATGCACAACTAGATCACAATCAGACGAAAACGTTCGGTCAACATTTCATTTTATTTTCCAAGTGGTTTTATTGCACATTTTGTGAATCACGTGTTTTCGTGATTTATTTGCATTTATTTAGAATATTGATTTGATGAATAGTGACCGTGTCACGTTGCTCACTAGTATTCTAGAAACGATGTCTAGAGAAATTTCGGTTCATATTGAAAGCAAGCGATAGGTCAGCTTTGTGAATAACAGAAGAATTGTCAATATATTGTCAATATTTCGGACTTGTTTCTATATACGTGTCTTTTCTCAGTCTTCATAAGACCTATCATGTCGCTAAGATTCCTAATTAGTTGTTGTAATTTTTCTTCTCCCTAAAGCACTTCACTTTCGTTTTATTGTGAAGTTTTTTATTTCCGAAAATATATTACTATACCATGGCTGTTCAATGTATAGATGGATGGGATGGTGTGGGAGGTAAATTCACGGGTAATGGGGTAGGGGATTGGAGATGGTTAAAGAAAATGGAGAAAAGTGGGAGGTGAGCCAGTTGTTGTTTGCTGGCGACACTGCGTTTGTTGCAAGGTAAGAGGGATGACTGAGGGAGTTAGTGATAAAGTTTGGGAAGATATGCGATAGGAGAAAGTTGAAGGATGTGGATGAAAGTAAGGTAATGAGGTGTACAAGGGAAGATGGCAGTAATTTGGATACAAGTCTTAAAAGAGGAAGGCTGGAAGTGGATAGCTTAAGGCACTTTCGGTCGCATGTGGCTGGAAAGGGAAGAAGGGTGGAGGTAAATTGTAGACTGAGAGAAGCAAGTGCCTTGAGGGATTAAAAATGTAACGAGAAATGGGCATTTGGGAATGGATGCAAAGAGGAGATTATATGAAGATGATTTTGCTGACAGCACTGTATGGGGCAGAGACATGGAATTTAAGTGAGGCAGAGAGGAAGACTTTAAATGCGTTTGCTATGAAGCATGAGAAGTATGGTGGGGGTTACAAGGTTTGACAGAGTGAGAAATGAAGAGGTGAGGAGGAGAGCGGGGGTGGAAAAGGAGATGGAAGATAGGGTTGATGAAAGAGCATTGGGATGGTCTGGACAGATGGGAAGAATGAGTGAAGAAAAGTGTGTGGAAGGCAGAGGCGGATGAAGTGAACGCGAGGGAGCGACCGAGGATGAGATGGATTGATGGGGTGAAAGGGGCGTTGTGCAGGAGAGGTGTCTTGAGTAGGGAAGGGAGAAGGCGAGAGGTAGGGGTGAGTGGGGGGTTAGGGAGTGGTTGTGAGAATATTTCGACGCAGCCCGAAGGGATTTCTTCCCGCCTGCTATTTTTCTGCATGAGGGAGGGATGGGGGGAGAGGGCGGGAGTCGACGATTACGTGAGGCGGCCTTGCTGTGGATGTGCTGTGGCTTGCTCCACTGCTTCCGACCCAGGGCAGTGGGCGGGATACAAGGATGACCCGTCATCCACGAGGAGCTAAGAGGAGAGGGAGGAAAGGGTGGTGGATGGGAGAGGAATGGGTGGGGGTGAAATAGGTGGGTGGGTATATGCCCATTGACTTTGGCTACCTCCCTTTTAAGGAAAAAAAGCTTTTGGTACATTGATTGATAGATGCTCGTAGACCCAATTTTACTAATTAAAGTCGACCCTTACGTCCCAAACACCGCATGACCCAGGATTTAAAAGAACTGTTCAAATATACATTTAATTATCATTGTATAATAATTTTGGTTTGAAAAGTAAATATTTTAAAGGGAACTACTGCATCTAACAATATAAATATTCAAAGACAGTTTTATTTGCATATCTTTAATGTACCTCCAACGAGTTTCGGGTAGTTGGGTTGGTACCAAAATATTCAAAGAACCTCTCACGTTTCATAGACATTGAATGACCGAGTTACCTTCAGCTTTTTTTCACCTGAAGAAATATTTAACGAGTTTCTTTACATACTCCATAAGCATGATGTGTAGCCCATATCGTCAGTGCAATCTACCCAGATTATCTGGTGGTCTGCCTGTGCTAAGCACTAAGTTTATGAAAATTGGCGACTGTGAGAAATTTAAGAATAATTTTGTTGCAGCCATGTCCTAGCGTGTTCATGAGATGTCTAAACCAATCTAAAACAGTTAACATCCAGAATTAAGTCTTGTTAATTAAGCCATAGCCTTTTTTGACGATACACCATAACCCCTTTTCGCATACCCCAGACTGGGAGCGTGTATGCATAAACATTGATCATTTTTATGACAGTCGCATGTAGGATTCGAACCCACTGCTACTGGTCACCGTAAGATTACCTTCACAGAACCTTTACCTACTCCACCACAGAGACTATAAAAGACTTGAAACCTGAAATCGATCTGATTCCCGATGATAGGAAAGAGCACTAATCTGCGACCCCAGTTCCTGTTTTACACAAGGCCCAAGCCCACTAGTGGCAGGGGGCAAGGATCGGATAAACACAACATACTTAGGGAGGTCTTACAAGAGTGCGTGTGCTATTAAAGGCGGAGGCACACTAGGCTAGCATGCTATTTGCTTTTGCTACCTCGTTTGAGTAGGAACGACTTCAGTTGCAATACTGTAAACTTTCGTAAGGACATTTCAACAATGTGTAACAATCGTATGGGATTAACTTCTTAGTTTGTCATTCAGCTTCTCACTGTATGACACAAGAGTAATCTTATACTTAGAAATCTGAAAAACAAAGATTGTAATCGAAGTAGTTTCTCTGATAAAATAGCAAATAAATAATTAAAAGGAAGAGAAACCAGAGTGGTTAAGATCATAGAATGAATTTTACGATCGCTTACAAGGAAAATGCTGACGAGTGCATAGACTTCAACAAGTATCATTACCATTAATGCAAACCAGTCATAACAGAGGTCCCCTCTTAAGATGGCGGCACACTTGGCATTTCTCGCTAGCATGCTACTTGCTTTTGCTATTTCGTTTGAGCAGAAACGATTTCGGTTACGATAAATCGTTTTTTCAAATATCAAATTACTCGTGCCTCATTACCCGAACCTGAACGACGAACTAAGAAGTTCAACGAATATTAGACGCTTTGTCGAGATGTTCTTACGGAAGTCTAGAATATCATAACCGAAGTAGTTTCTACTCAAACGAAGTAGCAAAAGCAAGTAGCAAAAGCAAGTAGCATGTCTAGTGTGACACCACTTTAACCCACAAAGTAAACGAAATTAGAGTTAGTGTAAGCATGTCGCTTGTGTAACTCTTTGCCAGAATAGTCGTCGGCCATGAATGTGCCATCACAGCTGTTACTCAAAATTTTCCTTGTACAGCCACAGATGTGTCTCACTGTTGTGAACGCTTTGGCCTTGTGACCGCATATGTGGTATGACTCCGCATACTCAAGCTACCGCTCACAGTACGGTTATACTTGACACAGTATTCTCAGATTGATCGGCAAAAATCGGCACTTCTTTTGGCGAATCAGTATTTGCGATTTTTTTCGGCATCGGCAATATTTTGCCAATGACGATGCCGATTCACAAAAAAAAAAAAAAAAAAATGCCGATTATTGCCGATCCCGATTTATCGGCGCAACCCTACATTAAAACGATTCAAAAGATCTTGGACTACGTGCTTGGGTTCTTGGTCGACAGTTAATCCTTCCCGAACGAGAGCTCTGTTCTCGCATCATTCCGATCTGTAGGAAATGTACTCGGCCATTCCTTTGCTCGAAGGATACAGTAATGGCTTGTATTATTATTATTATTATTTATTATCATATTTTTTTTTGGCGAATAGTTTCCACGAGATTGCCATCCTTTACAAGAAAGGATTATTTAGACAACTGTCTCCCTGATGTAATTCAAGATAAACGTGCTCTTCCGAGCTTGGCGTTAAGCAGTCTTGAGATAAGCGTACCCACCCGAGCTTGGACTTAGGCGACCTCACTTTGGCCAATGTTTACATCTGCATTTCAAGTGGACAGTGACGTGTGTACGTGAGAAACTGAAACCAGGTGTTTCAATGCAGCCGAAGCTGTCACGTTTTACCATGTGCTTAGGCAACCAGGAAGAGTGGCAATCACTAGTACCTGTCGGGAGTCGAACCGGGCTTACGAAGTTGAAGGAAAGTACGAAGCTCAATGCGTCAAGATTAGTGTCAACTCGTCAACTCTCCGTCAATATCGCGCGCGCGCAAACGTATACTCTTGTGTATGTACTACACAGCTGTGTGTTGTGTCGGTATATTTCGTACTTTTTTTTTTAATCTACTCCGTCTATTGTCCATAATGCTTCATTCACGATCATCTAGATTCTAAACCATTATGGTGGAAATGTCTACACATATTTTGTGAATTTACTCATTACATTGTGTATATGAACAGTGATTGCCTTCGGAGAAGCCAGTTTTATTCTGAAATTAAGTGAATAATTAAGCGCGTGTTCATTTTCAGTAGTATTTGGTCATGTTTGAAATGTCAGCGAGAAAGAAACGAAACGCCGTGATGCTGCCAACACCTGTTCATTTATTTTTTCTTCATTTTCTTTTCTTTCTTTTGTTCTTGAATGACAATATTCTAAGCGCCTATAGTAAACATGTACTGTAAGCATGTAGCTTTTCACTAACTAGGGAGAATTAGTTGACTAGTGTTTGAATATCATAAGGAGCAAAAGACTGGGAATTTTTCGTATATCGTCTATATTTTGTGCTTCTGGATATTTAGTCTGTATTACGTTTCGAGCTAATTAGATGCTGTAGGCCTTGCTTTGTTGTTATGAAAATATTTCGCCTTCTAATCCTCACCCATTTATAACGGATTTGAAACTGTATTCGCCTTTCCGCATCTTCCGTGACGTCATGTCGGCTGTGAACCATTTCCAGCTCATACCAGATCCCTAACGTCTTCACCAGGGCGACGCATTTCTTATTTTATTCTAATACCAGTCGGGGAGACTCTAGTGTGAACCTCTGTCAATACCCAGTTTTCTTCCGAGTCACCCCCGCACCGGAATAAAGATTAACTGGTATTAGTCAAAACAGGAATTATATATATATATATATATATATATATATATATATATATATATATATATATATATATATATATATATATATATAAATGCGTTACCGTAGTAAAGTGATTGATAACCGCGTACTTGCCCGTCTACTTGTGGGTCATGTGACTAAACAAAATAGGCCAGCGTGTTGAAGGTGCCTGATACTGTATTTAACATTTGAATTTAATAAATATCAAGTAAACAACACTCCAGATTCAAAGACATGAATAAAGGAATAAACAAACTAATATGCGAGAGAGGCTGTGAAGTATCGTTTTCGCTCTCCCATAAAGACAAACGAAACTCGAGATCATCACAGCTACCAGTGTACTCACACTGGCAGCCCGGCCACGTAGGGCAAAGGTGGCTACTTCGGTTACAGCTACACGAGAAACTGAAACCAGGAGGCGTTTGTGTGCGTCTGTGTGTATGCATTGTACACACGTACACACAGTTTACCTACTTCCGTACGCGCACACACATATACACAATATGAATATGTATTCTTCCAGCTTAGACACCTAAGCTATTCCAAGTACATATTTATGCGTCTATATGAAAAAGTGCATTTCATCACATCCTTTAAACACGTAGTCTTCCTGACCTCTAGCTCTTATTCTTAAGAGATCTCAGTCAATGTAGTCTATTCCCTTAGAAGAGGTTTCTCGATGTGTGAAAAAATACACTTTTCCATATGGACACACAAATAATTGTAATACATTAGGCGATATAGCCCAAACTAGAACAATACATCAATCTAAAACTAAATATACTAATTGGAAATCAAGAATACAGACTAAGTCTGACCTAGTCATGAATAGGCTAGGTATGATAACATGGAGAATAGGAGACGGGACATGACGAGCGTTGCCCCTTTCCTGTATTACAATTAGGTAAACACACACGGACTTTATAATACTCTGATTACTGTACAAGTATCAGCTCTCATTCGGCGATTAAAAATTGTCAATCACGGATCCAGCACGTGATTAGTATAGTCGGTCACGTTACACGAACTGCACATTATAATCACAAGTCGACATACGAGTCCAAGTTGGCTCTACAAGGCGGAATTGCTCTAAATTGAACCGCCCCTCTCTATCCAGATGGACAAGATTAAACTGGTTTTGACCAGAACTACGTTCGACGTAGCGACGACGACGACGGCACAAATGATGAAGGGGGAACACCGTCAACCATATTTTATTTATTTGTATTCGTTTCGCTGATGAAGGTCTTGTGTCTCGTTTTGCTTTATCATCCCACGTGGAACCTGTGGTATTTCTTCCAACCATTGTCCTTCCCTCTACCTGCTTCCCCCATCCTCGTGTTCCTCCCTACACCCCCCCCTTAACCCACCCCCACCCTACCCTACCACGGACCAGCGCGGCAGTGGTAGCGTACGCACGCCTTCATTCATAAATACACCACACATGCGCAAACACACAAGCTCGCGCGCACGCACACACACACGCGCGCATATGCGCGCACGCACGCGCACACACACAAACACGAATAATTGCGACGATACGTTTTGCTAGCTTCAAAGTTCTTCCTACATTCATTGCATGTCGTAAGTATCCATTTTATATTCACCTGTTTTACTAATTGCTCCTACAGACAGGTAATGCATGTAGTATACTCTATGTATTTGATAGTTTCGAGAAGTATTTGATAGGGCGGTTAGGGAGGGGGGAGGGCAGGAACAGTGATCGTACGTCTGGCAGTGGCTGCGGCGCCCAGCAGGCGGGGTCCACGATGGTGCGCGAGCCCTCAATGATGACGAAATCCTCGCCGACATTCTCAGTAACGAGACTGTGGTCCCTAACCTTCTTTTATTCCCTAGCATGGCGTCAGATACTTCAACATATATAAACATAAGTGTCACCACCTTACGAAAATAAAAATGCTGGTAAACCACACCTCACAACCAACCCATTCCCCTTATGAACGTAATAAATTCCTTTGCAGCCAAGCCTTTACTTCTTAATTCGCTTAGGCTACTTAATTCAACCTCCTCCCTGTATTGCAATACTGTTCATTTCTGGAACACACTAGATTCAATAAAAATAGCAATGCTGTCCAAACGTTCCCCCTCGTGGGGCCCGCCATGCGTTTGTTCTCCAACCGTTAGCAAGCATCGACGACGCCTCCAGCCTGCAGTGGTATGTCCGCCTTCACGACACGTTCCAACCTGTTGGATCCCACGTAGGGAAAACGCTTTGTACTGGAGCCTGTACGTAGGGGGAGGGGGTAAAGAGTAGAGGTAGTTTGTGTGTACGGGAGGTGTAGGGGGAGGGGGAAGGGAGGGAGGGAGTGTGGGAAGACTGGTGTAGTGGAAGGGATATGGTTATCAGGCCGCTTGTGGGAGGAGAAGGGTAGAGTAGCCTTCGTGGTGGCTGCGCTGTTCCCTGTGCCCCTGCATGGCAAGCAGTTTTAAGATAGGGTTTTCACTCCCTCACCTCCAGGAGGAGGCGGGGGGAGGAGAGGGGGGGTTTTGCGTCGTAGAGCGTCGTCCTATGGACCGGCACCCGGGATTTGCGCATTCCTCCACCCCCACCCCCACCACCCCCTCCTCGCCTGATTCCCCCTCCCCACCTCCCTCTCCTCCCTTTCTCTCGCACTATCTCAGCACCTTTTCTCCTACTCTCCGCCCCCCCCAACTCAACACATCTTACATGATCTCAGCCGCCTTTTCCTACCTCGTTCACAAGAGGAATTCATATTTATCATAAATAAAATGAAATAATATACAACAACGTCACAAATGACGAATCTTCCTTGTGTCAAGCGGAGGGTTGGTTTCAGTCGTGTTCCTCACAATGCAGATCTTCGTTCGATTCCCAGCAGCCACAGTCGATTTCTACTTGTCATGTACGTCCGCGCATAGCGGGCACAGGTTGCAGTTGTATATTTTAAACAGGATTTCCTCGTTCCCGAGTTAGATTAAATAAGCAAATTAAAATGAATATGCACCAAGATTTGTGTCTCTGAGAAACTTGTTTATATCAAAAATAGGTGCAAAGAGGCGCACACGTGCACGCGCGCACACACACATGCACACACAAAACACACGTATACACGCGCGCACACACACGAGCATGCATACATGCACGCACTCACGAACGCAGGCGTGCACGTGCACACGTATACACGTACACACACAAGCGTTGGTTAAGACAACGGCCCACCCCCCACTCCCCGCTGGTAACGATAACGAAATGCTCTTCCCTCAACCCAACCCACGTGGTTCAACAATAACGACACTCCCGGTAACTATAACGATAACGATTACCGCTCAAGAACTACGTACGCGCACATACACGCAACCATGCACGCAGACGCATATTCGCACGCACACGTCCTGGCACGAATGCACGCAGAGAAACACACACACACACACACACACACACACACACACACACACACACACACACACACACACACACACACACACACACACACACACACACACACACACACACTCTTATAGTAACCACGTTCGTTTGTTCTGCAGCATGCCGATGTTCCTCATCACCCCCCGTGTTACCATCATTGTCGTTTATATTGCCGTGCAACGAACGCGCTGTACCTGAGGCCCGTCCGGGGAGCTGAAGCCGGTGGCCTCTCAAAGGTGTGGCCGGCTTGAATACATGCATGCAGGCGTTCCCGTGTGTGTGATGTGTGTGCATGTCTTTCTGTAAGTGTGTGTGTGTGTGTGTGTGTGTGTGTGTGTGTGTGTGTGTGTGCGAGTGTCTTATGTATGGGTGTCTGAGTATGTATGTGCGTCTGTCTGCCTGTATATGTGTGTGTGTTTGTTTCACCATGGTCTTGGATCACGTGTTGGACTCGTGATCGACAACTATTTCCCTCCCGAAAGAGAGCTCGTATATGACCGATCTATGGGTAATGCTGTGACCTTCCATGCACACACACACCCAAATCCCCGCCCACGAGTTGGAGAAACGACCCGCAGCGCAGCGATACTGAAATTATTTCAGCCCTAGGCGGGACTCGAACCCGGACAGCCATAGTGGTAGCCAGGAACTCTACCACTGCGCCACGAGTAGTGCGCTCATTCGTTCTTGCGTGTACTGTTGTGTGCACGTGTCTGCCTACCTGTTTGTCTGCAGAATCCGTGAGGTCTAAATGCCCCCCCCCTACATACCCAACGCCCAGTGGTGCCGGTTTATGTGGCCTTCCTCTTTGAAACTGGTTTAGTATGTGGTCTACCTCTTTGAAATTGGTTTAGTATGTGGCCTACCTCTTTGAAACTGGTTTAGTATGTGGCCTACCTCTTTGAAACTGGTTTAGTATGTGGCCTACCTCTTTGAAACTGGTTTAGTATGTGGCCTACCTCTTTGAAACTGGTTTAGTATGTGGCCTACCTCTTTGAAACTGGTATAGTATGTGGCCTACCTCTTTGAAACTGGTATAGTATGTGGCCTACCTCTTTGAAACTGGTATAATATGTGGCCTACCCTATTTGAATGTGTCCTACCTCAGGAAAATTTTGAAACTTAACCTAACCTAACTCTATATTCTAAATAAAAGTCCGTTTTTAAAGGGTTTTGAAAAGGTAGGCTACATACTATACCAAAGAAAAAAATTCGTAGGCCACATCCACAAGGTAGGCCACATACTAAACAGGCGCCCACCCAACCAGGATGATGGCCCCTTGGAACGATCACTTGTCAGGCACTTGAACCAGGAAAGACAGGAGATCCAGTCCTGCCCTGGTGGCCCAGAGTCGCCCATATATCTTCAGTTCCCCACCCCACTCCACCCCATCCCCCACCCCGGAAAAATATCTATACACTTGTGAGAGGCACAGCTGGGGCTGGTAAGGGGTTAGGTTTGGACTAGATTAGGATAGTCGAGGTTAGGTTAGGCTATGCTAGAATAGGCTAGGCGAAGTTAGGTTAGGCTAGTAGAGGTTAGGTTAGGCTATGTTAGGCTAGGCGAAGTTAGGTTAGGATAGTCGAGGTTAGGCCAGGCTAGACTTTGCTATGCTATGCTATGTTTTGTTTACGTTTTTGGACAATCTCACCCCGTCTCCATGGTTTTAAATGCAATAACAGACGGATACCATTGGCATACCTTGTGTGGACAAGTACTTACTAAGATTCCATTTACAGTAGATTCCTCATAATTGAATAGGTTTTGTAAACAAAAAGGTACAGCTAGTTCCTTTCCTACATATGCGACTCAAACGAGTTCGTTTGAGTAGGAACAACTTAGGTTACATTACTTCATTCTTACCTCCAAATGTCAAATCACCTTTGCGTCATATATTGAGAATCTGAATAACGAACTTAGAAAAGTTAAGCCTGTACGATTATTAGACACACTGTTGAATTGTCTTTAGTATTGAAAGTGAAGTAATCTTCCATTTTTTTTTTCAGATTCACAAGATCTGATGAGAATTTTGAACGTGTAACGGTTTTTTTTTCAGGATTGACGTAGCTTATGTCACGTGCAGCAGTCGCCCGCCTAAATGTGATTTCCACTACCTCCCTCCTTACCACCCGAGTCTTTCCTTCCTCTCTCCCTCCCTCCCCCTCCCTCCACCCACCTCGCGGCGCGTCAAGATTTTCCTGTTCGTACACGTTTGTATAAACTTCTTCGTTCCACCTCACCCGACTGTCCTCCTTCTCCTCCTCCTCCCCCTCTTCCCTCCCCTCCCCCCTTCCTCTCTCATCTCCCCCCAACTCGAGCCATAACTGAAACATCTCCCAATTTCTTCCTTTTCATTTCTACAGTCCACACCCTGATTGCGCAATAGATTAGAAACAATCTTATCGACTGTTTATCCTTGTTGAAGAACCTGTCAGAATGCAGGAGGGGAAGTACAAAAGGAATATCCTCCCTTTTGCTGAATAAAATCACCTGACAACAATCAAATGACAAGGAAAAGGGAGCAATAGGTATGAAAGTTGAAGAGTTCATTGACAACTTTAACATTTTCCTCGCGTGAGTAAAATCGCCTGACGACGGCTACAAGTCGCCAATTGTAGCGAACATTGTCAACCCGAACAAACACTTGTATCTATTCAGGTCAGCCAGACGATTTTATTCAGCTAAATTGAAAACTCGCCTCATTAAACGAGGAAAATTATCCCAAAATCACATCCTGCCCAGCCTCCGGGTTTTTTTTTTCCAATCTTGGACGAAAACGTGGAGGAATACACAAGAGGAAAAAAGGCGAAGGAAAATCATTACAAATTGGTTGTATGACACGAGGGTGCTCCACTTCCTAGTGTTGGCATCCTCTTTCGTAATCAGAGGTTATGAAATCACAACCCATCAGCCATTCCTGAGTCCATCGCTAAACAAAGGCCTTTCCCAACCTCTAACATGCTATTCCTGCAAACTTCACTATCTCTTTTCTCAATTTTCTGCCCTTTCTATGTACAAGTGGTATTTATTCATTCGTTTTATTAATGCATTTCATTTATTTGTTTACAATGGGAGCTTCACCCGAGTACGAACTGATCTTTGTCTCATCTTTCGTACAAAACCTGTTCGGCACTGTTGCCACCCGTGAACACAGCCTTCTCTTCATCAACACAGCTCAGAATTCTTAACATTTTCAAACTTATCTCCCTACCAACGTCATGGTATAGGTTGACGTTCCACAGTTGCTACATTAGGTATTTCACGGAATCCTCCCCCCGCCCCTTCCATTCCGGTGCGACACTGCTGTGTCATGACACACAAGGTGGGCCGTGTCAATGCAGGTACAGAGGACAAAGCGGGAGAGTTGGGAGGTCCCTTGGATTTAGAAAAAAGTGTGTGTGTGTGTGTGTGTGTGTGTGTGTGTGTTTAAGGGGTGTTCAACATAACCAGCTATTAACAGCGATGATGGAGAATATAGTTGTGATCATTAAGACAATCCGAAGGCAAGAATAAAAAAATCTCCACAGGGTCCTTTCCCTAACCTCTGAAACAATGCACAGGCCTAATTAAAACCAACCCAACTCGACCCAACTCAATCCAACCTTACCCAAGCTCAGCCTCCTTCTGAAAGGATCAAGACATGCGGAAATTATGGAATCTACGACACAATGATATTGTGTAGGAAACGACATGACGTCACTCTAAGCACGCCGATCCTGTCTACCCGAGAAAGAAAATCTTTGCAATCTGAAGCACAAGATGAATATATATATTCGGCCTCGGCAGAACGAAATAGAAATTTCCAGTGGGGGAAAATCCAACGACTTTTCCGCGTCTGTGGAAAGTAGTAAATGCGCATGCGCAAGGGCCTAAGCCCCGCCCCCTTGGTCTCGTTGCCAGTTTCCCTCGATTACAACTTGACGTACTTTGCACATTTTATTCACACCAAACTTTCCTCTAATCGTGGATGGGTAAAGTTGACAACCGTTTACTCATGTCTATTGTTTGTACATATGGAATTTTTACACTGGAACACGCCAGATCTATTTTTTTTTTAATGTTGCTAAACTTGTATGAAAATGTATTTTTTGCTTCAGTTCAACATCCTGCATTAGAAGAATATCACATCCGAAATAATCACAAAGCTTGATTTATCAAAGATCGGAAATTTTACACTTATGCTATGTTAGTGACGAGAATATAGGCACGGGTTGGAAGTGATGACAGTGGTACTGCTTGTGCGGCACACTAGACTAGTATGCTACTTGCTTTCGCTACTTGGTTTTAGAAACTACTACCCGCAAAAACACCAACAATGTGTAACATTCGTTCAACATGTTAGTTACATTCAGCAAGAATAGTTTGACATTTAGAAACTTAAAAAAAAATCATAACCAAAGTCGTTTCTACCCAAACGAAATAGTAAAAGCAAGTAGCATGCTAGTGAGAAATGCCTAGCGTGCCGCCACATTTACGAGACGCGTAGGACTGGTTTGCCAAGTATTCCATCAACCCTTTCTGAGGATTCGAGTCCGGCAGGTAGCCTGGCGAGCGTCTGGGAACTTGAAAAGTCAAAGAGTGACACTACCATCGAGTTTCTATAAATAACGGGCATTCCTTTGGACCAGGTAAGAAAGAATACCTCTTTCATAATAATCTAGTTCTTGTGGCAGAAGTTTGTGTGTGTGTGTGTGTGTGTGTGTGTGTGTGTGTGTGTGTGTGTGTGTGTGTAATTCACCATCGTCTTTGATCACGTGTTGGACTCGTGATCGACAGCTTCTACCCTCCCAGATGAGAGCTCAGAGCTCACGTATGACCGAGCCATGGGTATTGCTGTAACCTCACACCCACACACCCACAAACAAAACTCCCCACGAGAGTTGGAGTAACGGTTCGCAGCGCAGCAATAATGAAATTATTTAATCCCTGGGGGATTCGAACTCGGACCGCTGAGTTAGCAGTGGCGAACGCTACCACTGAGCCGGCGAGCCAAGTGTGTGTGTGTGTATGTGTGCGCGCGCGCGTGATTCGTGTGTGTGTGCGTGATTCGTGTATGTGCGTGATTCGTGTGTGTGCGTGATTCGTGTGTGTGTGCGTGATTCGTGTGTGTGTGCGTGATTCGTGTGTGTGTGCGTGATTCGTGTGTGTGTGCGTGATTCGTGTGTGTGTGTGTGTGTGTGTGTGTTCATTAATTATAAAGTACCGTTGTAGTACCTGCAAGATGGAACCAAGATCTCTTTCTCACCATCAACCTCAGCTGTATTTCTTGCAGCTTTTCCACACCTGAAGCCCTGACAGCCGGAGTCTGCTCCCTACAACTTCCATCTGGTCGACACAGAGGCCATGCCGCACTCACACAACACAGACACCAATCCAAAATTTCTTCTCGAAGAAGTCTGGAAAGTTTCGAGGAACACAATGCTTAAAAAAAAAAAGTTATCCGTATTATTCAGATATATTAATTACCAATCGTAAAAGAATGATGCGTGCCTCGGGTCCATTGGGGTGCCACAAGTTCCCCCCATCCCACCCCACCTCTATGGACCTGAACAATACGTGCAGTCGACACCAGATTCATGAAATCAAATGTCACGGGGAACAGTTTCGTTCAAAAACCAATGGAAGTCGGGAGTAAAAATGGCAATAAATTATATGTTTTAACGTCACAAACTAAACCCCCCCCCCTAATGGAAGGCTAGGGCGGTGCCCCTCACAGAGGACTGTGTAGCGTAGAATTTAATGAACCATGCCCTTGGTTCAACTTCGCCGGTGGCAGGATTCGAACCGCCACCCTCCCCCTCGACCTTCGCCGCAAGTAATGACGCCCTAACCCGCTTAGCCAGATAAATAGACAAATAAATAAATGAATACATAAAATAAACAAATAAATGAATAAATAAACAACTAAATAGAATTAGGGTCAGCGACAAATATGGTGAGAGCGAGCAAAGAAAGTGTGTGAGAGTTTAGAATGAGAGTAAGATGGGAGAGTCTGGTATGAGAGTTACGATGGGTGAAAATCTAGTACGAGAGTAGGACAGGCGAGAGTCTGTGATGATAGTAGGATGTGTGAGTCTAGGAGTGAGAGCCCGGGATGAGTCAGTTACCCAGGGGTAACCGACTCTCAAGTGAGCTCGTTCGAGTAACGACTACATTTACAATTTTTAATTTTTCGAATCTCCAAATGTTATATTACCTTTGCGTCATGTAGCGAGAAGCTGAATGACGAATTAAGTAAGTTAAAACCTATACGAATATTAGACACACAGTTGAATTCTCCTTAGTAAAGTCTAGAATACTTAAGCTAAGCCTCCCTGCAGCCTTTCAAATTCAAAACACTTGATGATCGTGACAGCGTGACTGGGGCTTAAGTATGACAGATCCTTGGAGCAAAAAGTGGAGGATTGGTGTAGGAGTAAGACATATTGGAGGATGAAGGAAGAAGACGGGGCCAAGCGAGGTGGACAAAAGCTAAGTCATGATACACAATTCGTTGACTGGCGGCTCAAGTAGAGGTCTCCTCTTACGCCGACGCAGAAAAGGACCCGTCGGTGGCGATATGACGTCACAATAACGCCTCACGACGTTATAGAAACAGCCTCACGACGTCACAGAAACATCCCCGTGACGTCAAAAACAGCCTCGTGACGTCACAAACGTCTCGTGACGTCACATATACAAAAATGTTCTTGCCATCCAGTTTCCAGGGGTTGGGGATGGGGGGGGGGTTAGTGATTATAGGCATTCCAGACTCCCCCACAAGAAGCCGTTCATGTGAAAGGTGCCCCAATCACGCACCTGGGTTTCTGAGAAGGGGAGGGGGAGGAGAGGTCCGAAATGACTGTTAGGGGGTGGGGGGGGGTGATGAGTGACGTAAGTACAGAGAAAACGAGAGGGAGAGAAAGCGAGAGAGAGAGGACATATTTCTTGAAACAAGGTTCAGGTGTTCATGCCAAGAAGCTCTTAGGTTGCGACAGCCACCTTTGCCCTTTGTATCCGGACAGCCAGACGATCAAGAGCGTCTACAAAGTATAGACTAAGAGAAGACTAAGAACACACAGGATCTTAGGTTACATTGTGACACACAATCGACTATTCCTTCGAGAGACAGGCGAGGGGAATTGGGGGTCGAGGCGGACCCTAGCCTGAAGAGGCTGTAGATCGAGACCCCGTTGTGACCCAACTCCTCCTCCTCCTCCTCCTCCTCCTCAGTGTTGTTCAGTGCGTTCACAGCCTTTGTTCAAGGATGACGCGTTTTGAACATTCCTTAGTTACCAGTAGAGAAAGACACTCACACACACACACACACACACACACAGAGTTGATCGAGTTCCCGGCTGCCACTACGACGGTCCGAGTTCGAATCTCGCCATGGCTGAAATAGTTTCAGCATCGCTGAGCTGCGGGTCGTTACTCCAACTCTCGTGGGCGGGGAGTTGGGGTGTGTGCGCGTGTCAGATCACAGCATTACCCATAGATCGGTCATATATGAGCTCTCTTCAGGGAGGGAAATAGCTGCCGATCACGAGTCCAACACGTAATCTAAGACCATGGTAAATCAATCACACACACAATGAGCTCTTCCGGGAGGGAAATAGCTGTCGATCACGAGTCCAATACGTGATCCAAGACCATGGTGAATCTCTCTCTTTCACACATACACACAAACACACACACACACACACACACACACGGTCCGTGAAATGTTACGGTTTTCCTTCGATACCAAAAATCTTCCAAGGTGAATCAAATCGTCTGACGGCACCAATAACGATATAATGAAAACGTCATGCAACACAGAAGAGGGGGGGGGCAAGGGAAACGCACTAAACTCGTTTACTTGCTTGCTTGTCAAAGGGATTACAAGAACAGCCTGATAGTGAGAATGAAAGGAAAATACATTATCCCCCCACACCTCTCCCCCTTTGGGGGGAGAGGGGGGAGGGATACCGGAAGGGACTGGATTGTCGCGATCTGATGGGGGGGTGGGGGTTAGAGAGTCGTCGTCAGTTCCGGAGATTTCACCAGAAGTCGTTTGGTTCGAGAGGGGAGGTGGAGGCGAGGCCTGTTGTCGGTGGCTGGCTCTCCACACTGTGAACCTACCTCTCTTCCTCTCTCTCTCTCTCTGTCTTAGATGAATAAAATCACCTGGCGACAACCGGTAGGCAATGACGTCACCATATTGAAGGGTTTGAGGTCGAGAAGGACGGACGCTTGGAGGATGAGGAGGATGGGAGAGGCGGGTGGGTTCGGCGAGGGTGTAACCTGGTTCTGCCTTGTCGTCCAATGCCGGCCTCTTTGAAGCACTATTAAGTTGTACCCTCACAGAGTTGCAGTCACAGTCGCACGCACCGTTGATGGACAGGACATAAGAATAGCCTATGCTTTAGAATGGAGACACACTCACTGTGTATGTAATGTACAGGAAACAAGTCCCCACCATGAATTTGTCGTTTCTACATTTACCTTACCCAACGGTTTTAGACTGGGTTACGACTTCCTTTAGGCTATTGCAGAAGTTGGCGCAAAGTTTCTTGATATTCTTCTTTTCCAATTTGTTCCCACGACTTCGTGACACCCCCCCCCCAACTCCCGTCCCAGACCAAGGGATCTTTTCTGTCCGCCCTGTCCACTCCTTTCACAGACCTGAACACCGCGATCATAACACCCCTTTCTCCTCTTTCTTTCAATTGTGGCAGGTCCAGTACATCTGATCTCTCTTCATGTAGTAACGTAAGTATCATACGTGTCAGATACAGTGGTCTATAGTTTAGGGAAATCCCTTTACTTCCTACTTTACGAATTGGAACAACGTTAGTGTTTTTCCAATCCTGTAGCACTATCCCTTCTTCTAATAAACAAAATTAGGTTGTGAATCTTGCCCACCAGTTGTCTCCCACGATCTTGAAGTATCCTTTTGAAGATCTCGCCAGATCTTCGTTCATGTCTAAAATTTCCAATAGTTTATGAACCTTCTTCACTTCCACTTTTATATTAATACAATATTCTTGTCTTCACATTTCCCTATAGAAAACAGATTGGAAACTTCTGTGCATTACTTCTCGGGTTGATGTATCTTCGTAGTCTTCCCCGACCTCTACCTTGGGGATTTCTTCCCCTTCCCACAGGTTATTGTCGACAAACATTTAAAGCAATTTAGGTTCATCTATGCACTTATTGGTAATACCTATTTCTTCCTTACCTCAAGTCCTCTCGTGTATTTCTTGCACAATCTTTCACCTTTTTCTATGCCCTCTTGCTTTTCCTCCATCTCGGACTTTTTTCCACTTTCTCCCTACTCTCCTCTATAGAGGGCAGGTCCAGTTCTTTCTTTATATGGTCTGTCTGCTTGGTGGAGACCGTTTTGGTTGCTCTTCCTGGAATTCTCTCGATCACTTTTTTTAACAAGTTTTTGCGGGGAACATACTACTGCTGCATTCACTGATCTCTGGTGGATTAGATTGGGATTTTTTCTGCCCTCCACGTGTGTGTGTGTGTGTATGTGTGTGTGTGTGTGTGTGTGTGTGTGTGTGTGTGTGTGTGTGTGCGTGCGTGTTTACCTAATTACTGTATATTTATCTAATATATAGAAGAGGAGATACAAGAGCCTCTTATTTTCAAACTATCATACCTAGCTCGTGTGTGTGTGTGTGTGTGTGTGTGCGTGTGTGTGTGTGTGTGTGTTTGTGTCTGTGTATGAGAGGGAGTGGGGGGGTAGGGCGTGTATCCTGTTTATCTGTAAAATACATTCTCCCCACCCTCTTCCCCCTCCCTCGCCATGACTAACAGTCCGTCCTCCATTAACCCCCCCGTCCGTCCCCCCCCCTCCTCTCCCTCCGTCCTGCGCTCCATCAAGTCTTAACAAACACAGTTCCCAAAGGCTGGCCACGTGTGGTCCGGAAACACTGGGAATTCCGATGTGCGGGTTGCCACGTTGTAACTGATACGGGAGGGTTACGAGGGCATTACGACAGAGTTACTGGGCGATTCCTTAGGGTAACGTCAAGGTTACCAGGTGATGCTAGAATGTTGTGAATGGGTTACCAATGGGTTTTACCCAGACTCGCTAACGTTTGTAAATCGTAATGAAATGTTAACTCCCCCCCCATGAACGTTGGAGTTACCATGTTTCATGTGGATACCAAAGGGTAACGATTGGATTACCATTCGCGAGTTTCTCGATAATCACGTGACCTTTGTAGATTTCTGTGCCCTTGGTGGGGACTTTCGACATACGTGTTCGTTTTGCACATTATCGAAGCCATCTGAGGACTGTTTCCACCAATGTAGGGGACTCGCTCTCTCTCGCGTTCCCTCTCTCTCTCTCTCTCTCTCTCTCTCTCTCGTTCCCTCTCTCTCTCTCTCTCTCTCGTTCCCTCTCTCTCTCTCTCGTTCCCTCTCTCTCTCTCTCGTTCCCTCTCTCTCTCTCTCGTTCCCTCTCTCTCTCTCTCGTTCCCTCTCTCTCTCTCTCGTTCCCTCTCTCTCTCTCTCGTTCCCTCTCTCTCTCTCTCTCTCGTTCCCTCTCTCTCTCTCTCGTTCCCTCTCTCTCTCTCGTTCCCTCTCTCTCTCTCGTTCCCTCTCTCTCTCGTTCCCTCTCTCTCTCTCTCTTTACAAGGCGTCTGCTACAAAACCTGACTGGATTAGGTTAATTCTGAGGTAGGTTAGGTTTTATGTTGGATCAGGTTAGTTTAGGTTGGGTTAGATTTTAGGTTGAGTTAGGTTAGGTTTTAGGTTAGATTTTAGGTTGGATTAGGTTAGGTTCAAGTTGAATTAGGTTATGTTTACATTGGATTAGGTTAGGTTTTAGTTGGGTTTTACGTTGGGTTGGGTTAGGTTAGGTTGGTTATGTTTTAAGTTGGATTAGGCTCAGTTTTAGGCTGGGTTAGGTTAGAATCTAGATTGGGTTAGGTTAGGTTTTAGGTTGCAAACCCCACTAAAACAAAATTTCTGCGTGTTCAACACGTGTTTAACGGTAGCGCGAGCCTTGCCGTAGGTTCAACAGGACTTTGTGGGTTGCCAAGTGTCCAGCAGGCGCGTCGTTACAAGGGTCACGTGGTCAGTGGTGGTGGTAGTCACACTGGGGGCTGAGGCCTCCCTCCCTCCCTCCCCCCCCTCTCTCTCTCTCTCCCTTTCCCTCTTTCTCTCTCCCTTCCCCTCTTTCTCTCTCTCCCTCTCTCTCTCTCCCCCTTTCCCTCTCTCTCTCCCCCTTTCACTCACTCTTGCTCCCTACCTCTCTCCCTACCTCTCTCTCTCTCTTTCTCTCTCTCTTTCCCTCTCCCTTTCAACCTCCCTATCTCTCCCTCCCTCTCTGTCACTCAACTGTGAGAAACCGCTCAAAAAAACCCTCCTCCTCACCTTAGGGACATCCACATTCACACAACACTCACAATGACTGAAGACTATCTCCACTTAAAGAACGCTGACAAATGTTAACTTGTGCCCCTCCCTCCCTCCCTAAAAAAAAAAAAAAAATCCCTTCCCGCCTCTTTCCCCCCCCCCCATCTTTTCAGAGAGACGTTTCCCTGTTCCTCCCCGGATACTAGCGACGTTATCTGTGACGAAATCCTTATCCAACCATCCCCTCCTCCCCCCCATTCCCCTAATCTCATACACCTTCCTGTTCCCCTTTATCATCTACCTACCCCTCTTTCTCCTACCCTTCCCCTTCCTCTTCCTCACCGATCCTCATCCTTATATTCCTCGTCCTCATCGTCGTGCCCCCTCGTCCTCATCCTTGTGCCCCCTCCCCCTCCCCTCCCCTCCCCTCCCCTCCATGACGCAACATGGACGTATTTCCTCCTCCCCTTTCTCCCCTCCATCCCTCCCTCCTCAAGTCTTTTTCCTTCCTTCTTCCCTCTCCCCCCCCACCTTTCATTGCAACCTCTGCCACGTCGCGAAGACTTGCTTTTGTGGCCCGAGTTCGTTTCCCTCCTCTTCCTCTTTCCTTCGTGTGTCTGGAGGTGATGCAATCATGGACAAAGGAGGAAGAGGAGGAGGAGGAAGAGGAGGAAAAGGAGGAGGAAGAGGAGGAACAGGAGAAAGAGGAGGAAAAGGGGGAGGAGGAAAAGGAGGAAAAGGGGGAGGAGGAGGAAAAGGAGGAGGAAAAGGAGGCGGCGTCGTTGTTGTAACACTATCGAGAAAACGACAGAATACAAAATTTTATTTGTTTCATTGATTACAAAAAGGCCTTCGACTTCGTATATATGCGCAACCAGAGTGTAAATTAACACATTGTAAATGTTGCACAGAATACTTAGGCGAAAAGAGCCGCTGTAATTGGACTACATGAAAATACAATAATAATGACTCCTTTTATCTAAGCAAGATGCTGTAATGACTTGTTTATTTTATATTTTTGTTATTGTCCATTTATTATTATTTGCTTCTCATTTATTATTAGTCAAGTCAATTTATTATTATTTATTATTTACCTGTTTATTATTCAACTATACCTATGCATTTTTTTTTTTTATATTAATATATATATATATATTTTTTTTTTCGCATCCGACATAGTTATGGACCAAAAGGTCTGTCGGCATGTTCCGCCTTTGTAATCCTTTCTTATCAAGATAAAGGAGAATGACAAAGCGATACATTTTGAAAGTGAAATGTTTCAAGAACTTTAGATTTATGTACGACATTCT
>NC_134793.1:19506599-19539099 GCF_046742065.1 Oratosquilla oratoria | reverse complement strand
ACACTTCAAATATTTTATTCTGGCCTACGCCCAACGTATCTATTATCCAGGGAGAAGGGACGCCTACATACTATGTAGAGTTTTAACCATTGGCTTGTGGTGGCTGTTTGTGGTGGGAAGTTGTAGGTGGTGGGTAGGGATAGGGGGCGATGATTGTGGTGGTGATTGTGGTTGGTGGTGCTGACGATTGTGATTGGTAGTGGTGACGATTGTGGTTGGTAGTGGTGACGATTGTGATTGGTACTGGTGACGATTGTGACTGGCAGTTGTGACGATTGTGACTGGCAGTTGTGACGATTGTGATTGGAAGTTGTGACGATTGTGATTGGCAGTTGTGACGATTGTGATTGGCAGTTGTGACGATTGTGATTGGCAGTTGTGACGATTGTGATTGGCAGTTGTGACGATTGTGATTGGCAGTTGTGACGATTGTGATTGGCAGTTGTGACGATTGTGATTGGCAGTTGTGACGATTGTGATTGGCAGTTGTGACGATTGTGATTGGTAGTTGTGACGATTGTGATTGGTTGTTGTGACGATTGTGATTGGTAGTTGTGACGATTGTGATTGGCAGTTGTGACGATTGTGATTGGTAGTTGTGGCGTTTGTGATTGGTAGTTGTGACGATTGTGATTGGTAGTTGTGACGATTGTGATTGGTAGTTGTGACGATTGTGATTGGTAGTTGTGACGATTGTGATTGGCAGTTGTGACGATTGTGATTGGCAGTTGTGACTATTGTGATTGGCAGTTGTGACGATTGTGATTGGCAGTTGTGACGATTGTGATTGGTAGTTGTGACGATTGTGATTGGCAGTTGTGACGATTGTGATTGGCAGTTGTGACGATTGTGATTGGCAGTTGTGACGATTGTGATTGGCAGTTGTGACGATTGTGATTGGCAGTTGTGACGATTGTGATTGGCAGTTGTGACGATTGTGATTGGCAGTTGTGACGATTGTGATTGGCAGTTGTGACGATTGTGATTGGAAGTTGTGACGATTGTGATTGGCAGTTGTGACGATTGTGATTGGCAGTTGTGACGATTGTGATTGGTAGTTGTGACGATTGTGATTGGTAGTTGTGACGATTGTGATTGGTAGTTGTGACGATTGTGATTGGTAGTTGTGACGATTGTGATTGGTAGTTGTGACGATTGTGATTGGTAGTTGTGACGATTGTGATTGGTGACAATACCATTTCAAGAGGAAACGTTTAAACTATAAAGAGAACGTTTAGAAGAGAACAAACGTCTTATCCATTTCATGTGGACCCACGTACCGTGGGAATTAGTGTTAGATTCATTTCACACGCATCGACTTTTCGCCGTGCGCCGTCCACGAAACGACGTCGTGTTCTCATATAATCATGGGTGCTTGTGGACGTCACGATCACGACGTGTGAAAGAATAGACACCCTTGGTTATTTGAGAGCGCGACGTCGTGTCGTGGACGGCACACGGCGAAAAGTCGATCCGTGTTACTTGTTCATTTACCTCGTTACGCTCAAGGAGCCCCGTCTTGTGTTTCTATGAACTGAAACCGAAAACCCATTCTCATTCCAATCCAAATTGCTCATTTTAGTTGTGGAGGGAGAATCGTGTGTGTGTGTGTGTGTGTGTGTGTGTGTGTGTGTGTGTGTGTGTGTGTGTGTGTGTGTGTGTGTGTGTGTGTGTGTGTGTGTGTGTGTGTGTGTGCCCGCGCGCGCGCGTCTAATCGAGGGCCATTTGTCCAGGACATTCTAACTTCTTGACTAACCCAACCATGCAAACATCTCGTGACGATTCCTTTGAACCCACGTGGCCGCCCCGAGGACAAAGTCCAAAAATGGCAACAAACCAAAACTGCGTAGACGTTTAGCGTACAAACACCTGAAAGTACAAAGTTTAAGTTTACGCACATTTCAGCCGAGTACGCGCGTAATCTGTACCAAGAGCTTACAGTGACTATATTCTTCGAAAAAGACGATCACTGCGACTGAACTTTATCACATGTATTTCTCGTCGTTGCTTCAGTAATACATTTCCGTTTACAAACTATTTTCAGTACGAAAAGGGAAGCTACTTTATCCAGAGGAATTGAACGAAAAAATGTCAGACGCATCGTTTTAATAAATCGTGCGGCACTTTTTTCGCTCGCGTGTACGCGACGTCATATCGTCTTAGCGAATCGTCCCAACAAGTTCCTATGTTCCCAACCCCTACGCAGTTCCTATCTCCTATGATCTCAATATCTCGGATTCATTTAACTAATCGTACAATTCCAAATGATAGCTGACGAGACAGTAATAGTTTTAATACGGATGACGTAAATTTGTCTTATTTGTTCACAGATTCCCTGAACCCGCCCCCTAACCCATGTCCGATTTGCACAATTGACGCACTGCAGTTACGCACAAATTCCCTCAGCTAGTTACGCGGCTGTTAAATCACTTTAAGAAAACGAAGACGACCTCTATTCATGCGCACATACACCCAAGCTAACGAACATGTATGCATACTCGCGCACTCGGGGTCAGCATAAAAGACAGTCCCGCCTGTGCTACCCTCTGTAACGGACAAGCTGTTGGTCAGGACTACCTTTCTCTGCGAAGGCCTGCCCTCGAATGCACGCCGATGGATGGCGGGGGCGAGATGAGGCGAGTAGGGGCGGGAGTTGGTGAAGGAGGAGGAGAGGAGGAGACGAGTGCGGGGGGGAGGGAGGGAGGGAATGAGAAGGAGAAGGGGTAGGAGGATGCGGGAGGGAGGAGTGGGGTAGATGTGCGTGCGTGCGTACGTGTGTGTAATACATCCGTTCTGTCGTACGTCTGGCACGCGCGTTGTCCCCGCCTTTTCACTGCGGCGACGTCCTTCGTATAGGGCCAGCATGGGACGGCTGGCTCGTCAGTAAACACGCGGTGACTGGGCTGAGTGGAGGAAGTGCTGCCGAACCCCACCACACCCTCGCCAGCCTTGCCTATATCTTACGTAGCGAGTACCAATAGCCCCACACTGTCACCGCGGTTGTAGCCGCGAGAGGGAGGGGCGAGTAGTCAACATTGGAGAAGTGATCACCAGCCTACAACATATTTGGCCCCTTTCCCATCCCGCCCTCTTTCGCACGCACAGTAGGCCTTGGGTTACTTGCGCGTGTTTTGTCTGGTGCTTAGCGATGCAACGGTGGAGGAGGATGCCAGGGTATAGTGAATGTTACTTAGTGACACTAAGGCGCGCTACCTAGCAAGCCCATACACACACGCGCGCGCGCCTTTATTTATACTCATGTGCTACGCACAATCCCGCAAAACGAAATACCAGTGTTGGACGAGAGGAAGTAGCCCTCGTTAAGCGAGAGGGTTGATTTCAAGATTTCTTGTGTTTTATTAAGACTGTGTTGTTGTTAATCGTTGTTGAACCTCCCACGACCCGAGAGAGAGGTTGTGTTGTTAGTGTCTTAGGTGAAAACACGCCGTGGTTGGAAACCCAGAGCCTGAGAACAAACAGGTATACCATTACTGTTGCACATTTTGGGAAGGCACAGACGCCCAAGTGCCTCCTGTCTACCTGTGTCTGTCACCTGCCCGTCTGTCTGTCAGCCAGCCAGCCAGCCAGCCAGCCAGCTGCTCTGTGCGTGCAAGCACGAGGCTGTGTGGTTACCCCCCGAAACTAGGCCAGTACATGTCTGCCTGCTTGCTTGCCAGCCAGCCAGCCAGTTCGTTCTCAGAGGCACCTAACCGTCGCCCCACCCCCACCCCCTCCTCCCCCCCGCACCAGCAGTCTCTGCTTGCGCTTAGACACCTCGAGGTCCTTTCTTGATGGTGTCTCGCGAGAAGAGTAGCGGTCCAAGCACCATGGCTCTCAGCTGTTCCCTAGCCAAACAGTGGGTGAAGAGCAACTATGAGCGGCACGAGGACGGCGTGGTGGCCAAGGCCGTCATGTACAAGCATTACGAAGACCACTGCCGCGAACAGGGCCGAAACACGATGGAGACCAGCATCTTCGGCAGAGTCGTCAAATCCGTCTTCCCCGACGTCAATATCCGACGCCTCGGGGGCAGAGACAACCTCAAGTACTACTATTGTGGCATCCAGGCCAAAGAGAGCTCGCCCTACGCAGCCGATAACGCCACCACCACGAGGCCGAAACGGCGCCTACGGAAGAGGGAGCTGGCCACGGAGAAGGCAGATGTCCACCGATGCCTGCGCTGGGTCCACGCGCTCTACGAGGCTGGTCCTCCTCACGCGTCCGTGTGCAAGCAGGACATGTTCGACAGGTACGTGCAGGACTGTGTGACCACGGGGGCGGATCCGCTCCCCCTCCAGTGCTTCGGGATGGTCATGAGCCACGCCCTGCCTCAATTGACCCGAAGAAAGGTGGGCCCAAGGGCGAACCAGCACAAGTTTTATTTCGGGCTTCAGGAGAGGCCGGTGCCCCTCACACTCGAGACGGTGACCGTCGAACACCTGGCGAACTGCGACGAAATGTTCTCCAACGGCAGGCTCAAGTACCGCGAGGAGGTCGACCAGCCCGAGGACGAGGACGAGTATTCGAGCAGGAGCCCCGCGTCCAACGCCTCGGCCAGTTCCTCGAGTGCCAGCGAGTCCGTGCAGATGGACATCACCGAATTCGGCGAGGCCACGGCACACGAGTACCACCACCAGCACCATTCCATAAAGGACGAACCCGTAGACTACAGTTACCCGACGTTAAGGTTAAAGGAGGAGAGGGTCGCCCTCGAGGAGGACTACTTGGTGACCAAGAACGAGCCCCTCGACCTCCACCTCCCCAAGGACCTGAGCGAGTACGCGCAACCGTTCAATTACTCCGTGAAACGAAGCCCCGAGCGTTCCCCGTCGGTAGTGACTTCGCTGAGTGGTTCCCCGAGTCCGCCGGTCAAGGAGCACAAGGCGCGGCGTATCTACAAACCCCGGTTCCACTACCAGGACGAGAACAGTTGGAACAGCGACTCCGAAGTGAAGACCGAACCGAGCGAGGTGAAGTACTGTGGAGAGTCCGCCACGGAGAGCAGGTCTTTCTTGAGCGAGTGGCTCGTCGCTTCCTTCGAGGAGTGCTCGAGCAGTTCCGTGAACCGGGAAGACGTCCTTAGTTTATACGAGAAGTTTTGTTCGCTCTACCACGAGACCCCCGTGCCCCTGTCCAGCCTGGACGTGGCCGTGTTCAAGGAGTTCGATGGCGTTGTGACGACCATTCACCCTTCGGGGAAAACGTACTATAACGGTCTCCAGGTCAAGCCCTCGGGTCAGTTGAGTAGGTTCGTGTCGGACGTACCCGAGACGAACGATGTTTACGGCAGTTGGAAGGACACTTCCCAACATTCCATGGAAATGTCGCCCCCCACGGGGGCGGCCCCCAGGGCCTCCCCGAGGCTTCTGGACGACGGCGACGCTTCCCAAGAGCGGTACGGAGAGAAGTTCACGATCGACGGTCCCGAGGAGGACTTCCATTCCACTCCCGAGGTCATGAGGGACGGGAAGTTCTACCTCAGGATGTGGCTCACGGAGAACTTCGAGTCGGTGCCCGACTCGTGCGTTCTCAAGGCCGACGCCTACCGCCACTACGAGGCGTACATCAAGTCCATCAACCAGACGCCCTTCGAGATGAACGTCTTCGGAAAGATCGTCCGCCAGGTGTTCCCGAAGGTGTCCATACGCCGGCTGGGGGGCCGCATCAAACCCCAGTACCACTACTGTGGCATCGCCGTCAAACACTCCAGTCCGCTCTTCCAGTACATGAGCGGGAAGGACCCGGCGCAGCGCTCCCGCAAGAAGGAGATCGCGACGGACAACAAGAGCGCCGAGGTGGTCATCGACTGGCTGCAGAGCAACTACGAGCCGGGGAAGGAGCACGCGATCATGAAGAGCGAAGTCTTCATGAAGTACTGCGACTTCTGCACCTCGCGGAACGAGAACCCCGTGACCCTGAACTACTTCGGCAAGCTAGTCAAGCACTGCTTCCCACAGGTCGAAGTGCGCAAGTGCGGCGGAAGGAGTGAACCCACGTGGTACTACAACGGCCTCCTCCCGAAGGGAGACGACCGAGCTGGGTCGCCCTACACGCGATCTCACGTGGCCTCTCCTGCTCCTCCTCCGCACGGCTACGACGAGCTGGTTCGAGGTGAAGGAGGAGGAGGCGGCGGCGGCGGGGGAGTTCCCAGCCCAGGCGACCTCAAGGTGCCCACTTCCCACGGGGCCTACCAGAGAGGGGCGAGTCCCACGTTGCGCGAGGACCTCCTGGCCTCGATGTCGGTGCATTCCACAAGCAGCCCAATCCCCATCACCGCCTCCGAGGGGGCCTGCGTGTCCTCCACAGCGTACGGTCTCATGGGCTCCCCGCTCATGCTCCAATCCATGCTCCAGAGACCCTCCTTCACGCAGTCGCCTTTGCTCAAGAGGAGGTCGCCCTTCCCCGAGCACTACCAGCAGTCGTCCCGAGATCGACCGTCGCCCCACCACGCGATGCAGGGCATCCGCGTACGACAGACGGATCTTTACCCCAACTCGCCCTCCGGGTTGCGCGAGACGTTAGACTCGCAGTCCCCGGTCGAGTCCGGGCGGCTCCGGCACCCCCATCCTCACCACCCCCACCCCCAGCAGCAGCAGCAGCAGGGCGGAGGGAGCATGACAGGTGTCGGGGGACTTCAGGAGCTACGGCGGCACCTGTTGGCCCGCTCGCCGCACGAACCTGCCGACATTCCTCCGGAGAACGTCTTCTCCAGATCGCCAGGGGACGTGACGGCACAGTTCTCCAGGTCCCCGCAGGACTCCTCCATGGCCCGATCTCCGGACCCGGTCCTCCACTACTCCAGGTCGCCCTTAGACACCACCAGCATGTTCTCGAACTCGCCCGTCGAGTCGTTATACGCCGTGGGAATGCACGAGCGGTACCCCGAACCCCACGGGGTCGTCGGGGGTACGATGGGGGGTCCCCAGGTCGTTCCGACTCGGACGCCGCCCTCGGGGATTGAGTACAACTACTACAAGGATTCCAGCTCGTCGCACGAGGACAGACGCTCCCTAGGGCGTTACGACGAGTGCGACATGCTGAGTGAGATCACCCTAGAGTAGTGGCGACCTCACCTAGTTTTCATTTATACGTAAGTAGCTCCTCCTTCTCATGGGTACACTCGTTCTTATGACGTGCTGTTGATAAGTCGACGTGTATGTGTAGATTATTTGGTCAAGGATACATGGATATTGTTGCAAATGTCAAGAATAAAGATTCATATTGTCAATGTTAGGAATATATTGACCTAAAGGATGTCCCCCCCCATTCCCCCCCCCACTCAAATATCTCCCGACCCCCCACCTCTGCTAACGCCATCCTCGCTTTCTCTCCCTTGCGCAGGTTTTGCTAAGCTGTGATACTCCTTCCAATATACGAGATGTGATTTCGTATACGTCATGGCCTTCATCATTGCCTCAGCTACCACCATCACCCCCTTCTCCAGGGTCTCCTCTTCATCTCATCGTCATCCAGAACGATCATCGTCATCGCGGTTAACAAGAGAACACTGTTATCGTCATCTTCATCGTCCGCCTCCCCACCCCCCCGATCAGGAACCATCCACCCACCCACATCCCCGCCAGCCGTCTCGAAAGCAGAAACACGACGAGAGACGCCGTCCAATCGATACTGATGATGCACAGGAGTAGCTGTATCGACAAACGGAGCGGCATTTGTGGCTAGAGCGATTACTTGCAGAGCTGTTTGCCAGCTGCTGCTTCAGCAGCAACACACAGCTGTTGCCCGGCATCAGAGGCATCAAGGTTGCAGTTTTGGGATCATTTTGTTACGGCCTATGCTGAAGTTAACGTGTGTGTGTGTGTGTGTGTGTGTGTGTGTGTGTGTGTGTGTGTGTGTGTGTGCGTGTGTGTGCGTGTGTGTGCGCGCGCTGGTACCATGTACGTATGCGCATTTATACATGTATATATATATACACGTGTTTGTGTATACTCGCATATGTATAGAAAACTGCCAAAGGATAAGGCAAAATGACCTTTGTATTGGTGCTCGAGATGCGTGTGTGTGTGTGGATCGAGTACGTGTGTATTTAACCAAAAACCAATAATTCAACCAAAACAATAACCACGCCTACCAAATCTTAACCATAAACCAACCAAACCACAAAGTCAAACCATACGTACGTCCTTCGTACAACCTATAGGCCGCAACGGCAACCTACGAATCAATCTTAGCAACAACACCTACTCTGGCAACCCAGAGCAACCTAACAAACTCCCCCCTCCCCCCACCACCACCACACTCAGTAACCACAACAACTCAAACTTCTAGGAAGTACAGCTTGTATCAAGTGTTCTAATGCAAATCCCCCCCCCCAGACTATCTAGTAACAATAGACATACCACACCCATCAAACAGCCTGGCCCCCAGTATCATTCCACTCGCTACTACCCATCACCTCTAAGACAACTCATTCTCAGCCTTACGAATTTATAACCTTTCCCTCTGATTTTTATATTTTAATTTATTTGATAACGTCAGCCTATTTTTGTGCTATTTATTTATTACGAATTTATGTACCAAGCAAAACAAAAATAAACAAAAAATTAAAGAAGTTAATCGACACCTGTGTGTTATTTCTTTCCTCCACTTGCCCGCCTATCTCTAAAATCTATCATATTCGTACTAAGTCTACAAACAAGTTAAATCTTTAATAAAGATAATTGTTAATAGGAAATAAACATCAACTGTTATCTATCCACTCTGCTCGACGTTTCAACTGTGTGTGCGCGCGCGCGCGCGTGCACTCCAAGTACAATGTACCTCTCGAGAAAAACATTAAGTGCCACTTTTGCAATATAAAAATGATCAAGTTTGCCATTTTCATATTGAAATTAATCATGCAACAATCTGTTCTACTTTTATTTCCTTTTCGTTGGTAATGTGAAGCATAAATCGGCGCGTAATGGTACTGTATATCAATGCAGTTCTTGCTTTCAAGTCCTATTGTGTTTAGAGCCTTTAGTTTGTAGTTATCAATCATTATATTATCAGTTATTATACTCCTCAGTTGTAATTGTTATGCCCATTAATAATTCAGTATATTTATTATTAATTATTTCTACAATGAGAGTCAAATTGGCCACTTAAATACCTCAGGAAGGGAACTCGGCCGCTTTGGCCAATACAACACAAACTGTATAATTATGTACCGCAACCCCACAGCCGCTGGCAACGGTCCTCGGACCCTTCAAAGGATCAGTCGCCGGTTGTCGAAGATTCCTTGCGATGATAGGCCTCGTCTGGGAACCGAGAGCCAGCCCCTTGGGGTAGTACTTCCAGATAGAGGTAAGAATGTTGGTCTCGCTTTGGGTGAGGATTGAGAAAAATCTAATGAATTTCATACAGAACGTTTGAGTGTGTACGCATGCACGTACACACACACACGTGCACAACACACACATGCGCGCGCGCACACACACATACAAACACACGCACACACACACAAACAAACACACGCACACACACAAACACACACGTACACACACAAACACATACTCCCTCCCTCCTCCAGCAGGACTCTGGGGCTAAGCATGGAGTCCCCAGACAGACCCGAAGAGGAAGAAGAAGGAGACGAAGACAACGACGAGAACGACGGGGGTTGGGTGAACTCTCCCAAACAGTGCCGTAATGTAACTCCACCAGTAGAAGAGCCGACCGGGGAACAGGTGGAATGAAAGAGTCGCATGACTTCGGGTTGTGCAGCGTGGCCCAGCGCGTCGAGTGGACGTCTCGGCAGTGTGGCTAGTAAGAGCCGAGAAGATGTCGTAAATAGGACAAACTAGCACATACCTCAGCTGCTGTCGTCCAACCGGCTCTCAGTGCTGCTGCTGCTGCACACCGTGTAAATCTACGGGTATTGCACGCCCAGACTGGCGGCTATGCTGGAGTTTGCCACGCCAACAACGCCCACACACATACACACACGCTTACCCCCCCCAACTCCGAGTGTCTCTCTCCCTCTCCTTCCTCTCTCTCTCTCCATTCCCTACAGAAGCTTTTAATTCTCTCTTCATTTGAGTATGGTATTTCTCTTAATACTATTCTCTCTCTCCCTCTCTCTACTTCCTCCCCTCGCCCAATCTCCCACTCACTCTCCCTCGCCCTCCCTCTCCTTCTCCCACTCACTCTCTCCCTCCCTCTACCACTACTACTACCTCCTCCTCCTCTCCACTCTCCCACCCTCTCCCTCGACCACTCTCCCCGATTCCATCCCCCTCTCCCACTCTCCCTCTTCTTACCAACTCCACCACTCACCTCCCTCTCCCTCTCTCCCGCTCTCTCTTACTCTCCCTCTCGCGGCCCTTCTCTAATTGCGTCATCTTCACTCACCTTCTGTACTACAACTTCATTATCAACCTTTGCATCACTTTCTAGTTTCCCTGCATATACTCTTCCCAGTGTTCGAGTACCGCCCCCCCCCTTCCCGGCCAGCTTCCATGCGGCCTTCTCCCTCCCCTCCCCTCCCCCACCCCCACCCTACCTCGTGTTTACACACCCATTGGAACTGGTATTTCCCAGCATGTTGCCTTCCCGCTATAATTGCGTCATCGTTTGAAGGGAATTGATGACGTCACCGGGCGCGCAAGGCATTGTGGGAAACCTGGCGGCGCTGGGTTCTATGGCCAAGACCTTTTCGGGGAAGCAGCTGGTCGGGGTAGTACGTGGAGTCGGGAGGAGGTGGAGGGGGAACAAGTAAAGCGAAGACAGACCTGTGCTCTACATACAGTGAGGAAAGGGAGTGGGGGGGGGGTTGCGCGTGTATTACGAGGACAAGAGAGTAAAATTTATGTATCAAATACACTCATTCCTCCACTGCTAGTTTTGTTACACAGGTCCTTCCCCCCCCCCCTCTACGGAACTGCATAGTGTAGGCCTTATGGTCTCTTGCAGTCTCCTTCATTCTTATGTTCTTGTGTAATCGTTGCTGAAGGGGAGGAGGTGCATACCAAAACACGAAGGCCGTTATTGCGTTAAGTCTACCCCGTTTAGCCTGAAAATTCCTTTCCGGTCATTTCGTCCGGGTTGCCTGGCGCCAAAAGACTTTATTCAGCGGAGAGGAACCCCACGTCTGTAGCGGTGCCACGGTAGCCTGAATGAAATACTTAAGTACAGCCAAGATTGGAAGACTGACAACTTATTATCAAGTTATTAAATGTTATTAAATATTTATCATTATCAGATTGGAAGACTAAGAAGTTATCAAATGTTATCAATTTTTTATTATCAGAATCAAATACTTATTACTATTATTAAATGTTTATTACTATTATCATTATTATTACAATTATTATTATCTGTTAGTTATCATTATTATTGCTATCATTCTATGTTACTATATTATTATCACAATCTTTATTGGGGTCGTCAATATAATATTCTTTGTCCTGGATTTAACCCTTCAAGTAAAGCATGGCACTCGCTCTTTTGCACATGTAGCCATGATTCATAACGTCATGCAGAGTATTCGAGAGAACATGACGCATCAAATCAACGTGACGTGACTGAATTATGGCTGGACGATCTGGGGTTTCTCTGTGACATGCGAGACGCAATGTAGCTCCCGTCTGGGGGGAGGAGGGGGGGTAGATCTTTCCTAGCAGGTCCCTTCCCCCATCACTCTTTGGTGATTTTTTTTTTTTTTTTTTTTTTAGCTTGTGGGGGGTCTGCCTATGCCATGCACCAGTAGGTGGGGAAGGGACCCGTTGACAGAGAATTCTATCCCTGCACTGTTTGTCCCTTCTTCGCATGTGGCACCAAGCGAGTACCTCAATGCCTGACTGCCTGCCTTGGCACCGTCTGGTCCCAAATTATCGTACATCTGGTACTGAGGACATCGGGCCCCGAAATGACTGAATGTAATACATTTTTTTTTTAACCTGACGTACACTTTGTCCTGGATTCAAGAGACTGAAGACCACGTGACGTGACGTCACACTATCACGTGACATGACGCAAGATGCGACCAAGACGTACTATGGAGAACACACAAACCTGACCCAGTAAATATTTTGCAAATCCATCTCCCCACAACTCGGCCCCTCCCTCCCTCTCCCACAACTCGGGCCCCTCTCCCACAACTCTCCCCCCTCCCACAACTCGGGCCCCCCTCCCTCTCCCACAACTCGGGCCCCTCTCCCTCCCTCCCTCTCTCTCCCACAACTTGGGGCCCCCCTCCCTCCCTCCCTCTCCCACAATTCGCCCCCCTCTTTCCCCACCATACACTCCCCCACCTCTCACCTTCCCACTCCCCCACCTCTCATTATCACCTCCCCACTCCCCCCCTCTCCCAGATTCCACCTTTGGCATCAGGCACATTGCATTAAACCTCTCCTTCCTTCCATACCTCCTACACCTTTTTAACAAAGGGGGGGAGGAGCTTACGCCGAGAGGCGCCTAGCAGCGACCAAACCCGCCGCCACCTTTGCCTCATGTGCTTAGGAAGGCTTGGGGTTGCAGGCCATTTGAAGCAGGGTGACCGTATTTAGTATAATGTTAAATTTAGCATATTTCCCCTAGAAAAAATACACACACACACACACACGGATATATATATATATATATATATATATTATATATATCCGAAACAACTGAACAAGAGCAAAAAAATTAGCATAATTTTGCTAATCTAGCATAATTCCATCCGTCTAGCATAATACCGCTTAATTAAGAAAAATGGTTACCCCTATTTGGTAGGTTCCATCTATGAACGGAGCGTCCATTCACAGGTTACTCAGCAGGAAAATAAGAAAATTAATATATTCAAAGTATTTCAAGTTATTATCTATGGTGGTATGATATGGTATGTGGTATGCACCAATGTAATTTCAGCAGCGTTTGAGTCTTGATTTGTATTCGCTTCGTGTGTGTATGTGTTTACCTAATTATATTTAATTGTAGTATACAGGTGCCAAGATAAGAGGGAGGGTGGAGGGGAGTGGAATATATAGGAAACGGAATGGGTGGGAGTGGTTTCTATGCCTTTTTCTTTTTGGCTACCCCCCGTGTAAGGGGGAAAAAGCCTTTGGTATATGTATGTATATAGGAAAGGAGCAACGTTCGTCGGGTCCCGTCTCCTATTCTCTAATTTTCTAACATAACCTAAACTTAGATTCATGTAGAGTTCCAACTTAATCTATATCCTTTATTTCCAATTATCATATTTAGATTTGAACTCCTGAATAGTTCGAGCTTGTTTGTTTGTGTGTGTGTGTGTGTGTGTGTGTGTGTGTGTGTGTGTGTGTGTGTGCGCGCGCGCAATTCCTTGGATGTACTGTAGACAATCGTGTCCAAATCGGTACCAGCTACATATTTCTAGACAAATACGAGTATGTAGTACATAGCTACGAAGCCCAACAATTATTCGAAATTAAGGTAATGATATACATGTTGCAAATACGCTCGAGCTATGGCAGGAATACAAGCTTATGTAGGAATAATTTCATTTAAATGTTGGAAAAATCAGGGAAGCTAATTTGTTATTGGTAGGGAAAACCCGTAGATTTTTCCACGAGCCACTTCCCCCTCCCCTCAGCAATCCCCACTATTTTTTTTTTTTTTTTTTTTTTTTTCTTGCGAGGAAGTAAACATTTGGATTTTGGCCGTGACCTGTGGCCTAAAGTATTTGTACCCATACCGTGAGATTATGCAATTTAGTGAGAAAAACACACGACACACACACAAACTCGTGGCGCAGTTGGTAGAGTTCCCTACTGCCACTACGGCGGTCCGGGCTCGAATCCCGCCCAGGGCTGAAATAATTTCAGTATCGCTGTGCTGTGGGTTGTTACTCCAACTCTCGTGAGCGGGGAGTTGGGTGTGTGTGTGTGCGTGCGTGTAAGGTCACAGCATTACCCATAGATCGGTCATATATGAGCTCTGAGCTCTCATTAGGGAGTGAAATAGCTGTCGATCACGAGTTCAACACGTGATCCAAGACCATGGTGAATCACACACACACACACAGATGATTAAGAGTACCAGAAAACCTGACATCTTGTCCAAGGAGTTTGTAACCCACCAGTAGAAAGAGGAGAAAGTGAGAGAAAGTGAGAGAGAGGAGAGAGAGAGAGAGAGAGAGAGAGAGAGAGACTTTAAACTGTCAGAAGCCTTTCCCTTAACAAGGTCCATAAACTTCAACTTCAACTCGTCCTCCATCATTCAGTTTCAGGCCCCACAGATTCCCCTTCTATCTCCACTGATCACAAAAACCACAAAGTCTCCGATAAAGGTTTCCATATCCAGTTGGACATTTCGCCCAGGGGATCAAGTGTCCAGAAACGAGACAACTTGCCAGACACCACAGAGTTCCGGTCAATGAAACCGAGACAATTATCATTTCATCAGTCGACAAACCCGTTCACTGTGTAACATAACAGACACGTCATGCATCTAGGATCATGTTCAGAGTTAACGTTTCCAATTTTCTCGCATTCTGATTGGCTCAGAATGATGACGTCATGACCTCAAGACCAAAATATCGTTTATTTTTCACAAGTATGTTTAAAACCCATTTGAACATTTATTACTAAATAATAATTTAGCATCATGAACGACCCGGAGTAAGAAGGAAGAAAGGAAGAGTTGAAAGGAAAGACGTTGAACCCAAGAAAGATGGCGTCGAGTTTTGTTGTCGACATAAAGACGACGCGCCGTCGAAGTCAAATAAAATATTCTGTTGGCTTTCATAAGTCCAGGCAGCCAGGGATGTGGCATTACGAAGATGTTGAAGACAAAGATGGCGTGGTTGGAGATGGTTATGGTAATGTAGTGGGGGTGGTCGTGGTGATTACGATAATGGAAATATTGAAAATAATAATGACACCTATACCATGACAAAGATACTAGTAAAGATTCGAAACCTAAATAAATAAATAAGAGATCCACAAAAAGTGTAGAACTAAAATTAAAGATCAAATAAAGCTAAACAGTAGAACAAACGTAAAATATATACAAATGAACGAATAACAAAAATAATCAATATTCCACTCTATGGAGGGAGGAAAAACATCAACGACATAACGTCACGGATCAGGACGCAAAACTCTTCCTACAATCATCAACCTTGAATTCTTCAGAATGCAAGGCGACGTTCTTTTTTCCTGAAGGAGTTATCACACTGGGCTATTTTACCTCCAACCTCCATTTGAACAACTAGAGTACGACTTTGCTTACAGAAATCTACATTTCTCTAAGAACATTTCAACAATATGTCTAACATTGGTATAGGTTTACAATCTTAGTTCATCATTCAGCTTTGCCATATAAAGATAATATCTTATATTTGGAGATTAAAATATATATTATATATATATATATATATATATATTGTAACCGAAGTCGTTTTTACTCGAACGAGCTCTCACCTGTCAACTCTGATGAAAACCTTCCCAAGGTACCTTGATAGTATCCCTACAGCCCAGAGGCACGCAGCAAATTATATATATATATATATATATATATATATATATATATATATATATATATATATATATATATATATATATAAACTACGATTTCACTTTTCCTCCTTTTTCAACCTTTTTCTTCATTTTTTTCCTCTTTCTTCCTCGATTTCACCTCTTCTTTCCTTCTCTTTCCTCCTCCTCCTCCTCTTTCCTCCTCCAGCTCATGGCGTTGATTCCAGGAGGGACGAAGAAGACTGGAAGAGAATGGCAATGATTGGAAGCCACGATTCGGCGTCTCAACCGAGCAGGGTACGTTGGGAAATTGTCCGCCCGCGATTATTTATGGGCGTGGGTGGCGATGATGGGCGCGATTAACGATAGGGGGGAGTGGGCGCGGCTGGGGGTGGGGGGAGTGGGCGCGGCTGGGGGTGGGGGGTAGTGCATCCACGCTATGTGGGCGATTAGAGATATTGGGGAGGGAGAGATGGAGCGGGAGAAAAGAGAGACAGGTGCATACTTACACACATCCACATATATGCATACATACACATCCACATAAATACATCCACACATCCACATATACGAATACATACACATCTACATATATGCATATATACATATGCACATACATACACTTCCACATATAACATACACATCCACATATATACCATCTACACTTCCTTCATTTTACCCAAGTTGATGTACGCATCACCCTCCTGGGCCTCCTCACTCACAGTCACGCAGCAGCGACAGCTGGAGAAAGTGCAGAAAAGAGCCTGTCGCACAATCCTTGGCAAATAATACACCACCTATCAGCACGCTTTCACCACTTTAGGACTATCTACCCTTGTTGACCGCAATCTTTAGAGTCTGAGGTCGTTTGCGGTCACCCTAGTTAAACATCCTCGGCACCGGAACCTGCTACCTCCACAGGTACCACGACCACGGCTGCAGGTGCGGCATCATATTACCATCAAATCGATCAGAGCACGCACCGACCGGTATACGAAGAGCCCCATACCGACATTTGTGGACTTAATCAACAACAAGAATTAACATTGTTGTACAACACAACTATTCCTTAGCTTACTGTTTTTTTGTTTTTAAAGCTTGTAACATCTTTTCACTGTCATAGTTTTATAATGTAGGATGTAAGATGTATATTTTCAGCAGTAATGCTGCTATACCCAATAAACCGATTATTATTATATACATATACATACACACCCACATATATACATGCACATCCACATATATACATACACATACATTTATATCCACACATACATCCACATCTGCATCCACATACACATGTATATACGTACACATACATATACGTACACACTCATACAGACATACACATACATATTCATAGACGTATATCCATACACGTATACATATCCATACACGTATACATTCACATACATCTATACATGCATAAGCACATGCATACATGACTATATGCATATACACTCACATGCATATACACATGCATACATGCATATACACTTACATGTAGGTTTTGGGCACACAGGCTGGAAGCGCTGGTGCACAGCTGCGGTGGTGACGACTGCACTGGTGCTAGGAGGTGAGGGGGGGGACGCTGCAATTGTCAGGTCTGGTTGTCACATGGATTGTGGTGGATGCGGTGCTAATGACGGTGGGTGCTTGGATGGTGGTGATGCTGGTGGTGGGGAGCTAGGGTGGGTGATTAGTAATGGAGGTGACTGGTATTGGTGGGTAATTGGTATTGATGGGTGATTGGTAATTGTGGGTGATTGGTAATGGTGATTGGTAATGTTGGTGGGTGATTGGTATTGGTGGGTGATTGGTATTGGTGGGTGATTGGTATTGGAGGGTGATTGGTATTGGAGGGTAATTGGTATTGGTGATTGGTATTGGCGAGTGATTGGTAATATTGGTGGGTGATTGGTAATGTTGGTGGGTGATTGGTAATGTTGGTGGGTGATTGGTAATGTTGGTGGGTGATTGGTAATGTTGGTGGGTGATTGGTAATGTTGGTGGGTGATTGGTAATGTTGGTGGGTGATTGGTAATGTTGGTGGGTGATTGGTAATGTTGGTGGGTGATTGGTAATGTTGGTGGGTGATTGGTAATGTTGGTGGGTGATTGGTAATGTTGGTGGGTGATTGGTAATGTTGGTGGGTGATTGGTAATGTTGGTGGGTGATTGGTAATGTTGGTGGGTGATTGGTAATGTTGGTGGGTGATTGGTAATGTTGGTGGGTGATTGGTAATGTTGGTGGGTGATTGGTGTTAGTGGGTGATTGGTGTTGGTGGTAATCGTGGTGATTGGTAATGGTGGTTGGTAATTATGGTTGGGGTGATTGGTAATGGTTGCTGTGGTGATTGGTAACCGTGGCGGCGGTGATTGGTAATCGTATTGGAGTTCGTACGAATCCCCACCACCCCACGATCCACTCCAAGATGGCGACAATTGCACTCCATAAGCAATTCTCCCGTTGTTCCACATTCGCTGGCCATCACCCACACGCTTTCATCCACCTCGGGGATCAGTTCCGGCCTCGAGTTCGATTCCGAACCCCACATACAGAGAGAATCTCTAAGTATTAGACTAAATATTCAAGCAAACGTACGTGTAGTGATGATAGAAGAATGGGTTAACATTTCGGTCAAATTAGTAAGAGGAGGAGGAGGAGGAGGAAGAGGAGGAGGAAGAGGAGGAGGAGGAAGAGGAGGAAGAGGAGGGGGAGGAAGAGGAGGAGGGGGAGGAAGAGGAGGAGAGGAGGAGGGGGAGGAGGGGGAGGAAGAGGAGGGGGAGGAAGAGGAGGGGGAGGAAGAGGAGGAGGAAGAGGAGGAGGAGGAAGAGGAGGAATAGTTAAATGGTCGAGATGAAGGGAATGAGTCATTACAAGGCAGCATGTGTGTGTGTCTGCTGGCTTGGTGATGAAATCATAGTGTAAGCGGCTGGGAGGAGGAGGAGGAGGAAGGAGGAGGACGAGGAAGAAGCATGGGAGGAAAAGAGGAAGAATAGGAAAAATTACGAGGATGTGGAATTTGAAGGAATAGGAGGAAGGTGGAAATTGAAGAGGAGGAAGAGGAGGAGAATGAGGAGGTGGGAACTGAAGGGAAGGAGGTGGGAACTGAAAGGGAGGAGGAGGAGGAGGAGGAGGAAGACTCTGTGGCGTCGGGCGGATGCAGTTAAGAAGGACAAAGAAGAAACTGACACAGGAGGAGGAGGAGGAGGAGGAGGAGGAAGGGGAAGAGGAGGAGGAAGGGGAAGAGGAGGAGGAGGAAGGGGAAGAGGAGGAGGAAGAGGATGTAGTAGATTGTGGTGGAGAGGATAAGGAGGAGGAGGAGGTCTGGGGGGCGGAGAAAAGTGGACTGCGGGGAACAGGAGGAGGAGGAGGAGGAGTAAGAGGAACGGGACGGGGACGAGGAAGGGTACGGGAGGGGGGGAGAGGGGGGAGAAGGAGGGGGGAAGGCTACGTGGGGAGTCGACGTTGCACACGCATATTCTGGAGTTACATGACTCGGCAGAGGGAGGAGGAGGAGGAAGAGCGAGGAAGGTCGTTGTCACAGTGCGGAGTAGGGTGGAAGAGGAGGAGGAGGAGGAGGAGAAGGAGAAAGGGGGTTGTTTGTGGGGCTGGGGAGAGGGGGGGAGGGAAGGGTGAGGGGGAGATGAAGGGGGAATGCAGTTGGGGGGGGGAGAGGAGTGGGGTAAAAGGAGGAAGGGGAAGAAGAGAAGGAACAAAAGAAGGCGCAAGACGAGGAGGAGAAGAGTGAAGTGGAAAAGGAGGAAGATGAGAAGAGGGATGATGAAGAGAAGGGGAACGGAATGAAAGAAGAGAGACAGAGGAGGAGGAGGAGGAGGAGGAGGAGGAAACGTAGCAAGAAAAGACGAAGCAAAGGAGGAGAGGGAAGAGGAGGGGGAAGAGGGAAGAGAAGGAAAAGAGGAGGAGGAAGAAAGGAAGAAGAGAGAGGAAGAAGAGAGGAAGAGAGAAGGAATAGGAAGAGAGGAGGAAGAAGAGGAGGAAGAAAGGAAAAAGAGAGAGGAAGAAGATAGGAAGAGAGAAGGAATAGGAAGAAGAGGACGAGGAGGAAGAGGAGGAGGAAATAAGATGAGAAGGTGGGAGAAGGAAGAATGGGAGAAAGGAGGATGAAGAGAAGGGAGAGGAAGAGGGGGAAGAAGAGGTGGAGGAGGGGGATGGGGAGGAGAAGAGGAGAAGAGGAGAGGAGAGGAGAGGAGGAGAGGAGAAGAGGAGAGGAGAAGAGGAGGAGATGAGGAGAGGAGAAGAGGAGATGAGAAGGAGAAGAGGAGATGAGAAGGAGAAGAGGAGGAGAAGAGGAGGAGGAGGAGGAGGAGGAGAGGAGAAGAGGAGGAGGAGGAGAGGAGAAGAGGAGGAGGAGAAGAAGAGGAGGAGAAGAAGAGGAGGAGAAGAAGAGGAGGAGGAGAAGAAGAGGAGGAGAAGAAGAGGAGGAGGAGAAGAGAAGAAGAGGAGGAGGAGAAGAGAAGAAGAGGAGGAGGAAGAGAAGAAGAGGAGGAGGAAGAGAAGAAGAGGAGAAGAGAAGAAGAGGAGGAGAAGGGAAGAAAAGGAGAAGAAAAGAGGAGGAGGAAGAGGAGGAGGAGGAGAAGAGGAGGACAAGAGGAGGAGAAGAGAAGGAGGAGAAGAAGAGAAGGAGAAAGAAGGAGGAGGAGAAGAAGAGAAGAGAAGGAGAAGAAGAGGAGAAGAGAAGGAGAAAGAAGGAGAAGAGGAGAAAGAAGGAGAAGAGGAGAAAGAAGGAGGAGAAGAAGAGGAGAAAGAAGGAGGAGGAGAAGAGGAGGAGAAGAAGAGAAGGAGAAAGAAGGAGGAGGAGAAGAAGAGGAGAAGAGGAGGAGAAGAGGAGAGAAAGAGGAGAAGAGGAGAGGAGAAGAGGAGGAGAAGAAGAGAAGGAGAAGAGGAGAAGGAGGAGAAGAAGAGAAGGAGAAGAGGAGAAGGAGGAGGAGAAGAGGAGAAAGAGGAGGAGGAGAAGAAGAGAAGGAGAAAGCGGAGGAGAAGAAGTGAAGGAGAAAGAAGGAGGAGGAGGAGGAGGAGGTGTGAATGCTGTTCGACGGGAGAGAGAAGCAAAGGGCGTCAGTCACTGTGAGTGGAAGAGAAACTTACGAAGATCAAGGAGAAGGAGAAGGAGAGAGGGAGGGAGAGAGGAAGAGGAAGAGGAAGGGAGAGAGAGAGGGAGGGAGAGAGAGAGAGAGGGAGAGAGAGAGGGAGAGAGAGAGAGCGATACGAGAGAGGGGGAGGGAGGGAAGAGGTGGGAGGGAGAGAGAGGGGGGAGGGAGAGAGAGGGGGAGGGGAGAGAAGGGGGAGGGGAGAGAGAAGGGGGAGGGGAGAGGAGGGGGAGAGGGAGAGAGAAGGGGGAGGGGGGAGAGAAGGGGGAGGGGAAGAGGAGGGGGAGGGGGGAGAGAAGGGGGAGGGGAAGAGGAGGGGGAGAGGAGGGAGAGAGAGGGAGAGGAGGGGGAGAGGGGGAGAGAGGGAGAGAGGGGGAGAGAGGGAGAGAAGAGGGAGAGGGGAGGGGAGAGAAGGGAGGAGGGAGAGAGGGGGAGGAGAGAGAGGGGGAGGGGAGAGAGGGGGAGGGGAGAGAGGGGGAGGGGAGAGAGGGTGAGGGAGGGAGGGAGTGGGAGGGGAGAGAGGGGGAGGGAGGGGGAGGGGAGAGAGGGGGAGGGGAGAGAGGGGGAGGGAGAGAGGGGGGAGGAGGGAGAGAGAGGAGGGGAGGGGGAGGGGGAGAGAGAGGGAAAGGGAGAGGGAGGGGGAGAGAGAGGGAAAGGGAGAGGGAAAGGGAGAGAGAGGGAAAGGGAGAGAGAGGGAAAGGGAGAGGGAGAGGGAAAGGGAGAGGGAAAGGGAGAGGGAGAGGGAAAGGGAGGGAGAGATTAGTTATAAGTAGGAAGTATGACGGGGGAAGAAGGGGCAAGGGGGGAGGGGAGGTAGAGGGGGGGGAGGGGAGGTAGAGGGGGAGGGGAGGGAGAGGGGGAGGGGAGGGAGAGGGGGAGGGGAGGGAGGGAGAGGGGGAGGGGAGGGAGGGAGAGGGGGAGGGAAAGAGTGATTAGTTATAAGTAGAGAGTATGGCGGGGGGGGAGGAAGGAAGGGGGAAGGGGGGAGGGGGGTTGCCAAAGGTCGAATCTGAGACTCTGAGGCAGGCAAGGTTAGGGAACAAAGGAGAAACAAAAGAAGGGAGGAGGAGGAGGAGGAGGAGGAGGAGAAGAGAGAGAACGCAGACCGACCACGTATGTGATAAAAATTGGGAAATGGAGAAAGATGATGAAGAGGAGGAGGAGAGGAGAGGAGAGGAGGTGAAGGAGGAGGAGGAGAGGAGGTGAAGGAGGAGGAGGAGAGGAGGTGAAGGAGGAGGAGGAGAGGAGGAGGAGAGGAGGTGAAGGAGGAGGAGGAGAGGAGGTGAAGGAGGAGGAGGAGAGGAGGTGAAGGAGGAGAGGAGAGGAGGAGGAGAGGAGGTGAAGGAGGAGGAGGAGAGGAGGTGGAGGAGGAGGAGAGGAGGTGAAGGAGGAGGAGGAGGAGGAGAGGAGGTGAAGGAGGAGGAGGTGAAGGAGGAGGTGAAGGAGGAGGAGGTGAAGGAGGAGGAGGAGAGGAGAGGAGGAGAGGAGAGGAGGTGAAGGAGGAGGAGAAGGAGGAGAGGAGAGGAGGTGAAGGAGGAGAAAGATGAGGAGGTGAAGGAGGAGAAAGATGAGGAGGTGAAAGAGGAGAAAGATGAGGTGGAGGAGGAAGAAGAAAAGTGAGGAAGAGGAGAAAGATGAGGAGAAAGATGAGGAGGAAGATAAGGAGGAAAAACATGAGAAAGAGGAAGAGAAAGATGAGGAAGAGGAGAAGGAGAAAGATGAGGAAGAGGAGAAGGAGAAAGATGAGAAAGAGGAAGAGAAAGATGAGGAAGAGGAGGAGAAAGATGAGGACGACGACGAGAAGGCATAGGAGAAAGAAGAGGAAAAAGAGGAAAAAAGAGCAGAAGAAAGAGCAGAAGAAAGAAGAGCAAGAGGAAAAAGAAAAGGAGAAAGAAAAAGAGGAGAATGAAGAGGAGGAAGGAAAAGATGAAGATGAGAAGGGAAATATGAAGAGAAGGAGAATGAGAAATATGAGAAGGAAGAGGAGAAATATGAGGAGGAAGAGGAGAAATATGAGGAGGAAGAGGAGAAATATGAGGAGGAAGAGGAGAAATATGAGGAGCAGGAAGAGGAGAAATATGAGGAGCAGGAAGAGGAGAAATATGAGGAGCAGGAAGAGGAGAAATATGAGGAGGAAGGAGAAATATTAGGAGGAAGAGGAGAAATACGAGGAGAAGAGACGAGGAGGAAGACATACGAGGAGAAAGAAACAAAGGGGAAAATGACGAGGAGAAAGATGAAAAGGAAGAGTAGCAGAAAGTTGAGGAAGAGAAAGAAGAGGAAGAGAAAGAAGAGGAAGAGAAAGAAGAGGAAGAGAAAGAAGAGGAAGAGGAAGAAAAGGAAGAGAAAGAGGAAGAGAAAGGAAGATGAAGAAAAGGAAGAGAAAGAAGAGGAAGAGAAAGGAAGAGGAAGAGAAAGGAAGAGGAAGAGGAAGAGAAAGGAAGAGGAAGAGAAAGGAAGAGGAAGGAAGAGGAAGAGAAAAGAAGAGAAAGAGAAAGGAGGAGAAAGAGGAGAAAGAGGAAGAAGAAAATTACGAAGAAAGGAAAAGAAAAAGAAGAGGAGGAAGAAGAAAAGAGAAGAAAGAGGAGGAGGAGGAGGAGGAATAGGAGGAGGTTAGAAGAATGGAAGAACGGAAAGAAAGGAGAAGGAGGGTGGTAAAGTGGAAACTTGCAAGGAAAAAAAAAAGGAATGCGAAAGATACGGAGGAGGAGAAGAAAATGAAAGGAGGAAGAGACGAAGAGAAAAGGAGAACAAAGCACACAGGCGGGAAGGGAAGGAGGGAGAGTGAGAGAGAGAGAGAGAGAGAGAGAGAGAGAGAGAGAGAGAGAGAGAGAGAGAGAGAGGGGGGGACAGAGAGGGGGACAGAGAGGGGGAGAGAGAGGGACAGAGAGGGGGACAGAGAGGGAGACAGAGAGGGAGAGAGAGGGAGGTAGAGGGAAAGAGAGGGGGGTAGAGGGAAAGAGAGGGGGGTAGAGGGAGAGAGAGGGGGGTAGAGGGAGAGAGAGGGGGGTAGAGGGAGAGAGAGGGGGGTAGAGGGAGAGAGAGGGTAGAGGGAGAGAGAGGGACAGAGAGGGGAGAGGGAGGGGAGAGGGAGGGGAGAGGGGGTAGAGGGAGAGAGAGGGAGAGGGAAAGAGAGGGGAGGGGGAGAGAGAGGGGAGAGGGAGAGAGAGGGGAGAGGGAGGGAGAGGGAGAGGGAGAGAGAGGGGAGAGGGAGAGGGAGAGAGAGGGGAGAGGGAGAGAGAGAGGGAGAGGGAGAGAGAGGGGAGAGGGAGAGGGAGAGAGAGGGGAGAGGGAGAGAGAGGGGAGAGGGAGAGAGAGAAGGAGAGGGGGAGAGGGAGAGAGAAGGTGAGAGAGGGGTGAGGGAGAGAGAGGGGAGAGGGAGAGGGAGAGAGAGGGGAGAGAGAGAGCGAGGAGGGGGAGAGGGGAGGGGGAGAGAGAGGGGAGGGGGAGAGGGAGAGAGAGGAGAGGGAGAGAGAGGGGAGGGGGAGAGGGAGAGAGAGGGGAGAGGGAGAGAGAGGGGAGGGGGAGAGGGAGAGAGAGGGGAGGGGGAGAGGGAGAGAGAGGGGAGGGGGAGAGGGAGAGAGAGGGGAGGGGGAGAGGGAGAGGGGAGGGGGAGGGAGAGGGGAGGGGGAGAGAGAGGGGAGGGGGGAGAGAGAGGGGAGGGGGAGGAGGGGGGGGGGGAGAGGGAGAGGGGGGGGGGAGAGGGGGAGGGAGGGGGGGGGGGGGGGAGGGGGAGGGGAGGGGGGAGTGGGAGGGAGGGTGGGGGGGAGGGTGAAGGGGGGGGGAGGGGGAGGGAGAGGGGTGGGGGAGGGGGAGGGGGGGGGGGGTGGGGAGGGGGGGGGGGGGAGAGGGAGAGGGAGGGGAGAGAGAGAGGGAGGGGGGGGGGGGGGGGGGGGGGAGGGGAGAGGGGAGAGAGGGGGAGAGGGGGTGGGGAGAGAGGGGGAGGGGGGGGGGGAGGGAGAGAGAGGGGGGGGGGAGGGAGAGAGAGAGGGGAGGGAGGGGGGGGGAGGAGAGGGGGGGGGGAGAGGAGAGGGGGTGAGGGGGAGGGGAGAGAGGGAGAGAGAGGGGGGGGAGAGGGAGAGAGAGGGGGAGAGGGGGAGGGGAGTGAGCGAGAGAGAGAGAGAGGGAGGGGGGGGGGAGAGGGAGGGGGAGGGTGGAGAGGGAGGGGAGGGGGGAGGGAGGGAGAGAGGGAGGGGGAGAGAGGGAGGGGAGGGTGGGGGGGGAGAGGGGTGGGGAGGGGGAGAGGAGAGAGAGGGAGGGGGGGAGGGAGAGATGGGGGGGGGAGTGGGAGAGGGAGGGAGAAGGATGGAGAGGGAGGGAGGGAGGGGGGGAGGGAGAGGGAGAGGGAGGGGGGAGGGGGAGGGAGGGAGGGGGGGGGGGGGGGGGGGGATGGAGAGGGGAGGGGAGGGGGAGGGAGGAGAGGGAGGGGAGGGAGGGAGGGGAGAGGGAGAGGGAGAGGGAGAGGGAGAGGGAGAGAGAGGGAGGGAGGAGATAGGAGGGAGGGAGGGAGGGGAGAAGGGAGGGAGGGGAGAGGGAGAGAGGAGAGGGGAGAGAGAGGGGGTGGGGGAGAGAGGGAGTGGGAGGAGGGGTGGGAGAGGGAGAGGGAGGGAGAGAGAGGAGGAGAGGGAGGAGAGAGGGAGAGATGGGATAGGGAAGGAGGGAGAGATGGAGAGGGAGGAAGGGAGAGATGGAGAGGTAGGGAGGGAGGGAGAGAGGGAGGGGAGGGGAGGGGAGGGAGAGGAGAGGGGAGGGAGAGAGGGAGGGAGAGATGGAGAGGGAGGGAGGGAGGGAGAGATGGAGAGGGAGGGAGGGAGAGATGGAGAGGGAGGGAGGGAGAGATGGAGAGGGAGGGAGGGAGAGAGGGAGAGGGAGGGAGGGAGGGAGAGATGGAGAGGGAGGGAGGGAGAGATGGAGAGGGAGGGAGGGAGAGAGGGAGAGGGGGAGGGAGAGATGGAGGGTGAGGAGGGAGGGAGAGATGGAGGGTGAGGAGGGAGGGAGAGATGGAGGGTGAGGAGGGAGGGAGAGATGGAGGGTGAGGAGGGAGGGAGAGATGGAGGGTGAGGAGGGAGGGAGAGATGGAGGGTGAGGAGGGAGGGAGAGATGGAGAGGGAGGGAGGGAGGGAGAGATGGAGAGGGAGGGAGGGAGGGAGAGATGGAGAGGGAGGGAGAGATGGAGAGGGAGGGAGGGAGGGAGGGAGAGATGGAGAGGGAGGGAGGGAGGGAGGGAGAGATGGAGAGGGAGAGAGGGAGAGCGAGGGAGGGAGAGATGGAGAGGGAGGGAGGGAGGGAGAGAGGGAGAGGGAGGGAGGGGGAGGGAGAGATGGAGAGGGAGGGAGGGAGGGAGAGATGGAGAGGGAGGGAGGGAGGGAGAGATGGAGAGGGAGGGAGGGGGAGAGAGAGAGGGGAGGGGGAGAGAGGGGAGGGGGAGAGAGAGGGGAGGGGGAGAGAGGTGGAGAGAGAGGGGAGGTGGAGAGAGAGGGGAGGTGGAGAGAGAGGGGAGGTGGAGAGAGAGGGGAGGGGGAGAGAGGGGAGGGGGAGAGAGAGGGAGAGAGGGAGGGGAGAGAGAGAGGGGAGGGGGAGAGAGAGGGGGAGGGGGAGAGAGAGGGGAGGGAGAGAGAGAGGGAGGTAGAGAGAGAGGTGAGGGGGAGAGAGGGGAGAGGGAGAGAGAGGGGAGGGGGAGAGAGGGGGAGGGGAGAGAGAGAGGGGAGGGGGGAGAGAGAGGGGAGGGGGAGAGAGGGGAGGCGGAGAGAGAGGGGAGGGGGAGAGAGGGGAGAGGGGAGAGAGGAGGTGGAGAGAGAGGGGAGGGGGAGAGAGGAGGTGGAGAGAGAGGGGAGGGGGAGAGAGAGGGGAGGGGGGGAGAGAGAGGGGCGGGGGAGAGAGAGGGGGGAGGTGGAGAGAGAGGGGAGGGGGGGAGAGAGGGGAGGTGGAGAGAGAGGGGAGGGGGAGAGAGGGGAGGGGGAGAGAGAGGGGAGGTGGAGAGAGGGGAGGTGGAGAGAGGGGAGGTGGAGAGAGGGGAGGGGGAGAGAGAGAGGGGAGGTGGAGAGAGGGGGTGGAGAGAGAGGGGAGGGGGAGAGAGGAGGTGGAGAGAGAGGGGAGGGGGAGAGAGGAGGTGGAGAGAGAGGGGAGGGGGAGAGAGAGGGAGGGAGAGAGGGAGAGAGAGGGGGAGGGGGGAAGAGAGGGGAGGGGGGAGAGGGGGAGGGGGAGGGAGAGAGGGGGAGGGGGAGAGGGGAGGAGAGAGAGGAGGGGAAGGGGAGAGAAGAGGGGAGAGAGGAGGGGAGGGAACGGGGAGAGGGAGAGGGAGAGAGAGGGAAGGGGGAGAGGGAGGAGGGACGGGGAGGGAGAGGGAAAGAGGGAGGAAGGGAAAGAGAGGGAGGAGAGAGGAAGAACGAGAGCGAGACAGAGAGGGAGGGGGAGAGAGAGGGGGAGAGAGAGAGAGAGAGAGAGAGAGAGAGAGAAAAGGAATCAGTCACAAGGAAAGTCGAAGGATGAGATGGTGCTAGTGGAGGGAGGAGGAGTGACATCAGGAAAAGGGAGGAGTGGAACGAAGAGGCAGTGGAGGGAAGATGGTGTGGAAAGAAGAGAGAGTGAAAGAGGAGTGGAGGAGGAGGAAAAGGAAGAGGGAGTGGAAGAGGAAGAGGATGAGGGGGGGGAAAGGAAAGGAGACTTAAGAAAATGGTGGGAGTGAGGGGGAAGGGAGGAGGAGAGGGAAAGGGAGGACGAGGGGGGGAGGGAGGACGAAGGGGGGGAGGGGGAGAGGAGAGGGGGAGGGGGAGAGGAGAGGGGGAGGGGAGAGGAGAGGGGAAGGGGGAGAGGAGAGGGGGGAGGGGAGAGGAGAGGGGGGAGGGGGAGAGGGGGGAGGGGAGAGGAGAGGGGGAGGGGGAGAGGAGAGGGGGAGGGGGAGAGGAGAGGGGGAGGGGGAGAGGAGAGGGGGGAGGGCGGGGTGAAAAGAGCCACGTTCCGTTACTAGATTGTGAAATTACGCATCCACAGATCTCCGAGACAGATCTTGTGACTTAACAGATCTTTGAGCGTCTTCCCTTCATTTCCATATTATCTTTTAACTTGATGACGAGAGAAGGACGCCGAGATGCGTGTGCGTGTATGGGGGGGTGGATGGGGTGGTTCCATCCCGCCCAGTCAGCCAGCAACCGCGCGTGACATCAGGAAAATTTGTTTACTTCATGTCTGGGCTCATGATTATGGCAACTTTCAGTTCATCATGTGTGTGTGTGTGTGTGTGTGTGTGTGTGTGTGTGTGTGTGTGTGTGTGTGTGTGTGTGTGTGTGTGTGTGTGTGTGTGTGTGTGTGTGTGTGTCTGTGTCTGTGTGTGTGTGTGTGTGTGTGTGTGTGTGTGTGTGTGTGTGTGTGTCTGTGTGTGTGTGTGTGTCTGTGTGTGCGTGCGTGCGTGTGTGTGTGTGATTTACCATGGTCTTGGATCATGTGTTGGACTCGTGATCGACATCTCAGAGCTCATTAATGACCGACCTATGGGTAATGCTGTGACCTTACACGCACACACACACACCCAACTCCCCGCCCACGAGAGTTGGAGTATCAACCCGCAGCGCAGCGATACTGAAATTATTTCAGGCCTGGGCGGGATTCGAACCCGGAACGCCGTAGTGGCAGCCGGGAACTCTACCAAGTGTTTGTGTGCGTGTCTGAGGAGGAAGAAGAGGAAGAAGAGGAAGAGGTTGTATGGGGCTGATTCGTGTGGCATGTAAGTAGGAGTAGGAATGATATAGATTGTGGGCAACGTTCCCTCTAAGCTGTGCGCACGCGCACATACGAACTACGCACGTAAAGAAAAAATGTGTGCACAAAAGGTTTTCAAATATTAAAATCCATTCAATAAAGAAGTTCCACCCAAACATCAACCTATAAATTATCTTAATAATATAGTGACTTACCAACCATCAAACCAATATTTCCTTTTTGTTTTTTGTTTTTTATTTTCCAACTCTAGCGCTTCCATTGCAAACTATGCATTGGTGGAGGTAATCTGTAATACAAACTTACAAATTGTGCGTATTTGCTTCAATGATCAGACGGTGTCCCGCATGGGTGCTCGCGTACTTTTCAGAGTAGGCAAAGTTTGCACACAAGCAAATTTCTAGGCACCCTCACAGAAAGAAAGAAAGAAAAAAAAATTAACATTGGTTGTGGGGTTGGGAGGACGGGAGGTTGTCATAAGACGGAGCAGACATTGTAAGAACACAAGAACATAAGAATGGAGGAGACTGCAAGAGACCATAAGGCCTACACTAGGCAGTTCATTGTCCATCACCACCTGTCCTCCCCATCCATAAAGTTGTCCAGAGTTCCTATGTAGAGATAAGCTACTCCACATAATCGCTTGTAAAGAGTAGCAACCGCAGAAACCAGTTCATAAATACAAATCGCCCCAACAGTGTCGATCATTCAAGTATAGATAAACAAGTTTAAGTTAGGTCAGGTCAGTTTGTGAAGATTGACCATCTTCAGGAAGAGCTTAAGATCAGCCACCCGGAATATAAGGGTGTAAAGAAGAAGAAGAAGAAGAAAAAAAAAATCGTCAGTTTCTCAGTTTTTTTTTTTTTTTTTTTTTTTTTTTACGTCCGATGAAGCCATGGGCGGGACAAGAATTTCCTACTGAGGCGCGTCATGGCTGTCTCAAAGCGTCGACGGTGTGGAGAAGTCACGGTCGTGCCCAAGGTTCGACAGTCCTTAAATGATTTATCGGCTGTTCCTCCCAACACTTTTGCCACAAGATTCGTTGTGTGGACCGCAGGACGGGATAGAAGTCCTTTTTCAGGCTTGGAAGCATCGAAAAACGTCGATATTGCTTCCCGAGTTGCCTTGTCGGATAGTTCGTTGCTGGGGATGCCACGAGTAAATGGTACCAAGCGTTAATCAACTCCTGACCGACTGAATGTGAACTCGCTATCACAAATTGTCTGATGACAGTAACTTAATTCTCCCCTTTTATACAAACAAAGTCACAGCGGTTACCCGGTACTGGCGTTTGGGCAGAAGTACACCTCAGCAGCTTCCTGCACGTCTGAGCAGCCCTTTGTAGGATCCACTCACATGGGAGAGTAGCTACACAAGTTGCCGTAAACTTGTGCTTTCTTCACCTGGCTGAGGAACTGCCCCCCCAGCAAAGTTACTTAATTTTCTTACATATACCAAGCTCTTTTTTCCACCTTACAAGGGAGGTAGCCTACAAGGGAGGCAGCCACAGTACAACTACTCAAACAACAGATGCTGTCACCCCTAACTCCCACTTATTTCAGGTTCGAGATCCCAAGGACCACAAAGTCAATGGTGTATGGATCAAGTTGAGAACCACGGGCTTAAAGTAAAAATAAAATGACTGGTAGATACTAACAACTCCACTGCTTATGCGCTGGGAGCGTAGAAGTGGCGTAGGGAGTGGGAGTGGCGTAGGGAGTGGGAGTGGCGTAGGGAGTGGGAGTGGCGTAGGGAGTGGGAGTGGCGTAGGGAGTGGGAGTGGCGTAGGGAGTGGGAGTGGCGTAGGGAGTGGGAGTGGCGTAGGGAGTGGGAGTGGCGTAGGGAGTGGGAGTGGCGTAGGGAGTGGGAGTGGCGTAGGGAAACAGTGCAGGAAATTTTGGGAGGAAAATCGAGAGGATAAATGGCGGTGCGGGGAGCGAGTGTTACTGGAACAGAAATCAGAAAATCATGAAACGAAAGTGAACAATTAAAGGTCTTCAGGTGTGGGAAGGGAGAAGGAGGAGGAGGAGGAATGGAGATGACAGACGCGAGTCTATTAGAAAACGGAAGATGGAAGAAAGGAAGGGATGGAAGGAGGAGTAAGGAAATGGAATAAAAATGGGAATAAGGAAGAAAAAGGAAGAAGGAAGAAGAAAAAAGGAAAAGAAAAAGAAAAAGAAAGGCAAGAAGAAAGGATAAGAAGAATGCAGATGAAACAAAGAAAATGGAGGTGGGAAAGGAGAGGGGAGAGGTGGTCAAAGGGTAGAAAGGAATGTGGGGGGAGGGGGAGAGGCAGGGGGGGGGAGATGGGAGGGTGATGGTGTATGTGTATGTGTGCGTGTGTGTGTGTGTGTGTGTGTGTGTGTGTGTGTGTGTGTGTGTGTGTGTGTGTGTGTGTGTGTGTGTGTGTGTGTGTGTGTGTGTGTGTGTGTGTGTGTGTGACAAGAGGTGAAGGTCCCCCCTTTGATCAGTGACACAGCAGAATGTTTTTTCTTGCAATATTTCCTGCACCTTTTGTAGCAACCTTCCTCATGGGGTCAAAGGTTGCGGGTGGTGCGCGCGCGCGCACGCACACGCACACACACACACACACACACACACACACACACACATACATACACACACCACAACCCATGGCGCAGTTGGTAGAGTTCCCGGCTCCCACTACAGCGGTCCGGGTTCGAATCCCGCCCAGGGCTGAAATAATTTCAGTATCACTGCGCTGCGAGTCGTTACTCCAACTCTCGTGGGCGGGGAGTTGTGTGTGTGCGTGCGTGTACGGTTCCAGCATTACCCATAGATCGGTCATATATGAGCTCTGAGCTCTCTTCCGGAAGGGAAATAGCTGTCGATCGCGAGTCCAACAGGTGATCCAAGACCATGGTAGTGAAACACACACACGCACACACACGCACAGGGTACAGAGGCATTAGGATCTCAGGGTTAGGGGGAGGAAGGGGTGGGGGAGAAGGGGGAGAGGGGGAGTGGGGGAGAGGGGGAGAAGGGGGAGTGGGGGAGAGGGGGAGAAGGGAGAGGGTGAGAAGGGAGAGGGTGAGAAGGGGGAGGGGGAGAAGGGGGAGGGGGAGAAGGGGGAGGGGGAGAAGGGGGAGGGGGAGAGGTGGGAAGGAGGGGGAGAGGTGGAAGAAGGGGGAGAGGGGGAGGGGGGGAAGAAGAGGTCTTGGGCGTTCGGTGAGCAGATGGGATGCAGAAAGAACCAGACCAGTCTTGGGTGAGGTCGGGATACACACACACACACACACAGCTGCAGCAGCGGCAGGTTGCGATAAAATCGGTTAGATAATAAAGAAAAAATCGTACGGTTGCCAACACGCGAGCCTGTTATACCCCTGACGTCCTGGTCCTTTTTTTCTTTTCTTTTTCTATAATGATAAAAATAATTAAATAATAAAATAAAATATAAATAATAAAATGAAATGAATTATAATATCAAATAAAAATAATAATAATAATAAACGGTTTATTGAAAACGTGGCAACCGAAGGCTGAAACTACGCACATCAAGGTAAGAGTGTACATAATATATGATTACCTAAACATATTATGATGCTGAAGCGAGTGTGCACTATACAAATATATAAAACAGGAACATATAAAAAATTGTGTCTTGGTGTTAATATGATATTATGTGTGTAGTGTGTGTGTGTGTGTGTGTGTGTGTGTGTGTGTGTGTGTGTGTGTGTGTGTGTGTGTGTGTGCGTGTGTGTGTCGATACCAAGGAATGTACAGGCCCGTTACACCCGTTACCGTTACTCTATAGATGAAGAAGGGTCTGTTGCCCTCTATGTAAACAACCACATGTTACGTGGCGTCACGGCCACTGTACCAGTTTCTGTTGTCCGTATTTTTGCATCGAAGTGGTGACATAAGGAACCGCCAGACAACACAAAGGGTATTTCCAAGACAGAATAAAATATCCTGATGATAAACAGAATACTAGGCCTACTACAACAACAACAACAACAACTACTACTACTACCACCACCACCACTACTACAAAAAAAAATAGCTTGGAGCTACCTTACCCTAAATAAAATCGTCTGACGAGTTCTCTTAAAAATTATTATAAAAATAAATGGAAAAATAGATCATTTACGTGGTGACCCCCCCCCCCTCCTCCTACTTAGCGAAGGGTTTGGGGACATAACTAAGGCATAGATGTTATGCTACACAGCTTGATATGTTATGCTCAAACGTCGGCGACCACCGGGCCCAAAC
>NC_134793.1:19494099-19501599 GCF_046742065.1 Oratosquilla oratoria | reverse complement strand
CACCCAAATTCTAAATAACTAAACATAGCGAGGAAAACCTAGAGATAAAAAAAATATTTCCCCACATAGAGCAGAGAGAAAGGCGAAAATAATATTTGAAAAAGAAAAGCAGAGAAAACGTGGACAAAAAGTCTTTGTTGGTATGGGATGAAAGGTCAAGAGATCACAGTGAAAAAATAAACAAAGAAATAAAAAAATAAGAATAAAAATAAATAAATAAATAAATAAATATCTGTAAGATGTCAGGAAGTATAGCTTTCCACACATGGAACGAGTCTGGAGGGGAAAAAAAAAAAAAAAAAAAACATAATCCAATTCACCACCATTATCGATTCTATTCTAGGGCAAAGCGACGGGACTCTACGAGTACACCTCCCACCCGATATACTAGAACTAGGTCAATAATTTACAAGCCTCCATTTTCGGGTTGGATTCCATTTCAACTAAGCTCGCTCCCTCCCTCTCTTCCCCCCCTCCTCCTCCTCCTCCTCCCTGATATCTCTCCCCTTCTGTGACGAAAAGACTGAAGCTGGGTGGCACTAGCAGGCTTTCTAGTCACGCAGCGCCCCCTAACCCTAACTTTAACCCTAACACTCCCTACTCTTCCTTGGCCCTCGTCACAATCCTCCTCCTCCTCCTCTCCTTCCTCCCCCTCCTTCTCTCTTTCCTCTCCCTCCCCTCTTCTCTCTTTTCTCTCCTTCCTCCCCCTCCCCTCTTCTTCCTCACTCCTCCTCTCCTGCCTCCCCCTCCCCTCCTCTCCTCCCTCCCCCTCCTCTCTTCTCTCCTTCCCCCCTCCTCTCCTCTCTTCTCCTCTTCCCCCTCTCTCTCCTCTCCTTCCTCCACCTCCCCCTGCCCCTCTCTCTCCTCTCCTTCCTCCCCTCCCCTCTTCTCTCTCCTCTCCTTCCTCCCCTCTTCTCTCTCCTCTCCTTCCTCCCCCTCCCATCTTCTCTCTCCTCTCCTTCCTCCCCCTCCCCTCTTCTCTCTCCTCTCCTTCCTCCCTCCTCCTCTCCTTCCTCCCCTTCCCTCCTCCCTCTCCTCTCCTTCCTCCCCATCCCCTCCTCTCCTCTCCTTCCTCCCCTCCTCTCCTTCCTCCCCCTCCCCTCCTCTCCTTCCTCCCCCTCCCCTCCTCTCCTTCCTCCCCTCCTCTCCTTCCTCCCCTCCTCTCCTCTCCTTCCTCCCCTCCTCTCCTTCCTTCCTCCCCTCCTCTCCTTCCTCCCCCTCCCCTCCTCTCCTTCCTCCCCCTCCCCTCCTCTCCTTCCTCCCCTCCTCTCCTTCCTCCCCTCCTCTCCTTTCTCCCCTCCCCTCCTCTCCTTCCTCCCCTCCCCTCCTCTCCTTCTTCCCCTTCCTCCCCTCGTCTTAGTCCCTCTACTCTTCCACTTCCCTTTCCTCTCGCCTCTCCCCTTCCCTTCCCTTCCCTTCCTTCTTCTATTCTTCCTCCCCCTCCTCTTGGCCCTTCTACTCTTCCACTTCCCTCTCCTCCTGCTTCTCCCCTCCCCTTCCCTTCTCTTCTCCCTTTCCCTCTTTTCCTTTCTCCCCTTCCCCTTTCCCTTCCTTGTTTCCTTTCCCCCTCTCCTCCCATTGTACATCTACGTCCTCCTCGTACTTCTCCCCTCTCTCTCTCTCTTCCCCTCTCCTTCCTCCCGTTGTACTTCCTACACATTTCCCCTCGCCCCCTCTTCCTCTCCCCTTTTCTCCCCACCCCCTCTTCCTCTCCCCTTTTCTCCCCACCCCCTCTTCCTCTCCCCTTTTCTCCCCAACCCCTCTTCCTCTTCCCCTTTTCTCCCCAACCCCTTCTTCCTCTCCTTTTCTCCCCCACCCCCTCTTCCTCTCCCCCACCCCCTCCTCCTCTCCCCCACCCCCTCCTCCTCTCCCCCTTCCTTCCTCCCTTCCTCCTACACCTGCCATTAGGCTCATTCCGCCGCCGCAGACTCGTACCTCGAAGGAACAAGAGGAGAAAGGAGAGAAGAATAAGAGCAGAAAGAAGAGAGGAGACAGGAGGAGAGGGGAGGAGAGAAGAAAAGAGGAGGGGTGAGGAAGAGAGGTGAGAGGGAGGAGGAGAGGAGGAGAGAGGTGGAGAGGGGGAGGAGGAGAGAGGTGGAGAGGGGAAGGAGAAGAAAAGAGGAGGGAGGGAGCGAGCGAGTGAGGGAGAAGGTAACGAGGTTGGGAGTGAGTGTGTGAGCGAGTGAGTGAGTGAGTGAGTGAGTGAGTGAGTGAGTGAGGGGGGTAGGGAGTGAGGGAGAAGAGGCGGCAGCGGCAGCGGGGTCGGCCTCGACGCAAAACAATAAGCTCTGCCGCCGCCGCCGCCGCCGCCGCCCCCATTTTTTACTCGCCGCGCGCCTCTCGTCAGCTAAACTGTTGACGCACCGGAGGCGTCGTCGGAGTTTGACGTCTGCCGGTCGGTCGGTAGGAACGGGGTCGACTTGGAGAGGGGGAAGGTGTGAGGGGGAGAGGGAGGGAGGGAGGGAGGGAGGGAGGGAGGGAGGGGGAGAGTGAGGGAGGGGGAGAGTGAAGGTGGGAGAGAGAGTGAGAAGGGGAGGAGAGAGGGAGAGTGAGAAGGGGAGGAGAGAGGGAGAGTGAGAAGGGGAGGAGAGAGGGAGAGTGAGAAGGGGAGGAGAGAGGGAGAGTGAGAAGGGGAGGAGAGAGGGAGAGGGAGATGGGGAGGAGAGTGAGGGAGGGAGAAGGGGAGGAGAGTGAGGGAGGGAGAAGGGGAGGAGAGTGAGGGAGGGAGGGAGAAGGGGAGGAGAGTGAGGGAGGGAGGGAGAAGGGGAGGAGAGTGAGGGAGGGAGGGAGAAGGGGAGGAGAGTGAGGGAGGGAGGGAGAAGGGGAGGAGAGAGGGAGAAGGTGATGGGAGAGGGAGAAGGGGAGGAGAGAGGGAGAGGGAGAAGGGTAGGGAAGAGGGATAAGGGGAGGGGAGAGGGATAAGGGGAGGGGAGAGGGATAAGGGGAGGGGAGAGGGAGAAGGGGAGGGGAGAGGGAGAAGGGGAGGGGAGAGGGAGAAGGGGAGGGGAGAGGGAGAAGGGGAGGGGAGAGGGAGAAGGGGAGGAGAGAGGGAGAAGGGGAGGAGAGAGGGAGAAGGGGGATGGGAGAGGGAGAAGGGGGATGGGAGAGGGAGAAGGGGAGGAGAGAGGGAGAGGGAGAGGGAGAAGGGTAGGAGAGAGGGAGAGGGAGAAGGGTAGGGGAGAGGGAGAAGGGGAGGAGAGGGGGGAGAAGGGGAGGAGAGAGGGAGAAGGGGAGGAGAGGGGGGAAAAGAGGGGGAGAAAGAGGAAGAGGGGAAGAAAGAGGGAGAGGGGGAGAAAGAGGGAGAGGGGGAGAAAGAGGGAGAGGGGGAGAAAGAGTGAGAGGGGAGGAGAGGGAGGCGGGGAGGTTGCATCTCATAGCCCTACAAGATTAGTCTGTTCACAAGAGAACATGAAGGACAGATTGAATATTATGCCAGTAACAGTTGTCGTCGGCTTTGTAACGTTTCCCCATTTACAAAAATATACCATTTCACTTTTAGTCTTAGAAAAAAGTTACACTGCAGATATATCATAAATGTGAAACTTCTAAGCTCCTTTGCAAACAGATGTTAGTCATATAATAATGAAACTTATTTCTGCTTTCATTTTGAGAGACAGAGCTGTTAGTCACATTGACTTCTTAAAACAGGCAATAATAAATCAAAATACATACTTTATTTTCTTCCATCACGTCTAAGGCAATAATTAGTATTAATTGCATATTATCTCGGGCTTGACACTAGCGCCATCTATTCTACAGGCAACTAAGTAAGCGTTTGCCTACGTCATGTCGTCGATACGTTCCAATTTTCACTTTCTTCAGTCGAGTCGTCCAGTTGTGACGTCACGTGTTTTGAAGAATCCGCGGCAGCCCTAGGTTCTACTAAAGGGGTTATCATACTAGGCTTCCGCGGGTTTCATCAGCACCAACAGTTTGAGAGTTCGTTTGAATAAAGAACGACTTCGGTTACAATCTTATTTTTCAAACCTCTAAATATCAAATTATTATTCCGCCATGTATATCAAAACTGAATAATGAACTAAGATTGTAGACCTATACGAATGTTAGACTGTTGAAATCTTCTTAGAGAAGTCTAGATTTCTGTAAGCGAGGTAATACTCTAGTTGGAGGCAGGACATGGGAGGGTTAATGACCTAGTGTGATGACCCCTTAACACAAACTAACAATTTCGCGGGAAGTCCACGCGATCTTAATTAACGAGCAGGTATGCAAGACGCGCATGCGTAACGAGCATTCTGGGAACGATATGGAGAGGAATCTTGACCAGTTTACGTCAATTCGTTACCTTCACTTTGTCGAAGTCGACCTCAACAGTGACTAAAATCGCTGTCCATCCAAGAACTGAACAATTTTCCAAATCCAGAGGTGGGCAACCTTTTTAAACGCGCGTGCCAAAAACGGTCAAACTTCGGTGCTAATTCTCGTGACAACCGAAATTGCTGGGAATATTGTTTACTATATTTTAAGTATTAGGGGGTACCTTTTCAAACCTTAAGATAATCACACTCGAAAGGTAAAATCAAAGAATATAGACTTTTGTAAATCGTGTGAGATTGAGGAAAAAAGGTGAGAGAGACATATAGAGAGAGACAGAGATAGAGAGACAGCGAGGTAGAGAGAGAGCGAGCGAGACAGGAGAGGAGAGAGAGAGGAGAGAGAGGAGAGAGTGAGAGGAGAGAGGGGAGAGAGAGAAGAAAGGAGAGGAGAAAGGAGAGGAGAGAGGAGAAAGGAGAGGAGAGAGAGAGGGGGGAGGGGAGAGGGGAGAGAAGAGAGAAAAGAGAGATCCATTTATTATTTCTTTATGTGAGCCAGGGTTACGCGTGCCAAAGGTTACCCACCTTAGTTAAATGATAAATTGACAGGTGAATAAATGAAAATAAAGCAAATAATAAGTAGACAAATAATAAAAAATAAATAATATAAATGGCAGGCATTACAGCATCTAGCTTAGGTGTTTACCTAAACGAATCTTAAAGCTTCGAACTGAACTACATTGCACTGCCTCTGCAGAAGTTTATTCCATTCATTAACTACACGGTTGGCAAAGTTGTTTCTACCCACTTCCAAATTAAATCTATTTCCTGACAGTTTGAGACCATTAATGTCGACCTTAAGACTTTACTAATTTAACACCAGTCTTCTCAGTCTAACAGCTCGGAGTTTGCGTCTCCCTTCCCCCCCTTCTATATTTTTTCTCTCTCAAAAGCTGTGACATGTCCCACACCACGGCCACGTGACTCGGCCAACATTCCGCACCAGATTCGTAACGCCGAATAAACCGGATTTAATAGTCATAAACGCCGCTTTGATGCGAATGAAAAAAAGTTCTCGACATACGAGAAAGTAGGACAGTTCAGTTCTTGGTCCAACTTGTCTTTTTATCACCTATAATAACCCATTGACTCGGACCAAAACTTGGTCTAAAATTTCCACACACACAAAAGTGTAGACAACAGCTACGGTGAAGAAACTCACTAGTAGGAACTTTCGAACGGACAAGAGGTGGATGGTCAAATTTAGCTCCACTAAATGCATCTAGACTAATAAAATCATAACCAGGTTTACTTCTAACACAAGTGTAGATGACAGGAGTCTTACGATGAAGAAACTTGTTAGTAGAAAAGTTAGAACGTATACTAGTAGGTCAAATTTAGCTTCATTAAATGCATCTATTCTATACTAAAAAATTCCAAGTTCAGTCACACGTGAGGTGGGCATAATTTAAGGAAAACTGTCAATGTTTATAATTTATCAGCTTATTAGGAAGACTACGCATTCTTGATTTCTAGGTAGTGATGAAACAAACAAAATGTGGCCTGGCTCGATTGCGCGCAACGGGAGAAGGAAGAATGTTAAAGGTAAACAGAAAACAGAAATTTCTGAAATTGAAATTATGATGATCAGGCAGTGTAGAATGTTTGGGTTATTGTATCGAATGTTGAAACTATTTCACTTTATAAATATTTTGGCGAGTGGTGGGGAGAGAGGGAGGGAGAGAGAAAGAGAGGAAGAGGGAGAGAGAGGGAGAATGAGAGGGAAAAGAGGGAAAGAGAGGGAGGTAGGGAAAAAGAGAGCGAGGCAGACGGAAAGAAACTAGATATTCCAACAACCAAAACGAGTCCCCAAGGTACAGTTGGCTCCACTTCCCAGTACAGCGATCTTTGACGCCTTCTAAGGAGCCCTCCTACATCTCAAAACCGTAGACTTAAAACTCGAACGAGTTTGAAACCTATCAGGCTTAACCGCGCCATAAACTCCCAACGCTAACGACGTCCACTCGGAAGTGTAGCCAATTGTACACGTCATCTCACTGGTGCCAAGCAGTGCCACTATGACACTCCCATTGCTGGAGCCAAGGGCCACTTTGGCGCCAGAGCCAAGGCTCAACTTCGGAGCCTCGTCATCGTCGTCATCCCCAGCGTGATCATTGACAAGGTGGTCGCTGTACTTTTATTCAACATTACCCGACACATTCCAACCCATCCCACAACGTCCCAAACCCCAATTTAGTTCATTTATCCATTCGTTCGTGTTCTTGTTCGTTTCTATTCGTCTTGCTTGAGTTTGTGTTTATTCGTTCACTTGTTGATTTGGTAACAACTTTTGGTAACAAGTGCCAACTCTCGACCACAAAGTACTTGGAGCACCTGGCACTCGGGGCAGTGCCAATGACGACACGCGTCTCGGGTCCTCTTCAGTCCCCTCTCTACTCGGCAGAGTAGGTAACCTACAGCCAGAAGACGAAGAGGATGGGGGAAGGGGAAAACGAAGACGAAGAGGATGGTGGAGGGGGGAGAACGAAGAGGATGATGGAGGGGGGAGAACGAAGACAACGAGGATGGGAGAGGGGGAGAACGAAGGCGAGGGGGAAGAAGAGGATGAGGGGGCGGGGGGAAGAGGGTGAGGGGGAAGGGGAAGAGGGTGAGGGGGAAGGGGAAGAGGGTGAGGGGGAAGGGGAAGAGGAGAGGGGGAAAGCAGGGGGAGGAGGAGGAGGAAGAATGAGGAGGAGGAAGGATGGGGAGGAGGATGAGGAGGAGGAAGGATGGGGAGGAGGAGGAGGAAGGATGGGGAGGAGGATGAGGAGGAGGAAGGATGGGGAGGAGGAGGAGGAAGGATGGGAAGGTGGAGGAGGAAGGATGGGGAGGAGGAGGGAGGAGGAGGAAGGATGGGGAAGGAGGAAGGATGGGGAAGGAGGAGGAGAAAGGATAGGGAAGGAGGAGGAGGAAGGATGGGGAAGGAGGAGGAGGAAGGATGGGGAAGGAGGAGGAGGAAGGATGGGGAAGGTGGAGGAGTAGGAAGGAAGGAGTAGGAGGAGGAAGGATGGGGTAGGAGGAGAAAGGAGGTGAAGGAAGGATGGAAGAGGAGGAGGAAGGATGGGGAAGGAGCAAGATGTGGAAGGTTGTTATCCACACTTTTGGAGGCGATGAGAGTAGCTGAATAAGTAAAGGTAGCTCAGTTCTACAGATTCACTAGTAAATC
>NC_134793.1:19459099-19486599 GCF_046742065.1 Oratosquilla oratoria | reverse complement strand
TAAAGACTACCGGTATATACCCTCTGGAGACTACAACACTTGTAGCGTATTCGTACACAATCCATTCTTCAAGTGCTCTGCTACGAGCTGGAGACCCGGTTATGGCATTTAGTGTTCCTGACAGCACGTATTTAGTTTCTTTTTTCTACTGTATACCTCTCAGAACGAGGCGGGACATCCTCCCGTCCATCTCTGCTGTGACGTGTGAACTCAACTAATACTGAACGTAGGAACAAATCTTGGGCGGGATCGCTCACTGCTAGCCATGTGCTCCTTTTCGGTACGCACTAGGCCTACAAGTGGACAGCCAGGTCAGAACAGGGCAGTCTAGGCCGTCGTTCCCTGACACAGAGTCGAAACGAAAGGAATTAATGATCTTTGATGAAGGTGGGAAAAAGAAGTCACGGGTCTAGTTCCGAGTACTTGAGTTTATTCCTGACCGGTTTCGCTCTATGCTTTTCCGCATTCCTCTGAAGAAGCATAGAGCGAAACCGGTCAGGAATAAACTCAAATACTCGGAACTAGACCCGTGACTTCTTTTTCCACCTTCACCAACTTGTCACAATGTACCAGAATTAATTATCATTTCCTCCGGGGAGCTGCTTTCGTCATTACTGGAGGAATGAATGCAGCTCGCCAACCCCCCCCCCCCCCGCGCTTGCTGTCGACCAATTGGTAACTACCCACCTCGACCCTCTTTTCACCCGCAGCTTCTGGGAAGGAATCCGATATGCTGGATGAAAACAATTTTCCTCCGGCATATCAAATTACGTTCTGTGTTTTTTTTTTTTTTTTTTTTTAGAAAAAACAGTTTGCCATGGTGATTTTACCGCAGAAAAGGTTCTGGAAAGTGTGCGGTACCACCAATAGGAAGTTGAAGGAAAAATAACCCAGCGTGACAACACCTTAAGGCTCATTTCACACGTATCGACTTTTCGCCGTGCACCGTCCACGACACGACGTCATGCTCTCAAATCATGAGCATGGACGCTTTCACACGTGGTCGTGACGTGTGAAAGCGTCCATAGACGCCCATAGTTTGAGAGCACGAAGTCGTGTCGTGGATGGCGAAAAGTCGATACGTGTGAAACGAGCCGAGTGGACTGTAGTTCACCAACGTTTCTATCCTTGTGGACACTTGCGCCCGCCGGCACATTGGAGACCGCATTGATGTAGCGTAGGCACGTTAGTGTTGGGTTATGTGACTGATATGGGGCGATAGATACTGGACTAAAAGTTGAACGTTGGATTTATTCCGGAAGATATGGTCAAGAACGGGTTATGGTAAAGGAAACAGATGACCTAGATTGACCTGAGCTTAACGCGGCTGCCCAAACATTGACCTAATGCGTACCGGAAAGGAGCAATATTTGTGCTTTTAAAATATATTCAGTTTAGCCCAAGGGAATCGACATTGCCGTGACCATAATAAAGATAAAGACATTACAATAAAGAACTATATTGTGCGTTTTCACTAAACGTTACAATAGGATTGTGGCGGACAAGCCCCCACATGTGCTATTTCGGCTTATAGCATCGCAGCCTCGGAAGTGAGGGGAACCTAGAGTTTAGAGACTGTGTAGAAATAGTTGGCCTTCGGCCTTATATTAGTTGTGTGTAGAATAAGTCTTTAGTACTCCTGTATTTCATGTATTTGTATCCTCATAGAAACACACTTCAGGCCTACGCCCGGCAACCCTGTGCCAGCCAGAGGCACGCTACTTTTCGGTACTCACAAAGAGTACTTAAGGGGTGCCGGGGTCAGGTCGCGGCCCAGTTCAGTTCTTGTCCTTGTAACCACTTGTACCCTCGGCCGAGCGCGCGGTTACCCTTGCGGTTTAAGGGCAGGGCCGTGTGCCCTGCCCGCCGACCCAGCCTCAGTCGACACTCGAGCTAACCAGAATAAAGTCACCAAACTCACCGGAGTCTCCTTCACTCCTTCGGCACCTAAGCACAAGTGACATCACCGTATGTTACAGGATTACCAGCGCGTGGTTGGCCACTAATAATAGTGTATATTACATTAGAAAAACAACGTCGGTATGCACACGCGTCGCATGATTTATATTACGTAGCAACTGTTGCCTCAAGCCTAACTGGAAATCCACGACACCACTGCGGCTGGCAAGGGTCCCCGGGACTGAAAACAGATGATCAGTCGCCGGTTGTCAGTTATTCGCGTGTGAAAAGGGATAAGAAATACAGTTACGTTCACCGAAATCTTGGGGCACTCTGGTGACCGAGTGTCAGCTCCTCAAGGCTGCACCTATTGGTGTCCATCTTGCAGAACCACCATATGCAGGTACCTGCCATTACCCTTTCCCCCCACTTTTTTTTTCATCCTAGCTAATAATTGACATAAATCCTAACTAGGATAACCTAACCCGAGCAAGTTACTCAGAAAAAACAGTGGGAAAATTCATATAGACTGTGCAGGTCGTAACCGGAATAAATGAATAAATTAATAAATCGAGTGGTAACTGATGTTCACGATCGTCTTTACCGACCTAACGACCCGGCTGTACAGAACACGTTCCATGTGATGAACCCATAAATGTAGATATTAATAAAAGATTGGCTTTATTCAGAGGCAGACTTGTAAAAAGTACCATCGGTATGCACCAAGACCGCTTGCTAACTACAGGGGCAGGCTACCTGTTGACTCGTGCATACCATGCTTATGTAGTTCTGTTTCTTTCCCTTCCCGAATTGCGATGATGGATTCCTCAGGGTCCGTCCCTTCACCCCATGCTGAGAGTCAAGACGCTACTAACAAGCCCGTTTCCTGATGAAGAACTAAATCTTACGAGAGTTGCGATCGAGGAACGGAAAAGGCGGCTTGGACACGTGCTGGGCGGGGACGTGGAAGAGGGGGCGGGAGGGTGGCGGGAGTAGCAGTCGGAATGCTCGGAGTGGGGAGGTGGTGGGGGGGGGGGCGTTGAGGGGCCCGAAGGTAGGGGTAGAGGGAGGGTATGGTGAGGGGGGGTACTCGTCTTGGGTACGAACACGTGTATGGAGGGGAGTGGGGGGAGGAGGAGTTGGCTACTCTCGCGGAGGAGTACAGGGAAGAGGGAGGAGCTTAGGGTAAGAATGGGGGTGAATCATAATACGCTTGGAGCATGAACGAACCTGGCGAGGAGTTACCATACGAGATTTTAGGAGTACCGAAGATATTACCCGAGCTGATGTAAGGTCATGATAAGCGTGACCTAAATTCTTATCGCCTCTGTCATTCTATTTTTATATAAAAGAAAAAAAAAAGACTCGGATACCGTACGTTTCTGCTAACGGATATCAGTGACGGAGAGCATACGCCAGGTGGCGACTGAACCCAGCACCTTTGCCCGGTATGCTTTGGAGTGCTGGGGCAGGTAAAGAATCACTGATGGGATCAGGAGACAAGTGCGGAGACTCGAACCCGCGCCTTGGAAGGTGCGAGATCCATACGCTTCCGTTCAAGCCACCAGTGAGCAAGATTGTGAGATAAGAGTGGAGGGAGAGAATCTCGGAAAGTACCTCAGTCGATAAATACAATTATTTCGTTCAGATGCATCGATTAGTGACAGTGTAACGAATAAATAATCTAATCGATAAAAATAAACAAAATAAAAAGAAATAATCTAATTGATAAAAATAAATAAACAAAAGAGAAAACAAATAAAATTTGAACAATGGGAAAGTAGCAGACGTGAGGGTGGGAGATGACGCGAAGACATTGCCCGCCAAAAACGCCCTCCCCCGCCACCACCACCACCACCTGGCGGGAAGATCTTTCACTAATGCCGTAACATAAATCTAGCCATGCAGTGAGCCCTGGGGCTACGATTTATCGCCACGTATGGCTGAAGACGTATGTTACAGACACATGTGGTATCCGCTTCCCAAGACGCGCCCGCAGTGAAATAATTGCACTGACAAATGGCGACCCAGGAAGGTATGGAAAGGTTAGTTTCGCAAGAATTCTTTCTCAGAGGGTCCTTTGCCAAATTTCAGAACCACAACACTAACCTAATATTAGCTCACCTTCTTTGGCTAAGCTAAACCACGTCAAATCGTCGCGGTAAGTACAAGCCAGAGAAGAGACCTGCTCTTAAAGAATTCCATTTGTCTATTCATGTGCTCCTCGTGGGCAGACTTGTAAACTAGCCAAGTTATCTCTACAATAATCAAATCCGAGGACAGATTGAGAAAACTAAGTATACTAGAACTTACGAGTACTTTTGTAGGCACGCCAAATACTCTCGGTTCCTCAAATTTGTATTGTTGATAAACCAGTAACGATATTAAAAAATTTAACAGGTTTTCTCACTAGGCCAACTGCATGCAGATATCACTTAGGCTGTATTATAGCCTGTATAAGACAAATTTAATAACCGGTTCTCGCAGCTCATGAAATTCCAAGAACTACTTCGAATTATCAACAATCGTGTAATCCACTAAGACGAGCAGAACCGAAAACAAACTTTGGCAAACCATAGGAAAAGTCCAATTCAATCCACTTTCAGAAGCACCAGTCTTTTCATCGTCTACTTCATAGGTGTTTATGGACTTTGAACTGCCTAGTGTAGGCTTTATGGCCTCGCAGCCTCCCATCTTGTTCTTGTGTACTTGCCGGCCATCAGAATATATATATATATATATATATATATATATAATATATATATATATATATATATATATATATATATATATATATATATATATATATATATATAAAGTAGGGTATTTGTCACGTCTAACTGGTCACCTGATGTGACACGGAGTTTTGATTAAAGTTGTTCATTATCAGGGGCATAGGTTTAATCTAAAAGAAGACGAATCTCCTTCGCCAACCGCGGAGAGAGTCTGTGAATGGCAAACCTCAAGTGTGGGTGTCTGCTGCACTAGTACTAGGAAAAAGATAAAGAGGAGAAAGGAGGAAAAAGAGGAGAAAGGAGGAAAAACAGGAGAAAGAGGAGGAGGAGGAGAAAGAGGAGAGAGAGGAGTAGGAAGAGAAAGGAGGAGAAAGAGGAGGTAAACAGAAGAAAAAGTAGACCCCCCCCCCTCGACTTACTGGTCCTAGTGTCACGAGGGGTACCTAGATTCTTCCCAAAGCCCAGATCGAAAACCAGTTGTGAACTGTAGATGCCAGACGATTGTAGTGACCAAATGACCGCCAAGAGGTTAGGAAACAGAATTACATAAATTCGGAGTCTACGAGCAAAAAGGTTGATACACTGCCCAAGAGGGCACACGCAACAGTGTCTTTGTTATCTTGTTGCCAGAGCTTTGAAGTCTTGGGGGGAAATGCGGCGGTATTCCTTTGGGGGAGAAATGGCCACGTAGAGCAGATATCGCGATAGTACATTACTAAGGGATAACTTGGCAAAATATTCTCCGGCCGTCGAGGCCAAGGCTAGTTTGTCCGAAGAGCAGCGTGGTTGTAGGATCCGCAGCAATGCTCTGGACAGAACTCCAAATTGTCGCCCCAAAGTAGCAATCCGCTTTACTAGTTAATGAGACATTTCTTGACGTATAGAAGGTTCTCGAAAATGTAGAATGTGATGAAAGCACTAGTGCCGATTCTCCTCAAACGAGATGTAATGGAACGTTTAAACAATGTGAGAAACGTGTTGTACAGATTCCACCGCGACTGGTCGCTTAGTCAGGGTATTCAGATGTAGTAACCAATCAGCATAAGGGCAGATGGTGGAGACAATCCTTAGTCTAAAGAAAGGAGGTACTTTTGAAACAAGAATGCCCTGTTTGGGTTGTCCTCCCGGCACTTTTGCAGCAAGTTTTTGCACCGAGAACTGGAAGGCGTGGGGTAGAAGTCTGCAACAAGCCGTGGGGTGGAAACAACTAAAGGGGTCGATGCTGCATGCCGAGCTGCCTTGTCGGCTCGTTCAATGCCAGGGATGCCAACATGGAGCGACACGCAGCAAAAAGACAAAGGAGAAAAACGGGCGAGCCAAAGGTGGTTTTAGTTAATTAGTGTGTGGCGGAAATGCAGGATGGTAAGAAGAGTGTCTTGAGTGCTGCACGAGTCAGGAATAATTACGTAAGGCGAGGAAAGAGAGATGAAAATAAGGAGCAAGGCGGCAAGGGCAGCTAAGAGTTCGTAGGTAACGACTGAGGCGAAAGGGGGAGGAGAGAGGTCCAAATTCTGTGTGTGTGTGGGGGGGGGGGATGATGCGCTGTTACATAACCTTTCCCGTGGTCAAGAAGTCCGTCTGTATAGATGTTGATGGCAAGAGAACGAATGGACAAGTGGGAACGATATTCTTGTTGGATATCAGATGGTACTTAGCTCTTCGATAGCGCCAATACAGCACATTTTGTCTACACCTAAATGTCTGAGGTACTGCGATTAGCACGGAAGCCAGACTGGAGAGACTAGGAGGGAATGAGAGAGAGAGAGAGAGAGAGAGAGAGAGAGAGAGAGAGAGAGAGAGAGAGAGAGAGAGAGAGAGAGAGAGAGAGAGAGAGAGAGAGAGAGAGAGAGAGAGAGAGAGAGAGAGAGAGAGAGAGAGAGAGAGAGAGAGAGAGAGAGAGAGAGAGAGAGAGAGAGAGAGAGAGAGAGAGAGAGAGAGAGAGAGAGAGAGAGAGAGAGAGAGGGGGGGGGGGTTAGGCGGTAGTTTGGTCTTTTTTTCTGCTTTGAAGAGACTTAGGGGATGACTTTCCTCCAGGCGGTCGGAATGGGGAAAGGTGCCATCCACCTACATTCGGTCGAAGAAATTAAGTACAGAGAATACTGGCGTTGGGCCTTGATATGGGAGCTGATCAGCACTTGTAGAAGGAACTGAAGAACTCTCCTCTTGAATCGATTAGTCTTCGGAAATATGGCGTGTATTCAGGAGGTAACTGGAATATTCAAGGAATAGGTTCGAGACAAGAATTCTGGATTTGTGGGTTGCAAGGTTCGTGGTCGACGATATATTCCTTTCGGTGTCTCTACAACTTGAACGGTCAAGGAAATGAGTTTGTTGACTTGGAGATCGGGGAGAGCATGTCAATATTTCGGGATTTTCGGGATTCTCTTCCACGCCTTGGAAATGGGGGTTTGAGTTATTTCATACATAGAATATTAACATTGCCAAATAGAAGTGATTCCCTTAGGGTGTAGCAAGGTTAGAAGCTGCCAAGATCAATCTTTACTCTGTAAGCTGCGACGGTCCGGGCTCTGCCAGAAAACCAAGGGTTGAGATGTCTTTGTGACTGAGAGGGGAGCTGCCGAGGTTAGTTACCTGCGAGGTGGATTAGTGTAGTGTCACTGTTCAGAATCCTCCTGTTGTTTTAGAGATGCATGTTTTTTTTTATTATTTATTTATTATCATTATCATTATTATTATTTTTTTTTTTTTAGTTTGCATAGGACCATCGAGGTTGTAGGGCTGGGGAGGGATTTGCGAAGAGCAAGGCATCTCACACACCGACGCAACCAGTTGCATGAAACCGATCGCATTCATTTTTTTTTCCTAGTATATGGGTCCTCTTCCGGCGCGATACCGCCTTCAAGGAGATAAGCCATGCAACTGATTGTGGCGTCTTAAGCAACTGGTTTCATGAAACTGGTTGCGTCAAGGTGCGAGCTGCCTTAAAGAACTGGGAAGTGGTCATTACTGTACAAGTCTCGTATCACAAGCCACTCGATGGAGATATCTGGTGTGCACAGAAATAGGTCTATGATGGTACAGGTGTACGAGAGTGAAAATCTGTGGGTTGTTTGGTGTTAAAGAGATAATGAGTGAGAATTAGGTAAAGAGGTTATCAGTGTATCTCGTGGGGTTGTGATAGCGTTCCCTCCCACAAAGGGGGAGTCTGGCATTTAAGTACCAAGTAAAAGGAGATCGGATGGTCTGTTATAAGTGACGTCTTCTACAGCAGGGGGTCACCATTTTTTTTTTTCCACAGCGGGCCAGATAACAGAATGACGAGTGTGGGACTGTATAACAATTTTGTTCCATATAATACGGTGAATACACAAAGACAACCAACACTTTTATTTATAAAAAACCTACTTTTCGCACGTCTTAGCTGCAGTGGCCGGACGAAAAAAAAACTCGTGGGCTGTAGTTTGGAGGCTCCTGTTCTACAGGGAAGCGACAGACGTAGAGAGAAGATAAATGAGCGATATAGGAAGTGTTCAGCTGTGATGAAATGAAGTATGGAGTGAGTGGTACCTACGAGATACCTCTGCGTACCATAACCGTGGTTCCTCCTTGCTTGCCTTTTAATGGAAGATGTAAGGTCCGAAGAGTTACAACCTCGTGGTAGTGTGCGTGTCCATTTTTTTTTCTTCCAAGCAGGAGCGAGTTCGAGTTAAGAGTTGTTGAACTTCGGTTTGCGACTAAAAAATCTATTATGTCCTTGGGTGGACTTGTGTTTGGGATAGTATATAAATATGGGTATGGGTTGCAAATTTGGGGTTAGCGGGGAGCGTGTTGGGGGGAGCGGGGAGCGTGTTGGGGGAGCGGGGAGCGTGTTGGGGGAGCGGGGAGCGTGTTGGGGGGAGCGGGGAGCGTGTTGGGGGAGCGGGGAGCGTGTTGGGGGAGCGGGGAGCGTGTTGGGGGAATAGAGGATGTTGGGGGAAAGTGTGGGGAGAAGGGGAGGCGGAGCGGGTGGGGGTTCTCAGTATGGATATTGGGTTAAGAAAAGTGTCTCCTCCTGTGGGGGGGGGTTGTTCTGTGGGGGTTGTTCTGTGTGGGGGTTGTTCTGTGTGGGGGTTGTTCTGTGCGGGGGTTGTTATGTGGGAGGTTTGTTCTGTGGGGGTGTTGTTCTGTGGGGGGTGTTGTTCTGTGGGGGGTGTTGTTCTGTGGGGGGTGTTGTTCTGTGGGGGGTTGTTCTGTGGGGGGTTGTTCTGTGGGGGGTTGTTCTGTGGGGGGTTGTTCTGTGGGGGTTGTTCTGTGGGGGGTTTGTTCTGTGGGGGTTTGTTCTGTGGGGGTTTGTTCTGTGGGGGTTTGTTCTGTGGGGGGTTTGTTCTGTGGGGGGGTTCTGTGGGTGCGGTCCAGTGTACACAGAGATTGATGGTGGATGTCGTGGGGGAAGTTGTGAAATTCTCTCTCTCTCTCTCTCTCTCTCTTGCTCGCTCTCGCTCTCTCTCTCTTGCTCGCTCTCGCTCTCTCTCTCTCTCGGGGGAAACATCATTGATAAACAGGGCTATGGATAGAGGGAGATTTGAGGTTTGGAAGATGAGGTACCTGACTAGTTACCAATCACTCCAAATGGGTCTTTGGGCACAAAAACACTCCAATATAACTTTTGTACGATTTGGGTCAAGACAAGCTGACAGGAAGAGCCACGGAAGAACTTAAAAAGAAAAAAAGAATCGTAGATACAATGGAGGATTATTTTTTTTTTTTTTACACAAATGACCTGAAGAATATTACTCAATCCACAAGTGAATCACCAATGACTACAAATTAATTAAAACTTCCATCTATTGAAAACTATAAACCCAGTTTTCGAATATTCCGCACAAACAATTCATCATATACATAAATACACACAATGTATGTATGTATGTATGTGTATGTATGAGTGTGTGTGTGTGTGTGTGTGTGTGTGTGTGTGTGTGTGTGTGTGTGTGTGTGTGTGTGTGTGTGTGTGTGTGTGTGTGTGTGTGTGTGTGTGTGTGTGTGTGTGCGCGCGCGCAGGCCTTTCACACTCGTGAAACCGTGTATGCAAAATTACCACAGGAGAAAGGCAACTTGACTCAATGTACTTTCGTGTATTATATCCTCAGACAGATTACACAAAAAAGAACATACTATCTTCAAGTTTCCTTTGCTCCTATAGTAATATTGTTGTACAACGAAAAAATTATATATATATATATATATATATATATATATATATATATATATATATATATAATGACCCCCCTGAGGGGTATGGGCTATGGCAATCTTCCCAACAGCGTCCAATAACGTACTAAGCCTCCATCATGAGAGACGCCTCCTCCACCACTCACCCTCCACCTCCAATCCTCTATATAAACCTGTCTAATGTAGACGCAGCAGTGTTCAGATTACGTAAATCCTGCACAAGTGAATATTAAAAGATTTCCCTGAACATAATATATTGACGAGGAAAATAATCAGATCCTTGGACATCAGCGATCCAGATCGCCATAGTAACGATAACAATGACAAGCTCAAGGTAAACATCTCCACACTGACAATTCTGTGCACGACAGAATATTATGAACAGGACAGTAGCTGGCGATTTGAATGGAAAACGCGCGCTCAAATGCAACGTTTTTTCAGTCTTGTACCGATTCTGAACTCTCAAAATGTTTTATGTAATGCTGTTGTCTAATTTCCTTTTTCATCACCGATTCAAATCTTCTGGCATCCATAAAACACTTAGTTTTTAACGTTTGGTACCCTCAACCACAAAGGCCGTATTTCTTCTTGACACAAGGTTCATGGCTGTTGCAGAGTGTGGCCTTGTGTCATGTATTTTCGTACCATGACTGGCATGACCCAGGGAATGATTACCACAACCTCTTGAACTTGGGTATTTTCTTCACAAAATTGACGAACGATTGCTTGGCAGCCCAAGCCTCCGAGAACTACATATTTTCCCAACATATGTTCTCTTTTCATTCACGCGAATGTGGTCATGTTTTTCTCTCTCTCTCTCGTTGCCTAGGATATTATTTCCCAGGTTTTCACAGAAAGTAAACATACATAGTATATAGCATTCGGTTTTTTTTTAAACGAGCTGAATTGAGCATCTGACTTCCCCAGGTACCGTAAACTATCGTATATAAAAAAGCATAAAACCACGGAAAGTACTGATGAACTTCCAATAAATCTAACTAGAAATTACCTATATCAAGTAAAGTACACATAAATAATCGTATACCTAACATGAAACAACACGTATACAAAAATACCATGCAAAACGAGTTGTAATTGAATCAAGTAAACGGATAAAGTAAAAAACATAACTTACAAGTTTTGTTGTTTGTAACGTCTCCAACAAGTCTTCTAGTTGTCGTTTGGTTATTCTTTTTATCTGAAAGGAAAATCCCTGCGAAATTATTGAACAATTTGATTACCTCTTCCAAAACAACTTGTCAACGTCCGACTAAGAACTGAGCAGAGTTCACGGGGGAGTTTTAAAATTCGACGCATGCGCACAAAGAGCACAAAAGTTTTGCCAGATTGCCGTTTCTTTTAATTACAGTTTTACAGTGATGGAGCATGCCGACATGAGACTTTTCGGTCCATTCTGATATCTTGTACGGAAAAATAGCAGAATAAAACAAAATAATACTGACTAGTAAAAAAAAACAAAAAAAAACGACAGAACAAAATAACTGATTGGCAGACTGACATTACAGCATTATGGTTAATAATCTATTCTATATACATTTTAAACCTTCAAACTTTACTTCATTCAGCTGCCTCAGCAGAAACTTTATTCCATTCACTAGCTCAGTGAAAAAATTTGAAACAGTCGAATGATCAGTCATGTTGCTCCTTAAATTGTTATAAAAAGAATGCGGTAAGAGATGTTTATCGAGACAAACATGAAATTGCTTAACCTTGTCGCCGAAGAGGCGGTAAGAGCATAGATAAAGATCGCCTGTTGGCAGTGAGAATGAATACTAGATTTCAAAATGTAACCAAAGAATTCAAATTGGTAATACTAATTATCGGTACATGGAAACAATTTTTCTTGTTCTCGTAGACGCCGGTAGCTATGTTGCCACAGCCAATCTGTTACGAGTAACACTTTACTTTCCAAAAGTTTTTTTTTTTTTTTGCATTATTCTATTGTATTTCATTTTTCATTCTGGGTTTTTGATAACATATTCTATTTTTTTTTTACCCCTTTCTTCCTTGTGGACACTTTTTATCTAATTATTATCTATTTATTGGTGTCCTGCAGCGCATGATTAGAGCTAGGATACAGGAACTTAACCACACAAACACCGACTTGCTGGTGGATTGGTACCGCGCTTGAGTGCTAACTTAACTGTATGTGTGTGTGTGTGTGTGTGTGTGTGTATGTGTGTGTGTGTGTGTGTGCGCGCGCGCGCGTGTGTGCGTGTGTAAAGTCACAGTGTAACCCATAGATCGGACTATGTGTAAAGTGCTCTGAGTTTTCATCCGTTAGGTAATAGTTGATGATCATGTGTCCAACACGTGATCCAGAACCTTATCATCTCTGCCTTTACCAGCCTCTCCTGATTGTTTTCTCCCTTCTTATATGAACATAATAATTTGTTGATTATTTCCATTTTATTTTTCTTTGTTCCATTGGTTCTTGCTTGTTTATTTATACTTTTCATTTGTTTTTCTGTTGTTGTTTATTTACTGATATATTTCCTTGTTATATTCATTTGTATTTCTATTTATCTATTTATAATTTCTATTTATTTATTTATTCATCTATTTATTCATTTATCTATTTATCTATGCCTATACTCCTCTCACCAACTTTCCCACACCCCATCACCCTCCATGCTTTCATCAACTGTCGTTCTTCATTTAAGGTGCACGAAATGAGCTAGTGTCCGAAATTCTAGAACAGATTTCCTAGTTACTAATATTTCTTTCCCAAGTTCGACTTCATTATATTGGTACAATGTATTTATGAACCGAAATTATTATAAGATCAGATTGACGAGAACAAGAATGAGTTAATATTCTTTTATCTTTGTCATTATCTCTAATACGTAGTCTCAGTTCAGTACATCGGTGATGTCTTGAATTCTCTTTTCTCTTTTTCTCCTTGAACCAATTCTGCCCTCCATTCTTTTCTCTTTTATTTCGACTCTTCCCCCATATTTTTTCCTAACCTCATCCTCTTTCCCCCAAAACTAATAAATCAAATATATAAAATAAAATCCACCCTCCTCAGCCCTGCCCCTTACCTCCCTCCCTCCCCGGTGACTGCCAACCTGTCTGCACAAAGATTCCTCGCTTATGGAATTCTGTTCCCCAACATTGCTGAGATCGTCTTAACATGTAATTAAATCATATCCAGAAAATCCTTCAAGTGTCTAAGGGCTCTTTAAAGATGCAGGAATCACTAAAGGACCTAAAGGTTCCCTAAGGACCTAAGAAATCCCTTAAGGACAGACGATTTTATTCAGCCGAAACGCCCCACCCACCCTGCGCAGCGAACGTGTTATGCGTCACGTCTGCTGCCCTGTTGTCACGCCACCCAAACGACACCAAGGCTGCTTTCGCGCGGAAACGAAGGTCATTGCACGTCTAATTCCTGCATTGGCCTTGCTTCCTCCCCGTTGCCCCTTCCTCCTCCTCCTCCTCGCCCTCCTCCTTTCTTGCTTTGTGTGTGTGTGTGTGTGTGTGTGTGTGTGTGTGTGTGTGTGTGTGTGTGTGTGTGTGTGTGTGTGTGTGTGTGTGTGTGTGTGTGTGTGTGTGTGTGTGTGTGTCTGTCCCACTTTCTCACTCAACATCACCACTTTTCCCTTACAAATAAATCCCGTACTCATTTACCCTCATCATCGTCCTCCTCCTCCCCTCCTCCCATCACCACTACACTGCAGTTACAACCCCCTAAGCAAATGAAATCGTACAACATCAGCCACAATATAACGAATAAATATGGGATTGACCCCTCCCATACCGGGTGGTATTTTTCCTTTTAATCTGGCTGTCTCTAAGCTATTTAATTCATTTTGTCGCCAACGATCCACCCCGTTGTCGAGAAACTTTTTAGATCCATGGGGTTAAGTGGGTGGGTAGGCAAGCACTGTTCTGCACTGTAGGTTACCAGCGTTTCTATCCTTGTGGACAATCTCATGCGAGTACATACAGGAGGAAAACGTTCTTAAAATGTGGTTTAATCGGGGCGTCACGTCAAGAGGTGAGTATGGTATGAAGTGGTTATATTAGTTTAGAAAGAAGTTTCGTTTCTTGAAGGAAAGTGTGGAGGAATTGTTCTCCTAAATGTTCTTGTTATTCTAAATGTAATAAGACCGTTCTTTGAGGAGGAATATGAGAGAGTAGTACGCTGTTGAGAGGAAATGAATCATTCAAATAAAATGTGTGATAAAGTGACAGAAGGAGGGCGTCATAGATCATAAAGAAGTCATGCATGAGAGAAAAGCACCAATGGGAAAAGGTCCATAGACACACACAATGTTTGATCAATTCTAAATGGTTTGTATGGTGTTTTGAAAGGGTGTGGGGGGGGGGTATCATCGATGGGTGTAGTTTTGTAGTCAGTGAAAGAAGTATGTGGTCTGTGAGAATTTGGATTCTAAAGATGAGAATCTTGAGATTGACTAGTATTCAATTATTCGAAGTGGGTCTTGGGGTACTAAGTGGTCTAAAAGACTAAGATCTGACGAAGGCTGAATGCAAGTCACGGAGCTACCCAGACCTGGATTATCTTCCAAGAAGAGTGATTCTGTGGATCTAGAACGTAGGACTGGTGCAGTGTCAGAGTGTATTTCAGCCTGGATTTAATGGTTTCTGACCGCACATGCCCCACGGGGGAGGGAAGGTAGAGTAAGACGTTACTAGAGCGTGGTAGGAAACAGGTGTGATATTTTCCTGCATGTAAACTTCATGGCACTGCTTTATATGAAGAATTCCTTCTCTCCATAGTAGGTTCCAGGGTGGATGGGGATGGACGGGAAGAGAATTTCTAATAGTGGGAGGGTGTGGTGAGTAAGTGAGAGAAGGTGGGGGTGGGGGAGGTCTGAAGGAAACAGGAGGTAGAGCGACGGATCTTTGTATTGTTTTCGTTGTCTCGCTGAGGTAGGAGAGTTGGGGGCGGGGTCGTGGATTGTAGTGCTTCTGCATATGTTATTCCTACGTCAGCCAGCAAAGGTTGGGAAGGGACTGGAACCATACAGTGACTTCGGGATCCATTTAAAAGGTCAATATCTGGTAAGGTTTTCTACACGATGGAAAGTCTGTTTATTTTGAAGGGCCATGCGCATCAGAGGGTGATCCGTTGGTAGTATTATGTTGGTGTCACACTGTACGGCGCCGCCGGATGCGCCCAGATGAGGTTTGCAAGTTCAATAAATTTAATAAAATCACCTGGCGACAACAACAAGCCGCAACGGCCGCGCCTGTCAGTGTGACACCGGTCGAGATCAAGATTATCTCGACATGACTCGAGATAAGTTCCTCGAAGAAGAACGAGGTTGTATTATTAGAGGAACAACTCACAGTTGTGGTTCAGTGGTTGCTGGAGCGGCGGCCATTACTCTCTTCCTTGAGATTGGGAGGGATAATACTCAAGCTATTAAGGGTGAGGTGCTCATCCTGGGCTGAAAGTGTGATTCACCATGGTCTTGGACCACGTGCTGAACTCGTGATCGACAGCTATTACCCTCCCGGATGAAAGCTCAGAGTTCATATATGTCCGATCTATGGGTATGTGACCTTACACATACACCCAACTCCCCGCCCACGGGAGTTGGAATGCCGGCTCGCAGCGCAGCGATATTGAATTTATTTCAGCCTTGTGCAGGAATTGAACTCGGTCCGCTGGAGTAGCTGTTGCGAACGCTACCACTGCGACGTCGAGCCGTGTGTATGAGGGGGCTGGGTGGGCACTAGCAGGTGAGTTTTGTTAATTCTGTTTGTGTTGTTTCATTGCTATGGTGAAGCAAGGTTAGGTTATGCACAGGGCACCTTACCTAGCCCTTTCCTTGAGCGGGATGAATAGAGTGGGTCCTAAAATAGGCTGCTTACACGTGCAGACGACTACCAATCTGTACTACTTACATATTTCTATACCGGGTGACCACTGAGCTTGTATCGGCCCTAAGTGGGTTGTGAAAAGAAACTACCAGGGCTATATTCTGCTCCTCCTATATATACATTAGTATGAAGTTATGACAGTGATTGCGAATATTATTAGTCAGCCAGCCACTACCTCACAGGATTTCCTGGCGGGAGCCTACCCCAGGGTACACCACAAAGAGGTGTTGAGGCAGCAGTAGGGGGTGGGAAGAAGCTGTGTCAATTTAAAACGTATTTTGGCTGCCGCCAGACGATTTTATTCATCCCCAAGTCATCCCTTTAGTGGATGAAGAGTTGAATTCAAACTGCGTCTGTTCCCTTCCCTCCCCGTTGCATCATTTCTCAACCTACTCGCCTCCCCCGCTCCGCCTTCTAACTCCTCTTCATCTTTACCTTTGTCCATATGACCAACCTCTCCCATTCCTTCGCTCTTCGCTTCATATTTTATCTCCATTTTCTCTTATTCTCTGCTCGCCTAGCATCCTCTTCTCCTCACCATTCCTCTTCCTCCTCCTCGCCCGCCTCCTCCTCCTCTTCTTTCCATTGATCATTTGTTTTAGTGTCCTACGTAGACCTCTCGACACCATTCCCCCCCCCCCTTTGTATCTGATCAAGGCGACTAAACCAGCTGGACCGTGAAGACCCCTTCTCCTATTATTATATATCTCCCACGAACAACGAAGACGTAAAGAATGTTTCGGAAACTTCCTTACTAAGGGGACGAAGGCGCTTGTGAGTAATTCTACGTATGTAGTTGGATACACGCACCCCCAACACACACACACGAACACACGTGCGCTCGCGTATTTATACGCACGCGCACGTCATCACGTACGCATCCACGTCGATCTTGGCCTCTGTTGGACTCGAGTGCGGTGCACGTCCCTCCCCCCTCCTCCCCCGTGATGTATGTAGGTCACGGGAAGACATGCGATAGGCCTACAGGGGTCGCGTGCACGCACACGCCCCTGTGTACACGGGCGCGCGTGCGTGTACGGGTGCGTACGTGCGTACGTATGTGTGTGTGTGTGTGTGTGAGCGCGGGAGGAGGCTCGTCCGCCGAGGCAATATGGGTCAGGGCAAGTTCCTAGGTCCCACGGCTGCGCCGCGTGGGTTGCGCCTGGGTATTTTTTCCGCCTTTTTTTCTTCTCTTTAATAAATAACGATCACCACTGCAGCGACTTTGGGTTCTGCACTTTAAGTGCCAGCCGTGATCTATTCCTCTCCCAGGATAGCACGTGTGAGTGCGTACTCCACCTACACACACACAAACCTACGCGCTTCAAATAGGCCACGCTGTAAGCCGTTCCTTCACCCACCCCCATAAATCTCCACTTGCATAACAACGTACTATCGCTTGTCTGTCCGCTACCACACGGCCAAGTTTCTTCACCAAATACCTCGGTGACAGTCAGTGGTTCAAGATAGCGTGTTACCCTTCACTAGTATTCTTTCATACACGCGCGCATGCACACACACACACACACACGTATATATATATATATATATATATATATATATATATATATATATATATATATATATATATATATGGATTAACAAACTGCCGCTGGGGCTCGAACCCTTGGATGTGCTATTGCTTACCATAAAGCAAGGACGTTACCATTGTACCAAACGTCCTTGCTTTGTGGTATGCAGTCGCACAGTCAAAGCAGTGTTTGTTAATCCATTTGTCGTAATTTCACACACACACACACACACACACACACACACACACACACACACACACACACACACACACACACACACACACACACACATATATATATATATATATATATATATATATATACATATATTGTATATATATATATATATATATATACATATATTGTATATATATATATATATATATATATATATATATATATACCACGTTTCAATTTCTGTATGTATGCTTCCTCGAGCTTCTCGATGTTGATGGCTTAGAATTAAAGTGAACTGTGGTTGATAAATGTAAATCTGTTCACTGGGACCCATTCAGTGTTGCGTGTGTGTGTGTGTATATATATATATATATATATATATATATATATATATATATATATACATGTCTGAAATAATCTTAAATATATATATATATATATATATATATATATATATATATTTATATATATGTATATATTATATATACATATATTATATATATCATATATATATATATATATATATATACATATATACCATAGTTTCTTGAGTTTAAGGGGTAGTAAGGGGATTTAGCACAGAAAAAATGCGGAAAGGAATAGGAGTGAAAAGACGGAGAAGAGACCCGTTGATTATCATTTTGATATTATTACAGTACAATAATTATTATCTTTATCATTCTAATTATTAGTTATCATTATTATTATTATCATTAATACTATCATTATTGTTATTGGTATTATTATCATCATTATTGTTATTATAATTATTATTATTACTATTACTCTTATTATCATTATTACTATTATTATAATTATCAATATTATTATCTTTATTACCACTTCGACTATTATTCTTATTCTAATTATTATCATTATCCATATTATTACTATTATCATCATTATTATATATTATAATTGTTATTATCATTAATATTATTAATTATTACTATTATTATTATTTATCAACATTATCATTATTAATCTTATTATAATCAATACTATTATCATTATCATTATTATTACTACTATTGTCATTATCATCATTATTATCATTTTCATTACCATTATCATTATTGTTATTATCATCATTCATCCTCTTATTATTATCATTATCACTATTATTATTATTATTGTTATTATTGTTGGATACCGCCCCGGAATCTCCCGATTTTTTTTTTCTTTCTTTTTATTCTCGGAATAAAATGAGGTGTTTTGAGAAATCACTCGTATATCACTAGAGCGCAGATGACGACAAAAGACTTACCTCAGAAAAATAATGAAAAAGGAGTTCATTGAATTAAGAATTACCCTTTTCTAAACAGTAATACATAAACGGGGTACTGAACTTCGTAGAGACGTATTACAACGAAGCATGAGTAAGCGTATGCATTAAATGTATGCATGCACATGTGCTACATTTGTGTGTGTACGTAGGTATGTATGCATGCGTGTATATAGGTAGGTATGCATGCATGTATGTATGTCTTAATGTATGTATGTATGTATGTACACATGTATGTATATATGTTTGCATGTATGTATACATCCATATATGTATATGTGTATGTATTTATGTATATATGTAAGTATGTATGGCTTAATGTATGCATGTATATGTATATATGTATGTACATATGTATTTATATATGCATACATATAAGAATGTTTATATATACGTATGTATATACAGTATGTGTGACCATCTATCCCTTTCACTACTCTGTTGTCGTCTCTGTGCCGTCTTTCTTTCGTGCTTTTACTTTTTACTTTCCTCTCGCCAACGTCTTTGTTACGAATGATTAGTCACTCACTGTTTTCTTCTGTAGGCCCCATGCCTCAGATCATCCAGCTTAGTCAAGTTCCACTTAGTATAAGAATAGGAAAGGGTATATAAACGGTTGATATTTTTTCCCTTTATTTTCTACACGAGTCCCTCTACAACGTGACTGTTTTAGTTACACCAGAAGACTTCCGTCTGGAATCCTCAATTTGGGTACTAGGTCGGTTCTGCAATGACGTCATGATTTCTTTAGCCCAATGATCTTTAATGTTAGATATAAGAACCTCCCCCAAGGGCGTGGCCTTACAATCGTGAACCTATTGAATTTTCTCCTCCTCCACCCTTTCTCCAATAAGAACAAATGTTACAATCCCGCATGCAATACTGCTTACTCAAGCAATATCGAAATCAATGTACACATTGACTTAGTTTACATATTATTACGTCAGCATAAGAATGAAAATTATACAGCAATGAAATCGGGTCCCCGGTGACTGTTTGTAAACATTAGACAGAGAGCGAGCTTGTGCAACTCCTTCGCTTACGAACTGTTGTTTATCAAAAGCCTGACTCATGAAAATTAAATTCTCGCTACCTACCCCTCTATCTACCTCATTTTTCTACCTATATCTAAGAGCCTCATCTACTAGCCTCTTACAGGGCTCGGCAGCTACCATTTGGTCGTCCTGACCAACTATTTGCTACTAGTCTCTTACATATGTATGTATGTGCGTATGTATCTATATATGTATACATGAATGACTGTATATATGTATATGTATGTATGTATGTATGCATGTATGTTTATGTGTGTATGTATGTATGAGTGTATCTGTGTGCGCGCGTGTCTGTGTGTGTGCATACTTATTTCCAGAAAAGATCACTCTCCCAAAACATACATACACACACATACATACGCACGCACACATACGCGCACACAAGAATTCAAGTCAAAGTATCTTCATTGGTGAATAAGGATATGACCCAAGTTGAAAAGATACATGAAATTTGAAACTAGGTTTGCGTTGGCCTTTTCCTGCATAATACGAGAGAGAGAGAGAGAGAGAGAGAGAGAGAGAGAGAGAGAGAGAGAGAGAGAGAGAGAGAGACCACGGAAGAAAGGTAACGAAGCTGCTGACTTTGCGCCCAAAATCGCGGCACCATTTACTGTATCCCATTGACAAGAATAGCCCGGTGTGACAATGCCAAATGACTGAGTGTGACCTCCCCTTCCTTCCCCCCTCCTCCATATTAAGTGTGATACCCGAGGCTTTATACCCAGTCACGAGGTAACACCACCAACAGACAATGAGGCTATTGTTTTTTCCTTCCCTCGTTTGGACCTGGTCCCCAACTAAGCGGTGGCCTTCGTGATATCTGCACACAGCTCGGGAAAACTGCCAGAAGAGTCTGTGCTCAGGGACTGACAAAGATGCACTTCTTTCCCAGCGGGTCCCTCCCCCCCCCCCAGGTTATCATCACTAGTGGACGCTTGTTCAAACATAAGCAAATTGATCACTAGTTCTCTTTCCACTTTCAGGATTCAAACATGAAGCTCTGAGCTATAAAAAAAAAAAAAAAAAGTAGGGAATATGTAGAAAAAAATCTCACTTAAGTCAGTTTTATGAAAACGAATACTACACATGAAAATTACCGCACACCGTTAAAATAACGTGGTACACCTAAAGAGCCGTTTGAATGTGTAAATCAAAAGAGGTTTTTCAAGTCTTCTGAAGGCTATGAAGTCAGAGAATTGTTTACGTTGAAGTCTGGGACTGGCATCTCCCTACTCTCTGCCCTCAACCTTCAGGACTCGAACCGAGGCCCGTAGTGTGACACTACGCGGCCAAGTGATGCGCAAGTTCAATTAGCTTAATAGAACCACCTGTCGATAAGATATTTTGATGACTCTTAAGGAAGACTTTGCTGTCACCAACAACACACCGCAACGGCGACGCTGGACTGTGTGACACCAGGCCTGGCCAAGACATCAACTCGTCTACGAGATCACGGGGTTCGCTGGCGACGCGTAGCGAGGACAAAGGATCATCGCTTCCGTGCCGGATCAGATCCTCATTCCTTGGATCCAAATGCATCACTGGCATCCGCCCTCCCACGGAAGGGAACTGTGACGACCCAGAGGCATATGTCAAGGTTGATCATGCATATCTTTCCTGACGTCACGCCAACGTCATGAGACAGGGGCCCAGTCATGCATAGATAAGACCACCCGAATCTAGCTCCCTTACCTCAGACTCGCTCAGTGAGTGAGGGACTGCCTTCGACTGAATAAAATCGGCTGGCGGTGGTTCACGTGTTCACCTGATGGACTTCTGGACGAAATCGAAGGTCCTCCATAAATAAACCCGTGTTGTGGGCATACAAACCGTACAGAATATAATGCTGTGCATGGCAACGATACAATGAACTTTCAAAACCTCCCCCCCCAGGTATACCCCAGCCGAAGTCCTACCCAGCACAGAAAAGGAACCACGTTTGTGTGTGTGTGTTTGGGGAGAGAGAGAGAGAGAGAGAGAGAGAGAGAGAGAGAGAGAGAGAGAGAGAGAGAGAGAGCTCTTGTTCTTACTGTATATAAAGATTAACACACTTTCATGTATGCGTCCTATGTTCACACGCGTACAAGTCCAAACAACCTTATGCTCCCCACCCCGGCCCCAAGCCTGTTTTCTCATAAACTCCTTATTTATGCAGTACTGTTTCCTGCCCTCGTTTTGGTGTCCGCGAACTGCTTCCCATTTTCCGTCTGTGGACCCCCTTTTGAAGTTCCCCCGAAGCCCGAAGTACCCCGGGACCTTAGGCTGGGACCCGTTGTTTGCACCTGTGTGTTCCCACACACGCATTACAGAACGGATACGTGCAAGTGTGCATGTGTGACCTCAGGGTGGGGAAGTGAATTCCTGTCCAATGTTGCGTCATTCAAGGCTCCAGCACTCCGTAGCACCTTGGTGTGTGTGTACGTGTGTGCGTGTATGTGTGTGTGCGAGTATGCGCACGCACGCGCGTGCGTGCTTGTTTTCACCTAATTGCAGTATACAGGAAAGGAACAATGGTCGTACGGTCCTGTCTCCTACTCACCAATTATCATGCTTAATTTTAAATCCGTGTGTGTGTACGTGTGTGTGTGTGTGTGTGTGTGTGTGTGTGTGTGCGCGCGCGTGTGTGCATGTGTGTGACGCCTGACATGCCTGCACTGCCCTTGCAGTATCTATGGATGCCCACAACGTCAGGGTAACGCTTTACCGTTAACCTGGTAAATTTGCAGTGCTTGCAAGACGGCAGCGATATCTGCAAGGTACATGAGCTGTCTGCATGTTATCCGCAGTGCCTATTATGCCTTGTCCGCATGACGGGGGGTATCGTGTTTCAGCTTCTGCATGGTATGTGCAACCCTTGCAACGCCCGTCCTCACGGTGCTTGTGGTGTGATGTCTGCTAGCGTCGTGCCGCAATCGTGGTTGATAAACTTGAGTAGCATCGCCAATTCGTTCTTGTAACAAAGGAAACATCTATTCTACCCGTGGCTGGCGTGTAGTGGTAAAGTCTCGTTCAGACTAAAACATCAGACGATTTTGCATGAGAGCTCCCGGAGGCGACTGAACCAAAACATGTCTTTGCTCTTCCCAGAAAAGACTCCCCACCCACCTCACTCCACCCACCTTTGACAACATGCATGGGTACACATTGGCGGTAGTCTTATCCCCCGACATGGGAGGAATTCTTGTGTTACTACTGAAACCAAAAATATGCGGGATACGTGGTTGGGTTTCTATGGAAGCGCACGACCTATCCACTACAGATGGACCGTTAGATTTCAAATGGATAGGCAGGTATAATAGTATTTTCCTTATATACATGAAATCCACATGACTATGTGGATCCTTTGTCTGCAACCTAAACATTCCACTTAGCAATATGGACCGTCTTCATCGTATGTGATTTTTTTTTATGTAGTCGTGCTTCATCTCTCTCTCTCTCTTTCGGCCCCTGCAGTCCTGGTTCTCGGAATACGTGCCTTCTGTCGCTGCAACGGACGTGAGTGTCTCACAATTTGCGCAGCGATCCTGCTGTGTCAGAAATATGCTTGCAGCTCGCAAGCAAGAACCCTGTATATGGTTCGCAATCTGTTCAGGATATGCAACCCTCGTGGCCTCCTTCCCTTGTGCAGCCGAGACGAAGGCGCCTGTAACCCGCTTACCTCCCATCTGCAAATTGCGCATTATGCACGCACTGTCTGCACCCACCTCGTGCATTGCATGGTTGCCCTGTCTGGCTGGCGGCGGCGGCGTCATGCAGCCCCCCCCCCTCCCTCCGCGCCCCTCCCCCCTCCAACCGCTTCTTCCTCCCACTCAACCGTCATTCTTCCTGGCCCTGTTGACACACGCCACCCACCGCTGACTCGCGCTTGCAACTTTCTTCACGCCCATTGGGCGCAGGTGTGCGCGGGGGTGGGGGAGGCAAAGATAGCAGGGAAAGGGAGATGGGTGGGGTGGGAAGGGGGCACGGGATAGATTTGCCGGGACGTGGTGGGGGTGGAGGGGGTGGGGAGGGGGGCTACGGCGGAGACCAAGGGACAAGGATCGATATAACTCAAGGACAAGAAGCATTTGAGTTTTGGTACAAGGCAAAATTACTTATAGTACTAGGCCAGGGGATCGGCACAGCCCCAAGGAGTATTGCATATACGAGGAACTCGTCGTGTGTACACGGATCATTGATCCTGCACGGAAAAACCCAACTATCGTTACTCTGGCAACACATTCTGTCGTACTACCTCTCTGTATACAAGAACCACTTCGCTGCCAGACGCACGATTCACTCCTTATTCAATTCGGTTTGGCGTCGTAGGAACTGTGGTTGTACGAAGGTTCAATGAACATAGCCAACACGGGACCAGGTCGTTCGATCACGACCCTCGATGGGTATGGTAACGACCTGTTTGAGATTCGCTTTGTCATCCTACCACGTACACGATGACCCAAGTCTTCTCGACATCGCCGTTCAGGACACGTTTGTTTACAAAGTTTGCATTCTGAGAGCGGCCTATGTCATCCTCCTTACCCTGCCCTGTTCTTCCACCACCCACGTCCCTAAGTTGCCGAGGCACCTCTTGCGACTGTATGCAAAATGTTTGTCGAGGGACAGCGCAGGAGAGTGGGTGACGGGAGGGGGTGGGGGCAAAAAGCAGTCACGGCCAGCGGTTAGGGGGCGAGAGACGCGTTGTTACTAAAAATAGGTTAAGCGGATGGGTGTGCGCCGGAAGTGTGGCAACCTAGCGTCCTCTTCTGTTTCGGGGTTGCTGACGACCAGCCGGGCGCGTTGCTACGTAGTAGCCGCGTGGCGCTATTGATTTCCCTGCAGCCTCATCACACCACGCGGGTGGTACCTGTCCCGGCCGTCCGGCCGGCATGCATGCGTGCCAGGCTTCCTGACACCGTACCGGCTAGTTCGACTCCCTTGGCTGAGCTCGCCCAAGCCAGCAGGCAGGTCGAGGGGAGCCTTGGGGGTGAGGGATCTTTGAGAACAACCAAGGTAGACGTCCTCGACGGTTCCCGGCGCGACGGTCGAGCTGGTTCACCGAGGACCTAGCCGCACCTGTGCCAAGCAACTTTAAGGCTCCCTTGCTCTCTGTGCCCGGCTCCGCTGTTGAGGTAAAAGGGAGCGGGTGAGGTCATTGTAGTGCAGGAAGGACACGGCTACACTACGATGAGACGAGATGATTAACGGAATTTAGAATACTAATAATAGATCAAATCTTTATCGGTTTTGTAGAACTTAACGGTCATGGTGGAGGGGGGAGGGCGAAGGGATGACCCTCCCCTGTCTATTGCATCCAACCGCACATCTTCAATCCTTTCCACCCCCTTACACCATCCCCCCCTCTCACCCCACCTACACGATACATGAGATCCCGAGGGAAACGGACCCCCGTTCCCAGAGGAGGATACTTGCCCCTCCCCTTCCCCCTCCCTCCACTTCGTTTGAATGACTGGTGAATCGATGTAGGTATAGGATGGCTGGGTGAGTATGTGGTCGATGGGCCGGCGAGTAGAAGTCCAACGATTTGTCTGATGGTTCCGACTGGAGGTCATCGGTGAACGAACGGGTATTCACTCCCCCCCACTCCCACACACACCTGATCCCCCCAAATATGCCAGACTCCACCCACCGTCGTCCCTGACCCCGCCCACCTGTCGCAGCCGTTCCGTCACGGTCGGCTCGGTGTGACCTGCAGCCAGGGAGACGCTACTGCAGAAACCTGACTCGATGTATCAAAACTGTACAGAAATATATTTTGTTGTTGTTGCATTAATACAATTTTGCTATGGTAATAACACTCCAATTATGAGGGAATTGTTGTATGGTTATTTGTCCCAAACGGCCAAAGGTACTCTCATATTTGCATAGTTTCTGTTGTGACGGGTTGAGATGTCCAGTATAGTACCTGTAAGCGGCTGCCAGCTGTATGATAGAAGCTTCGTATTGTACGTTTACATGAATGAATCTTCGATATAATGGGATTGTTCATAAAACCACGCTCGCTACAAATTCGTAAAATATTTGAAAGTGACGTCAATATATTCTCTTGGTGCACTTCGGTGAAAAAATAACGGTAAAAAAAAAAAGAGGAAATGGTTGGTGAAATTCGCCCCCCCCCCGACCCATCACCATCATTCAGAATATATGAAAATTTCCCACAACACCTCAGACCATTTAAATGAATAATTTTCTCCACTTACCCAACAGGCAACCTGTTAAGAATATCTCCCCCACATTGTACTTCAGTGACGCATTGTTTTCAATCGTTTCGGCTTCATTTCTGACCATAGCAAACCTAACCTAACCAACTAAACATCACAATCACGCACAATCCACCCCAGCCACTAACTTTTATGTCTCGTTATTTATTCTTACCCGTGACTGTGCCAGCACAAAGGGCAAAGGTTGCAGTCAAGAGTCCTCTGACGTATGTTCTTTACCTCAGTTCCTTAATAGATTCTCATAGTTATTCGTATCCTTGTCCAACACGCGATGCACTTAGGACCCATGGATTTGGAGAGCTGGGATAAGTAGCTAGTATTTTTTTACGCACAGACAGATAAGTGGGAAGGTTACAAGGAAAATATACATACATATACATACATATATATGATGAATACCACGGAAAAGAAAAAATCTTGGAATACGAGCGCTTTCGTGATATTTTCACATCTTCAAGGATTACAATAGAATTCTATTGTAATCCTTGAAGATGTGAAAATATCACGAAAGCGCTCGGATTCCAAGAATTTTTCTTTTCCCTGTGGTATTCAGCATATTGGTGTAGTCACGTGTGATTTATATTTGCACACACACACACACACACACACACACACACACACACACACACACACACACACACACACACATATATATATATATATATATATATATAAAATTTTTATATATATATATATATATATATATATGTATATATATATATATATATATATATATATATATATCAGAGGATAAGAAACTGAATAATGCGTAATCGATAAATGTAAAGATGAACCAAATCTACTCGACATAATTGTTTACTGAAAACTGAGACGGGGAGGCACCACGAAGCTGAAAATAAATGGAATAGTTTGTGAAATTGTAAAAACACCAAGGCTGAAACCGTGAATAAGAACTTCAATTCTGTACTTACTAAGAAAAGTTACTTTGACGAGAAAGAAGGATTAATTTCGGCGACATAAAGATGGAGGAGCGAGAAACACTGAGACTGATGGGAACATTAGATGTGATTAACAAAACACAGAAGTCTGCTAGAATTCTAAATTAGATGCTGAAAAAGTAAACAAACAAAGAAACAAATAAATAAACAAATCAATCAATCAATAGATAGGTAAATAAATAAATCTGACGAACAAGATTTAACTCATAGTATGCTCATTAGAAATAGGGAAAGTGACAAGCGAATGGAAGAAGGCCAATGTAGTCCCAATTTACAAAGGAGAGACGAAATCACAAACCTGTGTCTTTGACCCGCATGATAGCTGAGATGTGCGAGATAGCTGTAAAAGATGATAGAGAAGGAGATTTTAGTCGATGACTTATTTGGATTTGGGATAGGATGGTCATGTTTTACAAACCTGTTGAAAATTTACCCAACACCGATCTATGTGATAAAAGAGATGACTGGATGATCTGTGCATGCCTGGACCTGGAAAACGCGTTTGATAAGGTCCCTTTTCACCAGACGCCTCCACAACGTTAAATGTCTTCCTTCCAAGTTCTTTTTCACACAGTCCATCCACCT
>NC_134793.1:19314099-19456599 GCF_046742065.1 Oratosquilla oratoria | reverse complement strand
CTTAATCGGTCGTCACGTGTAACTTTTTAAATTAAAAATAAGTTGCTGTGTCTTGCGACACTGCTTCTGACCCAGGGCAGTGTGCGAGATGCAGGGATGACCCGTCATCCAGGAGGTGCCAAGATAAGAGGGAGGGAAGAGGGTGGACGGGAGTGGAGTATGTAGGGGATGGAATGGGTGGGAGTGGTTTTTATGCATTTGTTTTTTGTCTACCTCCCTTATAAGGGCGAAAAAGCCTTTGGTATATGTATATAAGTTACAGAATATCTGTGCATGATTGATGAAAGTCAAAATGTAACTCGTGTGAATAATGTAAATATGCGGCTAATTTGACGTGTGTATCTTGATAAAAACCCTACATTATTAACCATACATGTATAATATCTCTCATTCCTTCTCCTCAGCTACACAACTCCAGCGGACGACCCTGCTAGTAGAGACAGTTCAATCAAGGGATCACATGAAGAATTGTCACCCCAGAACGCCCATGTGAAGAATCGTCACCCCATGAGATCCCACCAGAAGAATTGTCACCCCCAGTACGCCGAATATTAACAGTGGAATAAAGATTAGGTTAGGTTGAATGAGGGTTATGCTTATTGTCATCAACTTATACAACCGAAGATTCGGAAACCCAGGATGGCCCACAGGAAGGTCACCCTAGGATAGCCCACACGAAGAATTGTCACCCTGTCGAAGTCTGAGGTGACGATTCTTCATGCCCAATCAAGTAACATACGTGAATATAAAGCTAAATTTGACCAAGAAAAGCACGTAGACGGGACCCTACGAGTATAAATCTTATCCTGTATATTACAGTTAGATACACATGCACACACATTATACCTCATTCAATGATATCAGGTAATGATGAGACGATGCCAACAATTCCACCAATTCCGATACGAGTCCCGATATTGGCCTGAACTTCCGATTCCGATAAATGATTAATAAATGGACTGTGTTCACAAGAAGTATATGTTTCTCAAACCAACTTCAGGGCCTGAGAATAACAATGAATTATAATCATTACGGGTATCGAAATCGGAAGTTTAAAGAGGTATCGGAACTCGTATCCGAATCGGTAGAAAGTACGATACCGTCCCATCATAGTCTCGCGATCGATCCCTAGACCCGTTGTTGTGGTGAAGTAAAAGAATGAGTACAGATTGTCAGTTAAGGTTTAGATGAACTAATAGACTCAATTACTTCGTGGTCTTACGTGAAAATACAGTAACCCCTCCCATATCCGAACGGATGGTACCACAGGATGTTCGGATCGGGTGGTTGTTCGGATACATGAGGTAAAAATATTCCTCCCCCAAACACGCACGCATCCCTCTCCCCCCAATCCCCAATCCGGCACTCTATTTCTGAATAAAGAATGTAAAAAAAAATCATAAATCACGTTCGGATAATGGCGAAGTCCGGAAAACGACAAGGTGTTGTGTGTGTGTGTGTGTGTGTGTGTGTGTGTGTGTGTGTGTGTGTGTGTGTGTGTGTGTGTGTGTGTGTAAGGTTACAACATTACCCATAGTTGGAGCCATATGTGAGCTCTGAGCTCTCGTCCGAGAGGGTAAATGCTGTCGATCACGAGTTAAACACGTTATCCAAGACAGTGGTGTAATCACACACACACACAGAGAGAGAGAGAGAGAGAGAGAGAGAGAGAGAGAGAGAGAGAGAGAGAGAAAGACACATGTATACATGTCCCCTGAGCTTTGGTGAGTTCAGACACAAGTACCTAAGTTAAGAGAATCAAAAGAACGGGTACCCCACGAGAATAACCTAGTAATGTAAACCACGACTAGATAGCCATCTGAGAGAATAAACATAGATAAGCTTGCACGTCTCATCCTCTTCCCCTCGACGTGTGACCCACACGGAAGAACCGGCACGTCTGAACCGTGCAGGGAGTAATTAGTGAGTGGAGGGTGTGAGTGCACGGGGTCGTGTTGAAATATGATCCACAGAGGTGGTGTCATCCTATTCTCTCTACTAACAAGTTTTCCCACAATCGTCACTGTCCCTGTCGCCATAGCCGCTCCCTCCTCCTCCTCCTCCTCTTCCCAACTTCACAACGTGAGTAATGAATACAAATGCTTATCGATTTTGTCGACGGGAACTTCGGGCTCTTCCGCGAACTGTGAGTGGGTGGAGGCGGAGCGAGGCTCAGGCTGGTGGAGGTGGTGGAGGTGGTGGAGGGAGGGTCGTGGTGCATGGGTGTGGTGGTGAGTACGATGAGATTGTACTACGAGGTAGCAAGTACACACCTTATGTGTTTCTGGTACGGAAGTGAGACGCCAATCTGATCTCTGTCATATCCCTTGGACATCAGACTGTGAATGAGGAACGATTTTCACAAAATTTCATCCTCATCGCTAAAAAGGGGGGGGGAATGATTCGTAAAATAGCTCAGTCGCCGCATTTAAAACTTTTATTTCATACATGCCCTCACCGACGCTAGCCTTCCATAAAGTAGATACATCCTAACAGGCTGTCTCACTCCTACAGCATCCAGCCTGAACCTGATGTAGTCCCAGTATACAAACTTGATTCAGTTAACCTTATTCGTCCAAAAGTTAACTCTTATTTAACCATGACTAGATATAACTTTGCATTTTTTCTTTTATATTGTTGTATCTTTTCACGAGAACCATGTTTAAAATTAATATCTTTTCACAAATATACGATTTGAGGGACTTTTGACGAAAACATTTGTCTGCTAATTTCCATAAAAAAAAACAGCTTACAGCGTCATCTCTTGGTGTTCTGATGACGTCATGTCTTCTGTACTAACCCAAGCATCCTGTAGCGAAACAGACAAATCCTTCAACGATATTGAGAGATTTTCATCGTCTTTTGAAAATTGTCTCGACTCCCTAAATATCTCTGACAACAGACAATATGTGTGGATGGGTGGAATAGTTATGAGATATCAATTTGAACCGGAATATCTCTTAAGACGTTTTCATAATTGTGTATCATCATTGGCGCTTTACATTATCTGTATGCATGTCGGTTATGCAATGTTGTCTTTGGGAACTCAAAAAGGCAAGTGTAGTATATGTGATGCATTCAATATTTTTGCAATTTGTTCTCACACAAAATAGTGCATCAAGTTTACACTACGCCTCCTAAATGCCACAGTTTTTGAAAACAAGTATTTCTACAATGTAATACATTTCTTTTATCTGCTGAAGTGTGTAAGTGAAAAGGTTGATTATGGTGATTTGTTACTACTAGAAAGAAAATCTTTACACAAGTTAGATATGTTATTCTAGATTATTTACACTAAAAAAGAAAAAAAAAAAAATATCACTGCAATCCGTTCCAGACAGCCGGCTACTAAATTGTGATGATAGTGGACATGTAATAAAACTTGAATTAAGTTCCAGGATGGGTCTAATTAAAGAAAATTACTGTTCCTCATAATGTTTATTCGGTGTTGTTTCTCTGAATTCAGAAAAAAACTGCAGTTAAAAAATAATAAACTGTATCTGACTGCAAGGGAACGTGGTTTCACAAAACTTGAATTACATAATTATTATTTTATTCTCTCAATATAATTTCTTTGATATTTGCTTATCATTTCTCCTGATTTTATTTTTCGAATCATATTTATCTTATAAATTCAATCAAAATTTCCAAAAACAATATATAATTTTTTTTTGTATATGCTTTCAAGTAGACCATTTAATATTATCATAAGAGAATAATATCATTGTTGCTGGACGGTTATCTAATTTTTCTTCTGCCTTTTTTCTCCGAGTTCTTTATGTTATTAATATATTGTAATTCTCCTCCTCTTTCCTCCTATTATTTTCATCCGAAATGTGGATTTTCCTCAGTAATTCTTTCTTGATTTTTATCATTCCTAAACTTTATATTAAATAGCCTCCGGCAGTCGACCCATTACCATCCATCAAACACAACGACAATGCATGAAGAATAAACACAATTCATGACGTCACTACGTTGTAGGTGGCGTCACGAATATAGTTTTTAGGAGAACGACTGAAATATACGACGTGTTAAGGATAGGATTAGTAATTTCAAATTGCAATAAATAAAAAACGAAAGAGTTTTTGTGTAATCTAATATTTAACCATTAGTTCGGGAAATACCGAGAAATAATGCCGGTAAAATTATACATCTTTTATAGATAAAATCGTTACTCTTTAAACCTGACATGAAACTTGTTAACATATGTCTCGGTACGACCGTCCTCCCCTCAAGGTAATGCTGATTGGTAAGCCCACGACGCTATCTTGAACTTCAAAGGAGTGTGGTTGAACCCTCCAGATTTATTTCTTGTTCTGCACATAAATAAATAGATGAATAAACAGGTAACTAAAATAAATACACAAACAGATCAATCAACAGATAAAAATAACTAAGTAAATATAAATAAACAAAAAATAAATAAATAAATACATAAATAAATAGATAATGAAAATAACAAAAATAAGATAGTCATAGATTTTTACCACGGGAAGAACAAAACACAGAAGAAACGAACCTAAACTCCAATTCCGGTATAGCGGAAAACTTCTAAAAATCACTTTAGCGAAAAGATTACGTTATAGGAGGGAAAACCATCAGGAAGAAGAGACTTCCTGAACCTCACAATTGGAGGAAAAATGTATTGATCCTTGAGAGTCATAACTGCACGTTAATTGGTTGACAAAATTCAGAAAATCGTGTGTCATTTGGTCAGCTAGGGAAGGGAGACATGCAGATAGCAAATCTAGAAGAGCAACTGAGAAAATAAGGTTAGAAAAGATATTTGGTGGTATGTACAAATGAGGCGGACTGGGAGATTTTGACGACTTAAAAAAAATATATATATATATATATGATGTAAGCGGAATAGGAAACACAGGAGTCTTAGTCTTGAGTTTATTCCTGACTAGTTTCGCAGGTATGCTTTTTCAAAGCCTAAGACTCCTATGTTTCCTATTCCGCTTACATCAACCTGTCAGAATGTCTCAACATATATATATATATACATATATGATATATATATATACTATATATATATTTAATAATAATAATAGTAATGATAATGCTAATAGATAAAGCAATACAAACAAAAATGCATACACATGTAAATATATACAAATAATAAAACAAATGAATTAATTAATAAATGAACAAATAGATAAATTAATAACTGAATTCAGTGAACCAGTTCAAGCAACATGATAAAAATAGTGTGAGAGGGGGAGAGAAGGGATGGAGATAGAGAAATTGATTCTTAAATAGATTGACGTTTGGAAGATGACGTAGAAAGGCGTAGTGTTACATGGATAAATGTACAAAGGAAAAATATGTATATGATACTACACTAACATAACAAAACCATGGTTGACATATTCTAAAAAAAAAAATCATAATGCATTAAAAAAACACAACGTCAAAATGTCGGATAGAGAACGACATGATGTCACTTGAAGTGCAGTGGGGGTGGGTGGGGGGAAGGGACCTACTGTCAAAGAAGTCTATTTTGGCTTAGCCATGCGCCCCCAACGGAAATACGATGTCATGTACCACTACATGAGTTTTTACCCACAAAGGATTATGCAATAAACCGGATCCAACAGCAGCCCATGACGTCGACTCGCGTCGATATGACACTGAAATGCTAAATGTACGTTTTGCTCTTTGCAATTAATTATCGTTCATCGATGATCATCGAATGATTGTATAAAGCACCAATTCTTTGTTGTTGAACAGGGGGTTTGCTTCGAGGTGCAAAGTACCGAGGTTGATGATAATAACGCGTTTACCCAAATATGATACCAGGTAGGATGCACAATTGCACATCAACCGCCATTGGCTCGGGTAGGCTAATAAAATAATCGCACCTAGCAAAACGTACCCGTCGACCTGAAAAAAAAGGTGCCACATCCAGTCCAGGATTGTTTAGAGATAAAGGAGAAACGCGTAAAGAAATTGAATTACCAATAGCTCTCAATTTTTTTTTTTTTTTTCCAAAATAAAGCGAACGGCGAGACAGGTTATTTCCGGTGGATACGGACATGAAGAAGGGTGATTTGAATGTAATACGGATCGAATATTCAACGCTTACTAGAACGCACACATGTTCAAAAATCTGTAACGTCTGTCAACGGTTTATTTTGTTATGATTGTTTTATCTACTCGTCAAGTGTTTCTTTACTGCTGGATTTTATACCACCCTGCGCGCACGCGCACACACACACACGGCTTGCTGGTTTAGTAGTGCGGCGTTTGACTGCTAATTAAATGATCTGAGTTTAGTCCCTGCCCAGCTCTGGCGGGAAAGGAGTTTTATGTCTGCTTATGTGTGTGTGTGTGTGTGTATGTGTGTGTGTGCGTACATATGTAAGGTCACATGACCCATAGACCAGGTCATACATAAGCTCTGAGCTTTCACCCCTAAGGACAACCATAGTCGATCACGAGTCCTACACGTGATCCAAAACCTTGATGAAACACATATGAACCCTGAGGAACGTCACTGAACTATTTCCTAATTGGAACAAGATTCTTAAGATAACTTATCCAGTTTGAGATGATAATCTAACGTTTCTTTTTCCCCCCTAATCTCGAGCATTGCGTGGGACTATGTCAAAGGCTTTTTGGTTGTCGTGATGCATCAAATCGAAAATACGTCATTCGGGACGAATTGTTGTTGTTGTTATGGACTTTCGTTCACCAGCGCTTCTATATTTAGGCTTTGTCCCACTCCCGGTTCTCACGTCTAGTCCTCACTCCTATCCTATCCTCTTCTAGGCCGTCTCACGGCCTTATTGACCTACAAGCGGCCCCATGGGACACGCTCGCGTCTACCCAGCTACGTGACTCGACCCAGAGTTTCCTTGAGGCCCGCGGATGGGACAAAGCCTCCTTGAGGAAAAACACATGCAATGCCAGCATCGGCCAGCCACGTGACACAGGGACATTGGATTCCTTGAAGAACGTATATCCTCTGTCCTCGTGAGTCACCGGCGTCAACCGTTTTGCCTTCGACTTTCCACACAACAGACGTGACCTCACGCCAATTAGGAGCATGGGTACATAAAGGATGGACCAACGACGCAGATTCAGATCGCCTCGGAGCATCATACGTGATCCTGGCTCGCTGCTCCTGCTTTCTCACCTCAACCCCTCACACTCCCTTGCTCCATCGCAAGCAGATCGCCCGGGGACACGACTTGAAACACAGTCGTCACCTCCCTCGCCGTCTCGCCCCCCATTCCCATTGGCGCCCAACATGGGGCAGACTACCAGCCTAACAGAGGCATTTGTGGTTTCCTACTACGCAATTTCTGAAATACTTGTGATTTTTCTCCTTGTCAATTTTCCTTTGGCTATGATAAGATTGCTTTCAATTCATGAGATACTTCTCTCTTTTTCGCTCTCCTCTCTCCTCTTGTTTACTCCGCTCTCTCTCATTTTTTCACTCTTCTCTTTGAATATTGTATTATTGGCTTCATGAGTCTTTCGTCAAATCTCTCTCCAATCGTAACAGCTCAATCAAACATCATTTTATAGGAAAAAATCTAATCCTACATTTCGGCTATTGGCATCTAAGCCTGCCGCACTAGTTACAAAAGCATTTTCGTTTATCTATATATATATTTTTTTTTTTACAATTTCATTTTACCAAGAGACTGAATACACAACTACATTTTATTATGAAAGACATGGTGCATATTTTAATACAATCAAACTAGCAGAAGACCATTTTTCGAAGTGTGTGTGTGATTCACCATGGTCTTGGATCACGTGCTGGACTCGTGATCGACATATATTTCCCTCTCGGAAGAGAGCTCAGGATTCATATATGACCGATCTATGGGTAATGTTGTGATATTACACACACACATACACACCCATCTCCCCACCCACGAGTTGGAGTAACGACTCGCAGCGCAGCGATACTGAAATAATTTCAGCCCGGACCGCCGTAGTGGTAGCCGGGAAATCTACCACTGCGCCACGGTATGTGTATGTGTGTGTATGTATGTATGTATGTGTGTGTACATGCATTCAAGGTCTGTTGACTTTGGATGCAGTCTGGTCATATTCACAGGCAACCCTTCAAAGTCTCCATTTCGACCCCCAACATGTACACACACACTTGCACACCAGCTACAATAGAGAAACACGCTGTTCACAAACACATATACGCCCAGTTACTCATACCACACTGGGAACAATCCCACTCCCCCTTACTCCTCTCCCTCCTCCTTTAATCCCACACCATCGCCCACAAATCCTCACCGTGTCCAGCTCCTGGACGAGAACATTAACCTTTTCAACCTGCATCCTCTTCCTCCTCCCCTCCAACTTCGGTCGTCGTCTCACCGACCCGAGTGTGCGTGCGTGTGTTTGTCGAGTCACAAAAATGCTCGTTTTCTATGAGCGCCGTTTTCCTTGGACGATTGCGTCATCGCGCGCCAGTCACGTGACCCCTCACCAGCTGGCTGGGAAGAAGGGGTCCAACCCTCGCGTGTTAGAATCCAATTCTAAATCTACGGTGGGAGAACGTACAGTTTGCACCACTGAGCGACCCGTTGGCAAGTATACCATTACAGGGCGAAATATATATATATATATATATATATATATATATATATATATATATATATATATATATGTATATATATGTATATATATGTATATATATATATATATATACATATATATACATATATACGTTCACGTCTTTAATCTACATTTACTATTACTACTACTACTACCACTACTACTACAGCTACTTCTAAAAGTACTTCTTGATGATAAGCGACACTTGTTTGTCTACTAGCTCAGGAATTTTGTTCCCGTTGTGTTGAGCTTCAGAAATACACAAGCTGACATATATATGTACATAAGTAAGGAATACCCTAGACTGTACATATCTCTTTCATTGCTACCGACATGTACATTTGTACTGACTGCCGTCAGGTGATTTTATTCACCCTAGTGAAGGCCCTTTCACACGCACACACATGTACGCATACATGCGCGCACACACACACACACGCATACACACGACTCAACGGCGCAGTGGTAGCGTTTGAAACTGCTGATACAGCGGCCGAGTTCGAATCCCGCCCAGGGCTGAAATAATTTCCTGTATCGCTGCGCTGCCAGTCGTTACTCCAACTCTCGTGGGCGGGGAGTTGTGTGTGTGTGTGTGTGTGTGTGTGTGTGTGTGTGTGTGTGTGTGTGTGTGCGCGTGTAAGGTCACAGCAGTACCCATAGATCGGTCATCTATGAGCTCTCTTCTGGCGAGGTAATAGCTGTCGATCACGAATCCAACACGCGATCCAAGACCATGGTGAATCACACATACGCGTACATACACAAACGCACACACACATACGCACACACGCAAACACACATGCGTGTACATACGCACTCTCCAAAGCCTTTTACCTTTCTTCATGTTTGGCCTTAACCCACACAATACCAGGACCTTTCATTCAGCTCCAGGGTGTGCCTCTTAGAGAAGAAGTCCTAACCTACTTCGATAAACTCCGTCTATACTGATGATCCCTTTCCTTGTTAAATTGGTTCCCGCCAATTCTATTTCCTGTATTTCCGTCCCCCCCCCCAACCTCTTCCATTGGTCGTTCACGTTTAACAAACTCCCTCCATGTCTTCCCCAACTTGTATCAAACGTACTCCCTCCCCGAATACCTAACAATTAATCAAGAATGTTCACGGAGGTCGTATGTACTTTTCTACCTAATTGTAGTGTACAGGAAAGGAGCAATACTCCTGAGGCCCCGTCTCCTACTCTCCAGGTGATTGTACCTAACCTCAAATTCATGTACAGTTCCATCTTAGTCCATCTTCTTGATTTCCAATTATCATATTTAGATTTGAACTCATGCATTGTTTGAGCTTGGGTATCACTTCCTAGGCCAGTGATTCTTAACCAGGGGGGGCGCGAGCTTTCGGGTGAAAAATATAAGTTTTTCCAGTTAGTGATTACTTTTACAACAGCATGGGCCAGTACTATAAGCATAAGCATATGAATTATTACAGAATTCTTTCTTACTAATGAACCATTAGAGTGAGACCCGTTTAGGCAGAGCGTTTCTTCCGAGGTTGTCTTCGTCGGTTGAATCGTACGATGACGTCATGATAAGACGGAAGCTGATTGGCTAGTAAATTCTCGCGCAATGCTATCAATGTGTGGGACGCTGTGACTGAGACAATTGCATTTCACCAGTCGTTGTGTGATTATTGCTTATTGTTGTGTTGGCCTCATTTGTTCTACATATTTACATAGATACAAAACATCAAGTATTTTGCAATGAGTGCTAAGAAACGGAAGTACATTGAAGATTACATTCGATTTGGATTTGTGTCTCTCCAAAGGGGTGACACCGAGGTTCCACAGTGTGTGATATGTTACAAGACTCTGAGCAATGATGGAATGCGGCCTTCACGCCTGGAACGCCACTTGAGGACATCACATCCTGCTTTAGTTCACAAACCGAAGGCATTCTTTGAAACTAAAAAAGACACCTTGAAGCGAGCTAAACTGGACGACAGTGGGTCATTTCGGCAGCAATCTTCAAAGGTTGTTGAGGCTTCCTATGAGATCGCTATGTTGATTGCAAAGAGCAAGAAGAGTCATAACATTGGAGAGTCTCTCATAAAACCAAGTATATTATGTGCAGCAGAACTCGTTTTGGGGAAAGATAGTGCAAATAAGCTTTCCCAGATTTCTCTGTCAAATGATACAGTCAAGAAAAGGATAGATGAATTATCTCAAGATATCAAAGTTGACTCTCGACCAAGTACAGGCCTCCCCTGTTTTTGCCATCCAGTGTGATGAAACGACTGATGTCGCTCAGTGTTCTCAGCTTCTGATGTATGCTCGTTTTGTATCAGGCAATGGTATAAAAGAGGAAATCATGTTCTGTCACCCGATGGAAAGTTTCACAACAGCAGAAGCTATTTTTGATGTTATATCAGATTTTTTCCAGGAAAATCAGCTTTCTTGGGAGTCGCTGGTAGGAGTGTGTACTGATGGAGCACCAGCCATGCGTGGTTTACGGTCTGGGTTTGTCACAAAGGTGAAAGAAAGAAATCCTTCCGTAATGAGTACACACTGCATACTTCATCGGGAAGCCTTAGCATCCAGAACTTTGCCTGTTGAAATGATGGACGTCTTGAATGTGGCTATCAAGATTGTCAATTTTGTCAAAGCTGGAGCCTTGAACAGTCGTCTTTTTAAACTGCTGTGTAAGGATATGGAATCCGAACATGAAGCCTTGCTTTTTCACACGAACGTGCGATGGTTGTCAAAAGGAAATATGCTTGGAAGGCTTTATGAGTTACGAGAAGAAGTAGAAATATTTATAGATTCACAGCAGAAAGTAGACCTTTATGACAAATTTCAGTCTGAAGGCTTTCATGCAATCTTAGCCTACCTGGTGGATATTTTTGAGGCATTGAATGCTGTGAACCTCAAACTACAAGGAAAAAAACATCAATATCCTCGTTCACCATGACACCATTCGTACCTTCATGTCCAAACTCGATCTTTGGAAATGTCGAGTTCTACAGGGAAATGTAGCCAGTTTTAGAAACTTAGATACGGCTCTCGCTGACAATAACCTCGACTCTGAGTTAAAAGAGCAAATAATCACTCATCTAAGTGACTTGAAATCGGAATTCGTCAGATACTTCCCAGATATAGACGACAAGCGTGAAGCATGGAAATTCATCAGGAATCCATTTCAATGTGAAGTAGCTGATGTAGCTGAAGAAGTCCAAGAAGAGTTCCTAGAGTTGAAGTTCGACTCCACAGCTAAAGAAGACTTCAAAGATATGGATTTGGAGACTTTCTGGGTCAAATACCTTCATGTTTACCCTTTGACCTCACACCAGGCTCTTCGGATTCTAACAATGTTTGGATCCACATATATGTGTGAAACGGCATTTTCCACGCTCGTTTCTATCAAGACTAAGTACAGAAACCGCCTCAACGTTGAAGGCGACTTGCGTTGTGCACTCTCGAGCATTCGACCGCGTATTCTAGATCTGGTAGCTAAGAAGCAGTGCCAAATATCTCATTAATCATGTACCTATTCGAAAGTGTCAAATATCAAATTATTGCAATTTATACTTAATAAATGGACTAAAAAGACATTGCCGTTTCTATTCTATTTTTAAATTAGAGAATAATATTTACCTATATATGCAAGGGGGCGTGAAAAAAATAGTAGTTCGTAGGGGGGGCGTGGTAATGAAAAGGTTAAGAACCACTGTTCTAGGCTATTCCAAGTATTTACGCATCTATATGGAAAACTCTATTTCTTCATATCCTTTAGACATATTTTTTCATGACATCTTCAAGCCCTCCTATCAAGAGATCTCTTCTGTGGGCGTATGTGGGCGTGTGTATGACCTACACCTATTTCCTAGATTTCATATTTTTGTAATGTTCAGTCTCTGTGCTATCGAAGAGGCTCAACAATATTTCTTTTGATGTAGTCTTAGTGTATGTCTAAGTCTATAAAATCCTCTGCTGTCACTCCCATTATTGTCAGGAGATAGAGATGGAGAGAGAGAGAAGGGAAGATAGAGAGGGGAAGATAGAGAGGGAGGGGGGGAGAGAGAGAGGGAGGGGGGAGAGAGAGAGGGAGGGAGGGAGAGAGAGAGGGAGGGAGAGAGAGGGAGGGAGAGAGAGAGAGGGAGAGAGAGAGGAAGGGAGGGAGAGAGAGAGGAAGGGAGAGAGTGACTAGTGTTTCTTTTGAGAATTTGCTGTTATTTGGCTAGAAAGGAGGCCAACTTTGGAGGTAGGAAGGGAGAGATAGCGATTGTAAAAAGTCACGTATGAATTATTACCTACACTCAATATACGTTTTCTTCTTCCATTAATTTATTACTCTAAAATCTCTCTTCCAGGCACTGATGTGAAGCGACTGCAATAAACGACTAATTAAATTTGGTGTCTTATTTTTTTTCTTTTGTAATTTTCAAAAATAGGACTTAGTTTACTTTGACCTAATGACCTATTATAACCCGGATTTCAAATCGAAATGTCACTCTGCGATGTCCTTTATCAACCTGAAATATTAATACAAAAGGAAGCCTACACCAAGAGGCGCTTTGTTGCGGCCGAAGACGACGTCCCCTTTGCCAAATGTGTTCAGACAGCCAGGGTAGAGAGTCCTAACGGTGATATTCTAAAAAAAGAAAAAAAAAAATCCAAGGATTTATATAAGGAAAGATTTTTTAATACCACCGTAAGATTCTTACGGTGGTATCCTTATAAAATATTTCCTTTCCACGGATTTATATAAGATTTATATAAGGAAATATTTCTTAAGAATAAGACCGTAAAAGCCTTACACACACACACCAACTAATTGCCCATCAGAGCTGGGATAACAACCTGCAGTGCTGTGATGCTCTCCAGCCTTGGACAGGAACCAATCTCAAGGCCGCTGAGAGAAAAGAGAGAAAGAAAGAGAGAGAGAGAGAGAGAGAGAGAGAGAGAGAGAGAGAGAGAGAGAGAGAGAGAGGAACAAATAATACATGGTTCAAAGGAAATTTTAACTGAAATATGAGATCAACTGTGATTCATCACTGGAAGATGAACAGCAACAGCAGAGGGAGAACATGAGCAACGTGTTCACTTCGGGAGGAGAGGAACACGCAAAAACATAAGAACGGAGGAGACTGCAAGAGACCATAAGGCCTACACTGGGCAGTTTCATGTCCCTTACCACCTGCCCCATCACTATCCATCAAGTTATCTAAACCTCTTTTAAAATTACCAATTGTCTCAGCGTTTTTACTAAGTCTATTCCATTCGTTAACCAATCTGTCTATTCCCTTCTTAAACCTAAATTCACCCTACTGTCTTAATATGATGACCTTGCCTGCATCACCCTAGTTAAAGTCCTTGACCCATTTGAATACATCTATTAGATCACCCCGCACTCTTCGTCTTTCCAGAGAGTGTAAGTTAAGGTGCCTAAATGTGGCGGCACACTAGGCAGGCTATCATGCTACTTGCTTTTGCTACTTCGTTTGAGTAGAAACGACTTCGGTTACAATATTCTAGACTTCCGTAAGAACATCTCGACAATGTGTCTAACATTCGTATTCTAGGTTTAACTTCTCTTAGTTCGTCGTTCAGCTTTTCACTCGATGACGTCACCAGGAGTAATTTGACATTTGGAAATTTGAAAAAAACAAAAAAAACAAAAAATCGTAACCCAAGACGTTTCTACTCCAAAGTACCAAAATCAAGTAGCATACTAGTGTGACGTCATACTAAGACTGTCTTCGTATAGTATATACTTCGCAAGTAAATATAGAAAGTATTTCAGTCGACTATAATATAGTCACTATATGGTCATCTTCAGTAGCCGAACTAATCCATCCCAATTTGTCCATCTCTGACAAAAAATCATTAGTGAAACGATAAGATTGAGAGAAAAATAATTAAATAAATAAAAAAATAAGATAAAATAAAATCTGAGACTGTGATAACATTAAGCGCATTAGGAAAAAAACGAAAATGAAATAATTTGTACGAATATATCCATGATCGACGCGTTATCACACTGGGCAATTTTTCCTCCGACAGTTGTTGGAGCAAATTTGCAGCCAGCAGCTTTCGGGAAGAAATCTGATATGCTTGAGGAGGATTATTTTCTTCCAGCATATCAAATGACATTCTATGCATTTTTGTTGAGGAAACAAAACAGTTCACCATAGTGATCTGAAGGGGGAGGTTGGAGGTTGGAGGAAATAGATCTGTGGGACGCTGAAATGAATAGATAGATAAATTAATGAATAAATATATATATATAAATAAATTAATAAAACTCACCATCCCACGCCTTGTCAGTTTTTTTTTTTTTTTTTTTTTTTTTTTTTTTGACGTTAGGTCGCTTTCCCTCCTGGTCTGGCCGAGAACCAGCGCGACAAAGCCCGCAGCGGGGCTGTGAAACGATTCGTAATTTTGTAGAATCCACTGGTCCGCGTCACTATCAGCTGTGCCTGGTGGTCGTCACTTCCAATATTTACGAACACGCAAGGGGAACGAGACTAGACCAGGATAGAAAGACTTCAGTTTTTTTTTTTTTTTTTTTTTTTAAACTGAAGGCCACCATTTTACAGACACGTTACGAAATATTTCAAAGAATGAATACATCTTTTGGGACACAACTCAGTAAATAAATAAATATATAAATAAACGAACATACAATTAAATAAACAAACAAATAAATACATGAATGGATGAATGAATGAACGAATAAGTGAATGAATATAGATAAATGGATAAATTAATAGATAACTAGATAAATAAATGAATAGATAAATGATAAATAGTATGATACCTAAACGCACATAATTCGAGCTACATTGAGCTACAGGTATCGAGTGGCTCTCAAAGTTCGTTAGTTTTTTTCCCGCTGGAGCAAAGACTATATAGGAAAGATGGGAAAGCTTCTATTTTTTTACTAATAAGAAAACGTCATCCATCCAGCGTGAATGCGCGCCATCTATCGACAGAGCCGCAAACTATAAATCGGAAGTGGCGTAGCGCGGCTTTCAAATCATACTTAACTTGTATTATATATAGTGTTTATGGAAATTTTAAAACTGATCCTTTCGCTAAAATAATCAACATCTCGAAAAAGTTTTACTTTCTCTTTATAAAATAATAAGTAGTAATTTTATGACTTTTGCATACAAACAAGACTATTTAATATATGCTTTACACACATGATCATATTTATAAAATCAAAAGTTGGTAAAATACTTCTGCACAATGCATCATTCATTACTAATATTTGAGATTGAGTAAACAGTTAAAATTTAAATGTTATTTTAGTTATATTCATTTTATCATTTCTGTAATATCATGTTTTTCTTGTTTGTGCTTGTGCTTATGTTTGAACTTTGTATACTTATTCAAGTGTCTGTACACAAATTATACAAACAAGGATAGTAAAAGTTTGGTATACATGAGATTCTTTTATTTGCAACAAAGCAATACTGTCTTGTAAGAACATATACCAAACAAACTAAAAGAAATAACATTATTCAACTTCAAAAATGAACCATACATCTGGCAACCAAAACATGCAATCAGATATTAAATGCCAAACAAAACATTGGAAAATCAGTAATCAGAAACAATAATATGAAACAAAAATAAACAAAGAAGCAGACATAACATGCATATTAAGCAAAAATAAAGCAAAAAATGTTAACAGAACAAAGGAAAATCCCAAAAGCAAGCAAACAAAAATATATACATATGTAGCAAGACAGGTACTGTATTGTAAAAAACATAGACAAAAATAGAAGGATGAACATGCAAGAAATAAGTCACAAAATCAAACAAACAAGATTTGCAATCATACATAAAATAATTTTGCATAGGATAAAAAACGTAACTTCTTTGATCAAATTACATGGAAATCACACATTTTAGAGAAAATAGGTAAAATAATGCAACCATATGCTAGTGTTTTATATGAAATTATGCATTTGAGCAAAAACCGTCCTTGTTTGAGATTTGGTCGGCTATGAGTGAGTCGGACGGCATTCGTAGCTGCGGTTAGTAATTTTGCAGAGGATAAAAACGTAATTTATCTTTGATCAAATTACATGGAAATCACACATTTTAAAGAAAATAAGTCAAATAATGCAACCATATGCTATTTTTTTTTACTAAATCGTGCATTTGAGTATAAACCGTCCTTGTTCGGCGTTGGTCGGCTATTAGTGAGTCGGACGGCATTCGTGCCTGTGGTTGGTAATTTAGCAGAGGATAAAAGCCTAAATTTTCTTTGATCAAATTGCATGAAAATTACACATTTTAAAGAAAATAGGTCAAATAATGTAACCATATGCTAATTTTTATATAAAATTATGCATTTGAGCAAATGCCGTCATTGTTTGGGTTTGGTCTTTGATCAAATTACATGAAAATCACACATTTAAAAAGAAAATTGGTCAAATAATGCAACCACATGCTAATTTCTATATAAAATTATACATTTGAGCAAAAGCCGTCATTATTTGGGTTTGGTCGGCGTTGGTTGACGTTTAGTGAGACCATAAAAGAACAAGCATAATACAGAGAAATCATTCAACAAAAACCGTTAAATTTTAAAACTACCAAAGAAGCAGTCACAAACTGCCAAAAAAAAAAGAAGTAACATACATGCGATTCATTTTTTTTTTTTTTTTTTTTTTGCTGTGTATTTGGCCATTTATTCAAAATTAAGGTTAAAGGTAAAAGTTTATAACTTTACCACTTAAGCTAAGAACATGACATAACTATATCAAAGTTGCTGTGCCTGCCTGGGACTGCCATAAAGATATGGTATGAATTTGACATGATCAATTCATATTTCTAGATATTTGTAAGGTATTCATCTATAATTTTCATTTCCAAGCTAAGTGACACTGCACTGAGTCTGATATAAAGATAAAGATTTTAACTATGTTCTATTTTATTCCTCCATTTTCTGTTAAAGTTTCCATGTACTGTGTATGTTGAATCTCTTACCTTTCTCTGTCTTTAGGAAAAACTTGAAATATTAGATGGGGAAAGGCATTTTTTTTTTTTTTTTTTTTGCACACCACACATGGGTGATAGTTCCGCCCACACTCCATGATTGAATGTCCCGCTTAATTGTAAACAAACAGACGATGCAGTTAAAACTGGTGATTGACGTAAACGCCATCTAGTGAGAGAGCCGCACAGTAAAATGTATGTGGACGATGCGGCTCTCCGTGAGCTTTCCCGTCTTGTCTTTGCCGCTGGAGCGAGGGACTGTTACGTCACGAGTGGGGTAGGGGGGATGGAGGTGGTAAAGTTAGGGGAGCAATCTCGAATAATTCGAAAGTTCACTTCACGCATATATCAATAATTTATTTGTTTCCAATTTATTTAATTCTATCTTAGTTTATAATCCAAATAATATTTCAAGAACTTCAGGTGCGAGTGTTTAGATTTGGCGCTAAAAATACTACAAGACAATCCAAGTTCGGGCAGGCACACAAACACTGTCAAAGGTACTTTTGAAATATGCAAATGAATATCAATGGCCGTGAACGTACAGGAAATCATTGAACTTGTATTCCAAACAATTACCCAAGAATGGCCGATCATTGAATATTATACCCCCAAATTTCCAGTCCCCCTCCCAACCAGGAAGCTAAATAATTGTAGTTCCCGTTTTCATACATACATGAGCAATCTGCAGAAAATTAGAGAGACGGCTAAACAAGGTTCAACATATTATAGTCATATGTCTACCAACTACGATAAATATAAAATAAACGAATAAATGAATCAATAGATAAATGAATAAATTGAAGTGCATACGCTACCAGCTACGATACAATTTGAAATGAAAAAATAAATAAATAAATTAATTAATTAATAGAAGTGCATATGGCTACCAGCTAGGATACAATATAAAACAAATATATCAACTAGTAAAAAACAAACAAACAAATTAACTTTATTTATATAAGGGCATCCACCGTTACTCAAAGAACGGAAATTCGTTGGAAATGCACCATCAAATCCAACCACGTCCGAAGGTTTCCAAGAAGGTTGTCGAAACCCCAAAGCCGGGGTTTCCAATCTTACCAAGACGACAAGAACCTTTCTGGATAATTCTGAGAGCACCATTGTAATTTTAGACATTATGAAACAGTATATGACCTTATTTTAACAGCCACGGCAATTTAGATTACTTGCACATATTATTCACATATAAAAACCAGTACAACTCAGATATTCAGTAGAAACTACTACAAGCATGAATTTTACACACTACAAAGACCTGGTGCTCGGGAGCAATAGGTTGTGAATCCCAGCCATGGGCCAAAAGCTGTGTGATCACTTAGAAATTCCATTGCAACTTTACATTCTTATAGGCACTGACTTTAGTTATGCTAAAACGTCAATATTCCCACATTTTCACTCGCACGTTCATTTGCTACAACTAATTAAATTTAAGAGTCGAGGTGTCATTTCGTACAGTAGCCGGTAGGTGGTGCATCTTAATATTTCAATAATAAAACAGATCTGGCCACTCCGAATGTTTCACGCCTACAAGATAAGGCAACGTATTATTATCCTGGTTTAATTTGACAGTCTATTCTCACCTATCACCAAAATTGACAAGAATTCCTCTAGTGTAGGCCATATGGTCTCTTGCAGTCTCCTTATTTCTTATGTTCTGTTCTTAACTCAAATACACTCGTTAGTTTTAATCACTGCCACTAGGAACTAAAAAAAAGAGGGAATCTTATTTAAAGACGCAATTAAATTGTATTATTCGAAAATTTCTACTCCGTCCAAAATAGGAAATTAAAAATGAAAATTTTATTTACACTATACTGAGTTATCTGTATCGATTCTCTACAATCATATTTACATATATACATTTCATTTATTTACTTAAATCTAATAAATCATTGAAAAATATACCGAAATGATAATTTCTGAATGAAAGATTCTTTCAACTGAACTAACACCTCCACTCGTAAAATTAATTAACTGTTTGTGCAAGTGAAAATGTGAGAGGTGGATCACCATGGTTCAAAGTATGTGCCCTTAAGTTTCCAAAGTTGCCTCGCGAGAGTTGCTACAGAGACTCAGCGTACATATTTTGGCCTACGGTCTACAAAAAGGGTTAGTTATCGGATCGAGACCTATCTGTTGGCGGACAGTCCTCATTACACTTACTTGGAAATATGGTGAGGTTTTCACACTGCCTTTGTTACGACGTAGAGTTTTTACATGATCTATTCTTGTTTACGTCAGATGATTCTATTCTCAACCAACGCCTTCACTAAGAGGACGATCTTTACTGATGTAATCCTGATGACAGTTTCGAATGTGTAACAATGGCAGCACTTCTAAATAACCGTTAAGGCTTTTTATCCTTATAAGTTATAAGTGAAACCATATCACTGTTTACACCGGTTCGAATTCTTTGTAACTGCCACAAGCGTTTTTCGTGGTGGTTACAAGGGCACCTCCGATTCATTCTAGATGGCTTTTGTAGTGTTGTAATATTTATCAACAGATTGGAAAATGGAACTCGTAATTCTTTCATGAATGAAAGAACTGCACTTCAATATTTCAAAGTGTTTGAAAATCGGTGCCATATGGAAAGATGATAAGATCAGCGGTAAGAATTAAAATCCCGTGAATGTGGTAGTGTCTCAATGAAGCCGAAGTCGTATATTCGTCTTCAGCTAAGATAGATAGACTTTATTTGGCAATAAATCAATGTACATGAAGTGCAAATAATGACAAGAACACATAGTTCGAAATAGTAAATGTAAATTGCCGAGGATAACACAAAAAGCATGAACGCTTATTTCCATTGTGGTCCTCATCAGGTAATTTTACTACATTAAGTCACACGGACCGTCATACATAAGGGGTTGAGGGGACCAGAGACACTCATGAGTAATACCAGTCAGTACACATATGACACGTAAACATTGTTATAGATTTGCTAATATTACTGAAATGTTTGTACACATAGGAACATTGAGTCCGAATATTTGAGCACCATCCAAAAGGAACCTTGCATTAATCAAAGGAACAACAAAATAATGTTAAACTGTAACAAAACAGTATGAGTGAGTACTATATCGGAGTAGTACCATTAATAATATATTGCATTTTTCTACATCTGTATCAACATGTATGAGTGAGTACTATATCAGAGTAGGACCATTAATGATATACTACAATATTCAACATCTGTAACAACATGTAGTTATAGTGAATCCTACACTGCAGCTAGGGTTACCTATTACTTAAATCTAACATTTTACCTGAATCTCAGGACGGAGTGGGCAATTACTATGAGTAGTACATTATAACCTGAAGCACCAGAGGTAGGGTACAGGGGACCAGTACTCGAATGAGTAAAACAAGGAGAATGAGGAAAGAGGTCAGATCATAACTGTTCTCGGAACCTACCTGAGGCATATGCCATATTATGACTGGCAAAACAAAGGTGGAAACCAATTTGTAAACATCAATCATTGTTATGCTTAACTAAACTTCTGAAAAAAGGGGGGGAGGTCAGAAAACAGTTATGAGTGAACGCAGATATGGATGGTATTACTCATGGATTCAGGTATCCCTCACTAAGCTAGTAGTACACAAAATCAAGGCTGTTCTCTGTCCATAGCTGAGACATATAGTAACCCTTGACTCTTTTCTTGAAGGTAACCTTGCTATTTGTCTTCTTAATGGACACAGGTAGTGAGTTCCATAGTTGAGCACCTGTGAAGTGAAAACTGTTTTTGGTGAAGGGACCTGCATGAGGTACGATAAGAGACTCTTTGACTGTTCCTGGTTCGGTTCTCAGCCGATAATGTAAAATTACAGCTCACATATGAGGGAGCAGAATTATGAATGACATTGTAAACCTGGTTTAGTTTCAGCTGCTGGACACGATATTTTACTGGTAACATTCCTACCTTGCTAAATTCTTCAATACCAATATGACTACGTTGAGGTAGGTTTAGTATGAATCTAATTATCTTATTCTGTGTAACCTGTAGCCGGGACTGGTTTTTTCTGCTCAGACTACTGTACCAAGAGCTACAAGCGTAATCGAAGTGATGTAACAGGGCTGAGACCAGAAGCTTCTTTGTTTCCAGATCAAAATTTCTGGCTTTTCTGTACAAAAAATTTGACTTTATGTGAACACTTGGAAACAATCTTATCTGTTATAGCAAGATAGGTTACTTCTTGTTTTGACTCTAAGACATTAACCCCACATCTGACCTGTACATCGCTGCGTTTCCTGAGGTTGGGTTTGGATGCGAAGACAATACTTTCCGTTTTACCGAGGTGTAAGGACAGCCTATTATCTATGAGCCAGTCCTGGACCGATGACAGTTCGACACTCAGTTTCTCCTCTACTTCAACCGGGTCCCTACCTGAGACAATTAGAGCGGAGTCGTCTGCAAATAGCAGTAACTTACAGTTCACCGCACCTGGCATGTCGTTAATATAGATCAGGAACAGCAGCGGTTCTAGAATTGAACCTTGTGGTACACCACAAGTTATCTCTCTGTCATCTGAGCGGGCTTCATTTACCTGTAAGGTAGGACTTGAACCAGCCAATATTCGCCACTCCTAATGCCTGAAGTTTTTTTAATAGAATATCATGGTCCACTGTATCAAATGCCTTTTGAAGATCCAACAAGACTAAACCCGTGTAATTACCTCTGTCGCATTCCTGTTTTATCAGATCGTAAAGGTATATTAAGCTGGTGTCTGTTGAGTAGTTCGTTCTAAAACCAGATTGCATACCGTATAGTAGATTACGTTCCCTGAGGTAGGTATCTAACTGGTTGTATACGGTACGTTCCAAGACCTTCGAAATAATACCTAGAATTGAAACAGGCCTGTAGTTACCTGCCTCAGTTTTTGCGTTTTTCTTGTAAAGAGGTGTTACCCGAGCCCTTTTCATGTCGCTTGGGATAAATCCTGAACCAATAGACAAATTTATTATGTGGGTTATTGGGGGAGTAATAATTGAGGCTCCATCCTTAACAAACCTCGCAGGAATGTCATCTAACCCTGTAGCCTTATTGGCACTTATGCTAGCCAGTAATTTAAACACTTCTTTTTGAGTGGTCTTATGCAGTTTGAAACACTTTGAGGACTTGTTCTTATAATACTCCTGAACGTACCTCAGCCCAAACTTCCCAGAACCTGTAGGGAGGGATTTAACTAGTTTTGTGGCAATGGTTGTGAAAAAGGTGTTGAAATGATTGGCTATGGTGTTCCTATCAGAGTTGAGCTCCCCGTTTATCAAGAGTCCTATCCTGTCTACTTTGTTACTAGGCTTTGTGTGAACTTCTAGGGTCTTCAGTGTTTGCCAAAGCTTCCTTGGATCGTGTTTGTTCTGGTGCACCATCTTAGTACAATAATCAGCTTTGGCTTTATCCTTCCAATAATTCACCTGATTCCTATAGTACAGAAAGCCATTATAGTCCTCCTGATTTCCACTTTTCCTAAATCTGGCAATAAATCTGTCTCTATCTCTAAGGTAATATATTGCCTTCAGTTTAAAAAAAGGATAGAATATTTGAGAATATCCATAAATAACGGATATACAAGAACAATGTAATACAAATTGTTCCGAAGCATCTAAACTCTGCGTTATCCATTTGCGAGTTTATTTCCAATATCGAAAATCAAACTTGCAACCTGGCACCGTACATCATAACATCTAAACAGTTTTTTTTATGGTGTTACTATACATTGCAGCGCGCTGAAAATTGTTTCACTCCATTACATTCATAATTTTGATTGCCTGCTGAGTTGTGTTCGTACATAAGAGTAAATAATGCCTTAGCTTTGTAAATAATACGGCATGTTAAGCCAGTGTTGCCGTCGTATGATTGTATTTTGTAAATCCCAGCTTTTGTTTGACAATATATATCGTATCCTATCCTAGCGCAAATAAATGCCCACCCATCCACCCACCCCCCATTGCAGCTGAAGAAAGCATTGTACACAAAAATGGCCAGAACTGGTTAACATATAACAGGTGCACTGGGCTGTTTTCCTCCCATATCCTACCTCTAACCTTAATGTGAATAACTAGAATATGACTTCGCTTACAGAATCATTCAGTTTTGCTATATATGATGGAAAGGTATCTTGGTACCGTATTTGGAGATTTGAAAAAAAAAAAAAAAATCAACCGAAGTAGTTTTCACTCAAACGAACTCAACTGTCGACGCTGGTGAAGCCCCAGCTTAGCATAAACTCTGTAAAATACACTTTCCAAGAGAAAGACGAGGAAAACAGTGGGGTTGATAAAAGTATATACGGATATGAGGGTGAGGAAACGAAATGAATAAGTGAGAGGGTAAGAGGGAGGAGTGCGATGATAGAAGATGAATAAGTGAGGTGGGATGAAAGGGGGAAGGGTAAGGGAGAGGGAGAAAGATAGCGGGAGTGGAGATTGGAGAAAGGAAGGCGCGAGGATGCTAGAGCGATATAGAGGCAGTCGAAAGCAAAAGGTTAATGGAGACGCAAAAAGAAAACATTTATCCTTTCTCCACCAGGTCTCTTCGTCGATTTCGGGTTGTTGTATTGTATTTGGTTTCCGATAATTTACCAGTACCTATCCAAGGCTGTATCCAGGTTTTAAAGTGAGAGGGAGCGAACACAAAAAAGGCGCTGCGACACCAAACACATTTTAAATAACTTACATACATACATATACCAAGGCTTTTTCCCCCTTACAAGGGGGGTAGCCAAAAAGAAAAAGGCACAAAATCATTCCCACCCATTCCATCCCTGAATACACTCCACACCCCTCCACCCTCCCTCCCATCTTAGCACCTCCTGAATGACGGGTCATCCCTGCACCTTGTCCACTGCCCTGGGTCAGAAGCAGTGTCGCAAGACACAGCACATCCACAGCAAGGCCGCTTCATTAAATCGGCGACCCCCCCTCTCCGTCCCCCCATTGCATAAAATGAGAGGACGGGGAGAAATCCCTTCGGGCTGCGTCAAATTTTGCTCACACACACTACCTCACCCCCCATCCATCCGCCCATTCCACCTCATGCAATCACAACATCATCCATATACAACCATTCTCCATTCACCCCTGTCTTCTGTCCTCTCCCGTCCTTCCTCAACAGACATTCCCCTCTTCCCCAAAGCCCCCTTCACCCCATCCATCCACCTCATTGTACAAAATATTATTCACATATACTCCCTCAACCCCCCACCCACTCCCTTCCATGCATCACAGCATCATCCATACACAACCATTCTCCACTCACCCCTATCTTCTGTCTTCTCACTTCCTTCCTCATCAGACATTCCCCTCTTTTCCAATGCCCCTTTTACTCCATCCATCTATTTCATCCTCGGTCGCCCCCTCATGCTCACTTCCCACACTTTTTACTAATTTTTCTACACTCATTCTTTCCATGTGTCCAAAACAGGCCCGTGCAGAGGGGGGGGGGGTGCCCCAAAAGTGCCCTTCACAAAAATATATAAAAATGAATGAAAAATGATTTCTCACAGGCTTTTTCCATTTTCTTACAATTCAGAATTTATAGTGCTGCACCCTACCGGACAGTTGCCAAATACGAATAATCAAAAGAGTGAAGTGCCCAATTTCCAGCCCATTGCAATGTCTGTGCACATTACTGGTCCAAACCATCCTAATATTCTTTCATCAACCCTATCTCACAACTCCCTTGTCACCTTCGCCTCTCACTCTAACCTAGTAACCCCTACCATGTTTCTCAAACATTTCATCTCAAACACATTTAAACTTTTCGCCTCTTGCTCCATGTTTCTGCCCCCATTCAATGCTGTCGGCACAATCACCCTTTCATACAATCTCCTCTTGGCATCCACTCCCAAATGTCTATTTCTCATTATAGTTTTTAATCCCCCAAGGTATTTACGTGCTTCTCTCAACCTACATTCTACCTCCACCACTCCCTTTTCCGCTACATTCGCCAAGCATATAAAGCTATCCACTTCCTCCAGTCTCTCCCTTAATACTCACCTCCAATTTGCTGCCACCCTTGCACATCTCATCACCTTATTTTTTACCCACATTTAACCTCAACTTCCTTCTTTCACACACCTTCCGAAATTCTGTCACTAACTTCCTTAATTCCTCCTCTGATCCTGCTACAAGCAGTGTCGTCAGAAAACAACAACTGGCTTGTCTCCCATTTTCTTTAATCATCTCCATTCCCTGGCTCACCCTTGCATTTACCTCTTGCACCACCCCCATCCATGTATAAATTGAACAGCCAAGGCAACATGATACATCCCTGGCAAAGACTCACCTTTACCTCAGAGCACTTACTCTCTCCATTTCTAATTCTGACATAGGCTCTACTGATGATGATGATGATGATATAGTTTAACGTCACAAACTCCCCCTATCAGAAGGCTAGGACAGTGGCCCTCACAAAGGACTTTGTAGCATGGAATTTAATGGTTCAACTTCGCCGGTGGCAGGATTCGAACTGCCATCCCCTCGACCTTCGCCGCAAGTAACGACGCCCTAACCCACTCAGCCAGCTCTTAAGATTTCCTCTTATCCCATATATCTGCAATACCTCCGACAGTGCCTTCCTGTCTACCCTGTCATAAGCCTTTTCCAAATCCATAAAGGCCCTCAAAAAAATCCTTACCTTTTCCTACAGCTTTCTTACACTGCCTTACCATAAAAATCTGATCCATGCAACCCCTACCTATCCTAAACCCACACTGTTCCTCACAATTACTCCCTCTGTTCCTCTCCCACTCCTCTCAATCAAAACTCTCCCACAAGCCTGGGAACTACTTCATAAATTGATCCCTTTGAAACTACTACAATCATGTTTGTCCCCTTTTCCCTTGTAAAACTTAAATATACAGGTACTCCTCCATTCTCTTTTAAACAAACATTAAACAACCCCACCAGCCAATCCATCACTATACCTTCCTTTTTTTATACACTTCACATGACACCCATCTAACCCAGGTACCTTGTCTGCTCTCATCATTTTGAAAACTGCTTTTGCCTCATTTTTCCTAATTCATCACTGTCATTTTCTTAGCACTTCCCACTGCAACTACCTTTCCCTCCCTACCCTCCACATTTAGCAACTCCCTAAAATACTCTGCCCATCTTCCTCTTACTGCCATCTCTTCCATTATACATACACACACAAATTATATATATATACACATACACATATATGTATATACACACAAGCATATATATACATACACACACGTGTATACATATACTGTATATATATATATATATAGTGGATTTAACTAATGCTGATAATTTCACTTATCCTTTAAAACTGTGAATATCGTTACAAATGTCCTATTTCATATGTACTTTAATTGCCCAGTGGTGGGCATGAACAAGTGTTAATTCATTAATGTCATATCTTTCTTGTTAACATGTTAATCCATAATCATTTCATCAGTCATTTTGAATTGTCACATTGATAGTTATAGTGACTAAAATTATACAGCTTTGGACCATGGACAATATGGAGTGATCTTACTGTAGACCATAGTGACAACATCTCAGTCAAGTACGCTGCAATAATGTATTCCTTTTGTCTCGGTTCTATGCAAGATTGAAGCCAGCCAGGACATGCTGGACAGTCAGTAAATTGTTGTACCTAGTCGGTAATGTTGATGAGGATGCATTACAAATCAGAGCTGCTGCAGAACACCTAACTGTATCTTAGGTTTGTGTTCTACAGGAAAATAGAGGGTAATGATTACATCTTTTAATGTAAAGTCTGCCTGCACAAGCAGTAGAAAGATTATAGCCTAGAAAAGTAGCAACAACGTTAAGAGCCACTCCAACAAGTATCCTGTCAATTACAAAGGTGGAGGAAGCTTGCAAAGCAGCATCAGATTGCGATGACAATGGGCATTTCTCCAGCGGCAGAACCACTCCATCTGCTGGCTGCAAGCTAGTCAAGGAACCTTATTAGCTTGTCTATTGGCCAATACTTTCATATAGTATCACTGGTTCTGGCATCTACCAGGCTTGTGCGGACTTGTCAACTTTGCCGTCTAGGGCATGTGCCCCTTGCAAATGAGCCTTTGGCTCAGAAGTATCTTAAGGTCCTGAATCAATTTAAATTTATTCACTCCAAATGTCCTTGAGGTGAATAATCATTGAGTCATGAGGGGCAACTAGTGAATTAATGGAAATGGCAGAATTACCAGACTAACAGCTATTGTATGTGATCAATGGTTAACGAATCAACATTTTGCATTAACTTGATCACTACTGCAATACCCAGTATTTACTGTCTTCATGCTGGGTAATTACTTTTTGTTGTCTCTTCTCACTCTGTGTGGGGGTAATGACTAAGTTTTATGCAGTCTTGGGGACTTGCATAACACTCCCGTGGACCAGATTCACATGTCACTTTTTTATACTTGGAAACTAACCTCTACTCCAAAAAGAATGCTATTCACTTATAATTTCTACTACCCCTCCTTACATGTGACCTTCATCATCTATGAATCCACTTCAGGATACAGACCCCAAGGACAGCAGCACTGGTTACTGTTGACAAAAAATATTGAATATGTCTCAGAAGCAGGAGACAATAGGTATTTTGCGTACATAGTTGGGCGCAAAAAAATAATGCACACTCATACATACATATACCAAGGCTTTTTCCCCCTTTCAAGGGAGGTAGCCAAAAAGGGAAAGGCATAAAAACACTCCCACCCATTTCATCCCTAAATACACTCCACACCCCTCCCACCCTCCCTCTCATCTGAGCACCTCCTGGATGACGGGTCATCCCTGCACCTTGCCCACCGCCCTGGGTCAGAAGCAGTGTCGCAAGACACAGCACATCCACAGCAAGGCCGCTTCATTTAATCAGCGACCCCCCCTCTCCGTCCCCCCTTGCATATAAGGCGAGGACGGGGAGAAATCCCTTCGGGCTGCGTCAAAATTTACTCACACACACTACCCCACCCCCCCGCCCATTCCACCTCATGCAATCACAACAACATCCACATACAACCATTCTCCATTCACCCCTGTCTTCCGTCCTCTCCCTTCCTTCCTCAACAGACATTCCCCTCTTCCCCAAAGCCCCCTTCACCCCATCCATCCACCTCATCCTAGGACGTCCCCTCATGTTCACTCCCTCCACATCTGCCTTCCATACCTCTTTTACTAGTCTTTCTTCACTCATTCTTTCCATGTGTCCAAACCATCCTAATATTCTTTCATCAACCCTATCTCCCAGCTCCTTTTTCACCCCTGTTCTCCTCCTCACCTCCTCATTTCTCACTCTATCCAGCCTAGTAACCCCCACCATACTTCTCAGACACCTCATCTCAAACACATTCAAACTCCTTCTCTCTTCTTCTCTTATGTTCCACGTTTCTGCCCCATACAGTGCTGTTGGCACAATCACTCCTTCATACAGTCTCCTCTTCGCATCCATTCGTAAATGTCTATTCCTCATGAAAAAATAAATGAATTAGATGAAAATAGTAACACAATATCCTCATGATCACATGATGAACTGGAAGTTGCAACTCACTGACACTGTCCAACATCACAAGATACCAATACTGTAACCCAGAACTGTTCAATAAATTTGCTGTCCCAGGCCTCTCTTGCAGGAGACCCACAGCTCCCAGGTACCAATGGCTACCAGATTGGTTAAAAGTCAATCATGTTAGAAAAATTGTATTGTTGTCTGGGCATGGCTAGGGTGGGACAGTGTAATATGAAGTGTGTTTTATGCATGATGGTTCCATCTGGAGCAGTTTGTTTCTGCAGCTTAGACTAATCTGTTTGTATTGTCTTAGGGCTGGATAGTGACCTGAACACATTCATACAAGTGTGATTCTTGCTTCTCCTGAGAGGAATTTTTCTGAGGCAAATGTCTTTGTTACTCAAGTGCGAATGTGTTTTGCAGTGTTGGAGGAAGATTGTTGATGTTTGAGTAGTGTTACTGGTGTGGTTTTATGTTTCATTCAGTTGGTTGTGTATGTGTGATGTAATGAGTATAACAAAGCCCTGGATCAGTCAATCAATTCATCACCCTAGGTCTCTCTTGATAGTGACAGATATAGCCCTACTCTTACACAAGCAAGTCATGCTTCTTCATGGAAACACGTGTGAGAGGTCTGGAAAAAAGCTGCTGGCCGCTGTTGGGTTGCAGGTTTCCGGTCAGAAAAAATCAAGCGAACGTGAGATTGAAAGTTTGTGCCAAGTTTCCTATGGTTGTGGGGTGTTCCCTATCTACCTACATACCAAGAGGTTTTCCCCCCCCTTATTTATAGGGGAGGTAACCAAGTCAAAGGCACATACCTACTCCCACCCATTCCATTCCTGTCCATTACCCTTCCCCCCTCCCTCTCATCTTAGCTCCTCCTGGATGACAGGTATGTATCCCACCCACTGCCCTGGGTCAGAAGCAATATAGCAAGACACAGTACATCCACAGCGAGGCTGGTTCACTTCATCAGCAACCCCACACCTCCCTGTCCCCTCATGCTGAAAAAAACAACATTCCCAACATCCGTTTAAAAAAGGATGTTCCCAACATTGGTTAAAAAAGGGGTGACGGTAGAAATAATACAATTGTTATATAACATAAAAAAGATTTATACTTCAATAACATTAATGTATCACATGACACTAAAATTTACAAGACTATTCCTCTGTCAAAGGGCTCATGAAATGATAATAATATTAATGATAATGATAATAATACATTACATCTGCCTACACCAAAAAAAGGTGTATGGCTCTTACAATGGGCCAAGAGCAGGGAGGGGGGAGGGAGGGATTGAATGAGATGAAAGTAGAGGCATGTTAGAAATCAAGCAGAACCTGCTCGAAAGACGGGGCAGTAGGGATCAACAGTATGAATTAATCAATTATTAATTTGAAAAAAAAAAAAAAGGGGGATGGGGGTTTGTGACGCTTCGAGTCAAAATAATAAATAATAAAATTAATATTTTCATTGCCAACATAAATTACATGAAAAAATTAGATGTACCTATACAAAAGTAATAAAAAAATCAAAAGCAAATACAAGAATTTGTACATTGCTTCATATTTACAATACAAAAAATATCAAAATATTCTGAAGAACACAGGGCCTGTCATACCTATGATGGACTACCTAACCTAACCAAATACACGGATTATAAAACAAGAGGTTTCAGGCATGTTGGCCTTGATTACCAACCAGGGCACTGAAAAAGGGAAAGGGGGAGGGAGATGAACATTGAATTGGTAAAGACCTGGGATGGCAGATAAGACAGACGCAAACATGGGGCACCAAATTGAGAATAATGTATTTGTCTGGCCTATCCAAATATTTTCTATATCTTAGCTAAAACCTATACAAAAATGTTTTTTGGCAATGCTTAATACAAATAAATAAATCATAATTTATATATGATACATTTTACATAAACTGAAAAATTAGATGGCTTTTGTGATGCCATAAGTTAAAAATCTCTTTCGTCACTTCTTGTTCATGACAATGGTATTAACCGAATCACAGGTATAGAAACACCAATTTACATGAAAGGAAATTAACACAATTTAAAATATAAACATTTTAGTTTTGTGTCCTTCAGAGTATGAAACTTCTGGTCTTCTATATAAAATCCTGAAACACTAAACCGCTTCAGTATGGTCCTTTATTTTCTGACTGCATAAATTACCTATGGTAGGCCCTTGTTCCAAACGATATCATAGTGTATAAAGCAGTAAACATTAGACAGGGGACAAGGAGAAACGAGTATTTTCCCCACATAGTATAGAAAGAAAAATATATATATGTATTAAAAAAAATAATAAATAAATAAATGACAACAGGATGAAACCATGACCAAATAGATTGGGAAACACAATGGCAGCAGTGTCGGACGAAGGAGGCGGCAAACACTGGCCTTCGTGTGGCTTCCAGTAGGTGAAGAAAAGAAGGCTTGCGGTCCAGGTGGCTGAGGGGAGGGTCAGGTAGACACTGGAGTGGTGGGGTCCACACCTCCCAGACACAAACAGTGGAGTGCTCACAGCCTAAATTGCGACTCCTTCCAGCCACAAATAGGTGTGACACCGAGATGTCCCATTTGCCAGAGATGAGATGGGGGAGATGGTGGCAGACACGATATATTAAGAGGACACGAACGTGCTGCCTGCCAACCTGACACTCACCTTGCCGAGGGCCGCCTCCCCGCCAGGCCATCTGCCTTGTGCCACTCCTTGCGCTGTAACGCCGTGCATCCAGTGAGCAACACCAACACTATTTACATTTGTACATTTGGTAGCTTGGTAAGTTATTATTACGGTAGTTATTTAATCTTTATTACTACAACGCTAAAGAGAAAAAGTAACTATCATCTGCAGTCCGATCCTTCTTCATATGGTCTGAGCGTGGGGTGGAGGGTGGAGGAGGCACCAAACATGGTGCTGGGCATGGCAGGGGCCAGGCTGGTCACTGGGCCAGCACCCAGTTGTGACGGGTCCCCAAGGCCTCCTTGACCCTCAAGACGCTTGTACGCCTCATGGTCAACCTGAGGGCCAAAAGGATGATAGCTAAGGGGTGGGGGTCCATAACCTGATGGACCATGAGGAAGCAGTCCGGGGCCAAAGCCCGAAGGTGCAAGTCCCCCTCCGGCCACGTCACACGTGAGGGACGGTAACTGGCTAGAAACACCTCCACTCACTTGGTATGGTGGTTGAAGCAGATCTCCCAAAGTATGGGTGGAGGGTTGTGGGGCAGCCGCCTGTTGTGCTGACGTGTGCGAGAGAGATGGGGGAGGTGCAGATGACGACTGAGTGCTACTACAAGTAAATTGTGAGCCGACCGGAGACAGTAGAGGGACAGACTCATGCAACGATGGGTGCTGGTTGTACGAGTTATAAGACTGGTGTGAAGGAGGGGGAGCTGGAGGTGGCTGAACTGACATAGATGAGTCTTCAGGACTGGTATTAAGTGGCAACTTGGGAGACTCTGTATGCTGCAGCAACTTTTGAGAAGGTTGAAACGATGGATGATGTTGAGTCTGCTGTGAGTCATGTGACTGTCCTATTGGTCCAGCATGAGGGAGCCCTGCTGATGGCTGATTGGTGACTGATGGTCTAAAGGTTGGTTGCACCGTGTGTTGCTGTGCCAATGGCCCTAGTTCTCCCATTGATTGGCCTAATAAGGACTGTCCAGTATGGGAATGTGGTGTGTGTTCTGGGGTTTGTTCGGATTCTGGGTGGTCTTCATCTAAGTCATCTAATTCTGGGTGTCCTACTGAAAGAGAATCTGGCTCCGATACCTGCCCCTGCCCCGGCGTGGTGGGCCGAGACAATGGCTGCGGTAGCTCCTCTGCTGCTGCTGTTGTAATTGTTGGTGGCGGTGGTAGCATTGACTGTTGTGGTGGTACCGATTGTGTAGGTGGTGATGCTGATACTGTTGATGGCGAATGATCTATATGCGGATCTGCAGGAGGAGGCTGCCCATGAGGAGGACCAGGACCATGATCCAAAGGTGTTGGGGGAGCCTCAGGAGTATTCGATGAAGTCACATAGCCATCCTGTCTACGGGACAGTTTAATTTTGAGAGGAACCTTGGAACTGCTACATGAAGACTCCACCTTTGGCTTCTCGTCTGCAGCCTCGCTCTTCTTGTCCATGCTTTCACTCTTAGGAATGCCCGTCAGAGACAGCTTGATTTTAAGAGAATGTGGCGGCGTGGCATTGTTGTCTAGCTTATCTTCTAGCATGCTTTCAGAGTCATTTTTGATATTACCACTTGCATTGGGTCCTTTGCTCTTGCTGCCACCTAATCTGATGACGAGTTTTGGCGCATTGGAATTATCACCTTTAATTATTTTTATGTCATGCTTGTCCTCTGCAGATACGAAACCATCCTTGTTTTCTGGACCACTCACACTGGCACTGTCTTCCAATCTTAACTTTCTCTTTTTAACTCTCTTCTCTGTATCGTTCCCCTTTCTACTCCCTTTGTCAAAGTTAGCCATAATCATTTCTCTATACTTGAGGCTGTCATTCATGATTTTGATCATGGGATCTTCTTCAGCTAACCGTTTTTTAGGCGGCCGGTGCCCTTTGTTGATGTCTTTTGTGTCTACAGGTGCAGTGGTTACCGTGGTCACTTCACTACCCTTTTTACCCACACTGATTCGAAGTTTTGGATGAGGCTTGGCATTAGTAACTTCTTTACTGTCTTGTCCCTTCCCATCTTTGCTCGTCCTTTGTCTCTTCCTTGAGGCAGCATCACTAACCACTTCCTCTGGATGCTTCCCCACACCCACCTCTTCCGTCATAGTCCAGTCGAGATTTCGCAATTCACGCGGCTGTCTCTTTCTTCTTCCCCCACTGGCTCCACTCGATCCAGTATCATCTTGTGTGTACATTTTGTAGTCTTCACGAGTGGGTATAGAGGTCATGGATGCCACTGCCTTGGGAATGGTAATAACGGTACGAGGCTGCTGTTGGGGAGGTGGCTTTGGAGTGTTGGCCACTGCACTCACTTCAGTCGGTTCTGTATTCATGTCCTGGTTCCAGTACTGCCGAATGAGTTCCTTCTTTCTCATTCTTCTTAATGTGGAGGTGGTGGTGGGCGTGATGGAAACACTCATCCTGTCAACAGGTGGAACAGTGTTGTTGGTACTGGAATAGGACTTTGCATATGGGCCCTTGATCTTCAGGCGCAACTGGTTGGTCTTGTCATCCAGTCCTGTTTGTGAGGTATTGCTTTGAGATGCATTTGCAAGTTCAGCAGCTGAGGCTGTGAAAGAAAGGCTTCCCTCAGCTGCCGGCAAATTATCCGCATCTGCCCCACCAGAATGAGACAACTGGGATTCGGGACAGGTGGCCACATCCTCCACAGGAGTGAAGGTCTCACTTTTGCTATCTGGCACTTTGTTGTCGACATCTTTGGATTCAACACTATTAGAGGGCGGGGGACTAGGGTCATGCACACTACTACGTAACTTGGAATTTTGCATATCCAAATAATTTTTTATAATTTCAGACACTGCGTTATTATCTTCGGATACTTTTTCAATTTTCTCCTTCTCTTTGTCCTTATCCCTAACTTTAGTTTTCTTATCCTTGCTAGCTTTTCTTGGTGCCTCACGAGACTCAGGTACATATGTGGGAGTGACAGACTGCTGCGGAGTCTGTTGAGAATCCACAGACTGTCGTTTCTCACGAAGCATCCGAAGATCAACCAGAGTATTATTGGCAGGACCTTCATCTCCAAATTCATCAGGATCAAGGTCATAAACAGTGCCAACAAGCCCTTTCGGTACAGTGATGGATTTTGATGCATTGAACCTACTTTTTCCTCTTCCTACCCCTCGCCATCTCCCTGCTTTGCCCACAAGAGCCCGACTCACCTTCGGCAATCTCTTTTTGTCTTTAGTCTTGCCACTATCTTTGCAAGTCCATCTTGGGGATGAGGCTTGGGATCTTGGCGACTTTTTCTCCTGTGTCCGTTGTGCTTTTGCCTCCGGCATGTATATAGGAACTCTTTTGGGTGTGGTTTCTGTGTCCTTTGGTGGGATGGGCTCTGAACCCTCATCTGGCTTTGTATCTGGAGGACCTTCAGTGCCAGAATTAAAGGGTGACTCCTTGTGACAGTGTATACTACTAAAGGAGGCTGGGGTGGCAGGACTTGTTATGGATGAGTGTGGAGACTTGCTGGATATAGTATGGCTAGAGGTGGTCTTGCTAGTGGCCATACTAGACGCCGTCACCGTCACTGACCCACTCGGAGTACTTCGACTAGGACTAGAAACTTGTGGTCCTTGTGAAGGTGTTGAACTTGCATGAGAAACTGTACTTGGGGGAGCAGCACTGTCGGGCAAGCTTATAGGTGGCTGACTTAACCTTGATAAAACAGTTGCAGGAGTAGGTACTGGAGTAGATTGTGTAGTCTTGGCTGTAGTATCTGAATGAGAAGATGCTATGGTTGACACAGCCGGCAAAGACAAAGCAGGGCTAACAACGGGTTGGGATACTTTGCTTACCACTGTGGTGGGGGAAGTTTGGGCTTGACTAACTCTTACTGAGGTGGTCGGGGGCAATGGTGCTGGGCTCACCTTGCTGACAGCCGTGGTAGGTGAAGACTGACACAAGGCAACTTTGCTGAGCACTGTACTGGGAGAGCTAAGGGGCTGAGATGATTTATTTGTGACTGAAGTTGGGGAAGGAGTTGGTACCGATACTCTCCCCAGAGGTGTGGGGGGAGACGGAGTGGGCTGAGTAACTCTGCTCACACTTGAAAAACCACTTGGAGAAGAAAGGGGCTGGGTGACCTTGCCATGACCTTGCCGAGGCTGTGACTTGTTTCCAGGAATATCTGGAGTAGGTGGTCTGTCATTCTGAGACACAGGTATTCTTGGTAGATCCTGTGAGGGTATGGATTTGGAGCAAGTTTGTTCTTCATGGGATTTTGGCTGCAAAGGAAACTGCAGGTTAGGCACATCAGAAGCATTTGCCTGCTGCTGCATTAATTGAGCCAAGGGACCAGAGTAGATACCAGCTTCTATGTACTGACGCAGCTGTATCTGCTGCGTAATGGGGTCTGGGGGAGGATACATAGCATGAGGACTGAGCATGTTGAACTGGCTGAAGGATAAAGAGCGCTGAGGATCAGGAAACAGACTTCTTGGTGGGTCCAGGAGGGACATACTTGGCAGACTCAAGCCTGGCCCTCTGAGGAGCGGAATGTGGGAGGGTTGGGACACAGAAGGATTTGAGTCAAGTTTATGTTCATTGTGTGCTGCGGGCGGTGGGGGGCTCTTCACCCACTGCCCGCGCCACTCTTCTTTGAAGCTGATGGTTGAGGCTGTGGTGCTAGAGGAGGATGTGGTAATACAGATGGGTTGTGAAGAGACAATGGTTGGTGTGGAGGTGGTTGGAGCTGTGATTGTGGAGGGAGCTGTAGAAGTACTGGGAGTTGTATTTGTGGTGGGGGCTGTAGTGGAGGGAGCAGTGGTTGTGGTCGGAGGTGTGAGGGCTCTGGACACCTCCGACCACACGGTCTCCTCTCCAAAACGAGAAGTCTTGCCTGGGGACGCAGCTGCAGCAGAAGACACAACAGGTGCAGTAGCTGCTATCAACTCAGGCCGCAACTCTGCTTGTCGCTTCACCACATCAATAACATCCTCGAGGTTTTTCCGTCGGTTGGGAGACACCAGTTTGTGTACACTTGGTTTGTTGTCCACTGGGCTTACCTGGGGCACTGGGGTGGTGGCTTTACTTTGGTCTGAGTCCAAATAGGGCTCGTCCAAAACACTGCAGTTCACTGTACTATTCACACTAAGCATATCATTACCAATGTTTTGTGATCTATCTACAGTTGTAGGAGTAGTTATTGCACTCTTATAACCACTATCTCTCGGTTGTTCGACCCGAGTCTCTTTGGAGCAACACTCCTCATCACTATCACCTATTTTCACCTTTTTGGGTTCAGGTTCAGTATCTGATGTCTCAATGATATCGTCTAATCTCTCCACTCTTAGTTCCTCATCAACACTAGTAATGAGACCTGTTTTCTTTGGACTCTCCTTTTTGTCACTGGTTTCACTTATCTCACTCACTGCCTCCTTCTTTTCTGGGGAGGCGGGGAGCTGCTCGCGGATGGGGCTGGATCTCTCTTGCTGGCTGCTGTCCTCTGGGGGCGCTCTGGGGGACTTGAGTGAGTCCTCAAGCTGTACCCCTCCTCCAGGACTGGGGGGCTCAACTCCAGCCGAGGTTTCTTCGAGGGTGACTGGAGACTGTTCTCTCTCTCCTCTTCGTCCTCCAGGTGATGCATTAGAGTCACCTGGAGTGTCTTTCGAGGAGATGTGACCAGATAAAGTTCTCTGTCTGCACTCAGTCCCACTTTGACGTAATCTCGACTCCAGTTGAGCCTCTGGTGCTGCGGCGGTGGGGCTGGCACTCGCCTCCTCGGACATTCTGGATTCACTTCTCTCAGTAACCGGCGGCTGAAACCCATGTTCAGGCCGCCCTTCGGAAGTTTTAAGCTTCTTATCTGGGGCCTTCCTATAGGTTTCAGCGGCTGGTTCCTGATTTTCGTGCTCACTCTCTTTGTCACTCTCGGCTAACGGGAGGTCCTTGACACTGTCCACTTTTTCACCCGATTCCTTTTCTGCGGCATTATCAGTTGTTGCATCTTCTCTACCAGAGTCCTCCTCCTTAGTGAATGTGTCATCTCCTCCTGGGGTTGGTGGTCTATCGTAATCGTCCTCATTTTCTGAGGAGCTCTGATAGGGTCTGACGAACATTTCACCACGAAGAGGCGATTTACCTTCTTCATCCAAAGGAACCTCTTCCTTGGCTGGAGGTTCTTTTGGTTTCTTTGGAATAACAGGAGCTTCATCTTCACTCTCAGAAAATATGGATCTTAATAGTTTCTCTTTCTGGTTTTGAGTGCTAGTTGTTTCAGACTCACTATTTGACTCGGAATCGCTGATGGTAGGCTGAGAGGGTTGCCTAGTTCCACGTGGCGATCTGGGTTTAGCTTTTGTCCCAGTTTTTGCATCTGTTCTTGAGATTCTTTTGGATTTGTTGGACACCGTCACAGGCGTCTCTGCTTCCTCTGTAGGACCTGTTGTCGCTGTGGTACCCTTAGAATTGCCGCCCTTGAGGTTTTCAGCAGCCTTCTTGGCTGCTTGCCTCATGGGAACATACGGAAGTATCTCTGGTGGCTCAAACATGTTCTTCTTCGGTAGTTCTGGAGTCTCAGATCTTGAATCTTCCGCAACTTTCTCTTTTCCTTTGCTCCTGCGACCTCTAGCTGTCGGAGTCTTCTTCTCCTCAGGTGCTTCAGGGGGTTCTTCTTCCTTTGACTCTTTAATATCCTTTGCAGGCTTTTTGCTTTCAGGTGAAGTTTCTGTGGTGGAAGGTGGTGGCGCTCCTGCTGGGACAGCAGAGCCAGTGTTCTGACTAGTGATGCGCTCAGATGCTTTCTTGGCAGCCTTCCTTTGCGGCACAAAGAGACTGAGGTCAGCAGACGATTCCCCATCATCTCTGGTCTTGGCTACATTTGTGCTTTTATTGGGATCCTTTTCCGTGTCGCTTTCTTCCACTTTGACGGGCTCACTTTTCTTGTTCTTGTCCGTTACTGCCACTTTCTTGGTTACTTTGGCATTCTTTGTGATCTTCTTTTTGCTCATTCTTTCTGCCTTTGCTGCGATCTTGGGAGCAAATTCTTTCATAGCTGCCTTGGTCTTGACCACAGCATGGTTCTGTGAATCAACACTGTTGTCTTGGTTATCATCACTGCCAGAGGCTTCACTTTCGGTGAAAATACCATCCCCTTTCTTTTCCTGTTTCTTTGAGCCTTGCTTAGACCCCTTGTCTTCGTTTTCAGAACTGGAGTCTGTCCTATAATTAACATCATATATATCCACCTTTTGACTACTTGGATCATCACTTTTCTCACTTTCTTCACTCGTAAGTTTGTAAGTTGGCGTGGGGAGGTCGTCATCATCACTGACTTCCACTTTTGGCAAAACAGGAGGGGTGGACGATGGCACAGTTGCTGTCACTACAGCTTGAGGTCTCCCTACAGAGTTCCTTGCACCTCTTCCTCTGCCTCTTGCCCTCCCTCCTTTCACAGTGGGGGCAGGTTTTGTTACCACTTCATCGTCACTGCTAACACTAGTGTCCAACTTTGATGGTGTAATCTTTCTTTTCCCTCTCCCCTTCCCAGCACGATGAGATCTAGCTTTGTTAACTGGCTCCGCTTCTTCGTCAGTACTGTCATGGGCAGGTTTGGTGGGCTTCACTTCCACTGACGTAGTTTCAGGAACTTCTGGCTCCTTCTTGGGGGTTTCGCCCTTGAACAGGGCATCAAACTCTTTGGTGCCCTTTTCGTCTTCACTACTAGGAGGTTCAACCTTGTCACGGACTGCAGGACCTCCTCTCCCTCTGACACCCCGTCCTCTCCCAGTACCACGTTTCACTCTCCCAACCCTTCCTCTTGATGGCTTTGGAGGAGTCACTTCCACTTTTGGTTTGTCCTCGTCACTCGTGTCAACCACAGGTAATTTACTCTCCATGCTGACTGTTTCTGGAACTGTTTTTCCTTTATGATTTTCTTTGTTCATAGCCTCATCCTCACTACTCGTAAACACTGATTCGATTTTTGGGTTCCTCCATCTTGTCGAACCTATGGAGGACTCTGTGTCACTTGCACTCGTACTGCCATACCTAGAACTAGATCGTGACCGTCTCTGTTCAGCACCATTAAGATAATTCTTTTTGTATGGATTGGGCGGTTTAATAAGCCCATTGATGTCCTTCTTCTTTTCTTCCTTCTTTTCTTTCTCCTTCAAGGTCCCCGCGATCCTTGCTCGTATCTTTTCAAACTGCTTGATGCTATGCTTGGGAGCATCGGCATGCGAGAAGAGTCGGTCATACACCGAGGGACCATGGTTAGCCTGCTTTACTGCATCTAATTCCAGCGGCGACAAGGTCAAGTTCTCTGCTGTTAAGAGAGCTACCTGCTTGGAGAATGTCTGTTCTCTCGTCTTCAAGAAAGACCGAGAAATCTTTTCTCTGCGACTCACCATGTAACACAAGTTTCGGACCTGCAATGTAAGAGAAAACCATTAGCTTTGAATGGACATAACATTTATCTTAATATACACACATCTCTATCTATTTATATGTCAAGGGCTTCCCCCTTATATGTCATATCTGTCTCCTGCCCAATGCCCTAATGCCTGGGTCAAAAGCAATGGAGCAAGACACAACACATCCACAGCAAGGCCACTTCATTTAATCAGTAACCCCCCACCCCCTGTCTCTTCATGCAGAGACACTGAAGACAGGGAGAGATCCCTTCGGGCTGCATCAAAATATCATTCACACAGAACCACTCCCTAACTACCCCCATCCCCCAACAACTCCCTTCCATGCATCACAACCTCATCCATACACAACCATTCTCCATTCACCCCTATCTTCTGTCCTCTCCCTTCCTTCCTCAACAAACATCCCCCTTTCTTAATGCCCCTTTTACCCAATCCATCTTATCCTTGGTTACTCCTACACAACTAAAACCCATTTCACCACACCTTCCCTCTTAACATCTATTATTTGAAATGAGAAAATCTTTAAATTACATGTCTGTATAATTAACAAAATCCCTCATGTAAAATAAGAGCCTACTGTACATAGAAGTACATACATACACCAAAGACTTTTCCCCCCCTTACAAAATCAGAAGGCATAATAGAAAACAAAATATGAAAACATACCTCTATAATTTGTTGTTATGAATTCTACAAGTATGGGCAAAACATTTCAAAATGGCCTGTAACCACCAACTTACCCGTTCTAAGTACTGTCTGAGCTGTACAAACATTTTCATTCTTTCTATGTCCTGTTCTTGTTGGTGAGACAACACATCTATCTCTTCACTTCTTGGTGTCAGAAGGGGCTTGTTGAAACCAGCCTAAAAACAAAAACCTTTCTGTTAAGTCTGTTTCAAGCACTTCACATTATACAACTCATCTGCCTTTTTTTCTTATTTTTTTCTTTAATAATTCTTATGACACAAGTTAAGCTGAATTTCATTTTGCTTATATAAATACACGAGAACAATTACCCTTCTCTTCAATTTCCAGTAATTAAAAATAGTCTCTGTGGTCTCCAGGTCAATGTCAAGATAGTTGGACGTATCGAGGACCTCGACATGCTTGTAAAACTCGGACTCAATTTGTCGCAGCTTAGCAGCACGAGCTTGGTTCTTCTGCTCCGATGTTAGATCTTTCTTCTTCTTTGGTGCCCCCTCTTCGACATCACTTTCCCCATCACTTCGGTCCTTTTTACTGGGTTTACTATGCTTCTCGCAGTATGACTGGAACATCACAATAAAATCAATTACCAAGGAAATTATGTCATCTATTAACAAATTATCTACTATTTTTCTTTAAACTTTACTTGATGACTAACAAATTAGAAAGAAGAAGAAGAAGAAGAAGAAGAAGAAGAAGAAACACTATGGATCTTGTAATTTACATTTCTCTCTTAATCTAAGCCAGGATTATATTCCCCAAGACAAAGACTAAAAACTTACATATATAAAACACTATTCCCATGTGAAATAATGGAAAATACAGGATCATATTCCATACATACATGTCAATATCCATACTTATGTTAAAAGCCTTGATAGTCCTAATCTAAAAAATTTTGTTTTCACTGAAGAAATAATATGAAACCCATTGATGCAAACTACAAAACATAATAATGTTTTTTAATGTACCACATAATGTACACAAAACTGAGCCTCCAAAAAGCAGGAGAAATGGCATTATGTGTGACAACAGTGACACAATGAATGGAATTATGTTTATAAACAAATTCCAATGCATGGCATGACATAGTAGAAACTATTCTTTTATTTACTCACTTGCACTATTCTGCGATTGCACACATACATTAAAAACTCTCCCTAATGAAACCTCACCATTTAAGAACTATGCTTTTGAATCACGAGTAAATTGAGAGGGTGTTCGTAGATATCAGAGGATTTTATACAATAAGTGCTTCACTTACCCTTAACTTGACACCATCGTCAGCACTCTCGTCTTCAATTATGGCTCTCATCTCGAGGCCATGCTTGAAAGCACAGGTGACATGGTACGCAGTTTTGCAGGTCTTTACACTGCACTGAATGCAGGCACCTCTTCTTTCTCGGCATAATACGCACACAAGGGCCCATCTACTTTGCTGTTGGATGGACATTTCTATTAACACAACTCATTCTTAACATTCTTCCCATGAAATATTAATACAAAACTAATTAAGACCGGCATATTTTCAACTAAACTATAAACTCCTGATGAGGGAGTTTACAGCATTAACCACTTCAGTATAATGACAGCTACGTAGCTGTCATGAGGCATGAGTGGGTACACAGGGATGCCAGCATCGACATATTGATTATATATTTTTGTAGTTGTACATGAGTTACCCCTGGATTCTGTGAACTGGTTTGATAATGTTTTCTGTGTTTATTATTACTCAAGAGTAAAAGAGAACGAGTAATACAGCAGTGACTTTATATTTTAGAATGCAAGTAGTGTGATGCATCATACATATGGCAGCTGATGCTGCGCAACAATTTGACTCATACTGAAGTGGTTAAACTGAATCATTATATTTTCAACTTTGCAAGAAAACTGTTCTACTACTCACTGGGATATTCGAGATCTTGGTAATAGGCTCCATGCGTTCCACCGAGCCTATGGAAACCTCGGGGATCCAGAGTGCACAAGCTACGTGGGCCCACTTCTGCCCGGACTTGGTAGACTTCATGGCGCCTCCTGCAAAAAACACACAACAAAAGTTATCAATCATATAAATCTAATCAACATCAAAACAATACACATAGAAATGACCCCCAACATATGTGAGTTTCACATTCACAGATTTGCATATTTGTGCCTTTTCCTAGGAGGGTAATAATAAAGTGTGGTGACTTCTGTGCCTTGGGGGATTTAAAGGTGTCATGAGAAATAGGCATCTGGGAATGGATGCAAAGAGAAGATTGTACGAAGAGGTGATTGTGCTGATGGCTTTGTACAGGGCTGAGACTTGGAATTTATGAGAGGCAGTTTGAGAGGAAAAGTTTGAATGTGTTTGAGATGAAATTTCGGAGAAGTATGGCAAGGTTTACTGGGTTGGACAGTGAGAAATAAGGAGGTGACAAGGAGAGCTGGGGTGGAAAAGGGGGTGGGAGATAGGGTTGATGAAAATATTGGGATGGTTTGGGCACATGGAAAGAACAAGTGAAGAAAGATTAGTAAAAGAGATGTGGAAGGTAAAGATAGAGGGAGTGAATTTGAGGGGACGGCTGAGGATGAGATGGATGGATTGAGTGAAGGAGGTGTTGAGCAAGAGGGGAATGTCTGGTAGGGAAGGAAGGGAAAAGGCAGGAGATAGGGATGAGTGGAGAGTGGCTGTGTATAAAGGATACTGCTATGCAAGGAAGGGAGGGTTGGGGAATGGGGTGCTTATGTGTGAATGATATTTTGACAGAGCCCGGAGGGATTTCTCCCTGTCTTATCTTTTTTCTGCATGTGGGGACGAAGAGAGGGGTGTCGCCAATTACGTGAAGCGGCCTTGCTGTGGATGTACTATGTCTTGCTGCACTGCTTCTGACCCAGGGCAGTGGCAGGGAGACTGGGATGACCTATCCACAAGGAGCTCAGATAAGAGGGAAGAAAGGGTGGTGGGAGTGGAATGGGTGGGAGTTGGTTGCCTTTGATTTGGCTACCTTCCTCATAAGGGGAAAAAAATCTTGGTATATAGAGAGGTAGACTTCTAAATAACATTGCAATGAGAGCCTGCCTCTCACTGCATCCTCTTAATTCTCTGCTCATTATTGTTGTATATGGATGATGTTGGAATGCATGAGGTGGAATGGGTGGGAGATGGGGGGTGAGGGAGTATGTATGAGAAATAATTTGATGCAGCCCGAAGGGATTTCTTCCTGTCTTCTCCTTTTCTGCATGAGGGGATGGAGAGGGGGGGTCGCCGATTTAATGAAGCGGCCTTGCTGTGGATGTGCTGTGTCTTGTGACACTGCTTCTGACCCAGGGCAGTGGGCAAGATGCAGGGATGACCCATCATCCAGGAGGTGCCAAGATAAAAGGGAGGGAAGAGGGGAATGTGATGGGAATGGAATGGGTGGGATTGTTCTTTATGCCTTTGTTTTTTGGCAATCTCCCTTGTAAGGGGGAAAAAGGCCTTTAGTATATGTATGTATAACTGTTGTGTCCCCTAACTTCCAGAAATGTTGAATGTTACATATACACTCCTCTGCAGACAATACTACCATCATGAATAACATCAGGGGTTGCCAAAGGGGGAAGTAATGGGGTAAACCAGCTATACAAGTACTGTGTCTCACTGCACTGCTTTCCAATCAGTGTGGCAGAATACAGGCAAACCCTTAACCCAAAGATACTAAGACAGGATGGGTGGGTCAATGTGTTTTATTAGCTTCTGATGTCAATGTATGATTTGACTCAGCCACCCAATGTGTATATGGTAAGATCCTTTGGTGCATATACACACATACATACAAGACAGCATTTGGAAAGAGTAACCACATACTAAAAGGCTGAACTAAAGGAGGAAATATATATAAAGAGAAATAAAATAAATACAGAAAAGGAAGATTGATGTACAACAAAATGGACTTTAGGAAACTAAAGAAATTCTTTCAAAATGCAAATTGGGAAGAATTCTACATTGAAGAGACAAGTGGAAGAGAAATGGACAATCTTGATGGAAATCTATAATGGAGTGAATAAATATGTACCCTGACAGAAACAAGAGAAGGTGTACATTAAATGCTGGCTCAACAGAAGATGCAGTGAGGCAAAAGATGGAAGAGACAAAGCTTGCAAAAGCTTGGAAAAAAATATATATATATATATATATATATATATATATATATATATATATATATATATATATATATATATATATACACACACACATATAAAAAGGAAAATGGCAAATATTTATCAACCATAGAAATGAATATGTAAAAGTGTGCACAGAGGAAAAAAGGAAACTACGAAAAAGAAATTGTAGAAAAATGTAATACATAAAGGAGGAAACAAAGAACCAACTAATTACAGACCACAATATATGAATTTCTAATATCTAAGGGAAAATATATTGTTGTCTAAGGACTGTTAGTATAGAACAACAATGGCCCACACTAACAATCCCTAGACGACAACTCAATATATCTTCCCCAAGTGACTCACAGTCCTGCCTAGTAGCTGTTACTGGTTACCTCAAGAATACCAGTCCTCTACAGGAGAGACCAGGATCAAGACTGACTGACTGACTGACCTTGCAGCCTCAAATCAGCCAACAATTGTAACTATAGATCTTTAGAACTTATTCATATACATACCTTTATTTGGACAGAGGACACAGTCTGGTTTGATGCCAAGTGAGCAGGTTCGACAGTGCCACGAGCCGGATGGAATAGCTGTGATGCCATAGCATGCCTGATGTACACAAATGTTACAAGCATCGCAAAACACCATCTCGTTACCCTCTTCACTGTCAGGCTGTTCAAAGAAACAAAGTAAAGTTACATGTGAATAAAAACTATCTACAACAAATACATATATAATCATAGCTGCTATGGGTATATAATTTTGTAAAGATGTGTGACAAGAATGAATTGTATCAATCGATGAGTTGAGGGCATGTTGCTGTTGACAAGTTTGCTTGCAGTGTCATGAGACTGTGACACTGGAGTTATGAAGAAAACAGATTGCCTTCACGAACTCTAACCAGAGATCCCGAACTTAAGTGGGTGTCTATGTAATACCAGAGTTGAAATCTAAAAACACATGCCTGATCATGTGTGAAGTGCCCTGATATTAACATGTCATCTGTTGTGTTTCTTAAGTCATAAGTAATGTTAGGTGGCCTCTGCAAAGTCTACTTAGGTGAAATCTGTTGAAATAATAATTGTTGCTGCCTGGGTGGGAATGATTTTATGCCTTTTCCTTTTTGGCTACCTCCCTAGTAAAGGGGAAAAAGCCTTGGTATATGTATGTATGTATGCCTGAGTTTCATCAACTGGAAACTAACAGTGCCACAGTGTCTGGCAATGGTCTCTGGGCCCTCCTACAGATCTCTCAGGGAAGAAATGGTGAATAACTGTGTTGTACTTGTATTAATGTAGGAGTGTCACTGGTTTACAGAAGTAGGTGGAGGAAAGCAGTCACATGTTAATTCTCCTTATGTAGAAAGATAGACAACTACTGTCCAAGCTGATAAAGAGATAGGCATACAATTCTACACAAGAACCCTTCATCCCACTAATCCTTCCTACCATGTCCTACGAGCACAGCCAACCCAACCTAACTCGGTACTACACTATACTCCCCCAGACATTAGCTCTACAAAAAAAATCCCCTAACCACTAAGAATCACACTGGCATGACTGCTTTTTGGCCACAACCCAACACTAAAGTACCAACAAAGAGCTGGCCTGGCCACAGATTCAAATAGCCCTAGATGCAATCACTACCATGAAGAAACTGAACACCTCATCCTACATTGCCCTGCCCTCACCCTACTCTGAATTCAGCACAACATTTTAGCCTTGAATGCCATGTAGATTAAGATGAACTATTAATACAGGTTACCTGGGGGCTGTGGGAATCCTACAAGAGCAACTGATTAACTGCAATATCTGTTACCCCCAAGAATTTTCATTACTACATACATCCCATTCATCCTAATTCACCTCCTTACAGTTAAAATCTCCAATTATGATTATCCCTTTATTCAACCAATATTCGAGAAAAAGGATTGTAGTACTCCCCAAGGCAGTTGTAGCTCCTCTTGGGGATCGGTGCCACCTGCGTAGAGCCGGTGGCCGGGGCTGGTTGCCGCCGTTTGGCCCACAACTCTTGCACTTCTAAGCTACCAGAAGAGGCTGGATGACTGCATTGTGAACAGCTGCCCAGGATGTAACACTTCACCCCATACCATACAACACATAATGGAAGACTGCATTATACACAATCATGCACGCAAACAACACTCTATAACGGATTTGTGGGAAAACCCAGTTTTGGCTGTGGCATTCCTTGGGGAGACGGGACTGCTCGGACAGTCTAGGGAACGACGACAACAACAACAACAACCAATATTCGAAGAAGGAATGGGAGACTCATGGCTATATGACCTGTAACAGTAACCAAATTGCCCCATACATACTGAAAGATATATTGTGTTGTCTTGGTAAGGTTGGAGTGGCGCAATGTACGATGACATGTTGCCTTCTGCATGGTGATTGCATCTGGGGCAATTTGGTTCTGTGGCTAGGCCCACTGATTATTGATACTGTACTGGGAACTGTGGATATCATGTAAGAGACCTGGGGCAATGGATGGATTCTCTTTTAATTAGACCTCTGGTTCTAATTTTCAGATTTGCTGCCAGTATCCCTTTATCTACCACTGTCAATCCTCACAACCATTATCACCCAGCTTCCTATTATATCTTCCCTGTCACATCTTATAACTGTGTATCTACCATTCTCCAGTTGTTGGCCAAGATTTCTTGGTAGCTTGGTCTCTATTAAGCACAAAATATCACATTTAGCACAAAGTAACTGATTTCAAACCTGGTCAATTGTAAGCTATCAGTATATGTCACATTAGTTTCCTTGTAATGCCTCCTGCAGTGCCTTGTCCTTTCCTTTTCTCATACAATTATAAGTTTTTATTCTAAAACTGAAAAACTTGCTTCAGCCATCCCATCATTTTCTTATTCATGTCTTTCACTTACAAGTCCCCTCATTTTCATTTGTCCTCACTAACATCCTTCCTAGTCCAAACATTCTTAAGTCTGTCTCTAAATTCCATGACCTCGTATTACATCAACTACCATGGCTTGTGACTTGAACTTGATTTTTTATTGGAGACTTGCCATCCCTTCTGTAATGACCTAAACTAAAATCTTGTTCAATTTGAACTTGTACATTCAAGTCAATCAATCTGTTGGCCCTGGTCCCTGGTGGTTTTGGTGCATCCTGTTATCATTAATAACGGGATGCATATCTTAGTCCTTTTCCATAAATATAGATACATTTTCTCCTCTTGTTTTTCCACCCAAAAAATAATGTGAGCCTCTTTCCAGCCTATAACTATGACAAATTTATTTTTCCTACTACATCCGTGACATGTGATTTCTTTTATACTTTCACCACCCCCTTTTCCATTCTATTCTGTTCTCCCACTTTCCACCATTCCATGGCCTCTCTTTAATTACACATTTTCCTCTCCTGGCATAATAATAATCCTTTCTTCACCTCCATATATTTTTTTTTCACTTCAATATATTGTTTTCCCTTTTTTTGGTGATCTATTTTTCTTAAAATGGGCAAAACCATGACAGTGCTCTTGTTCAAGTGAGTGTCAAAGCCTACACTCATAATCATCCCAAACCCATGACACAAATTTCCTCAAATCTTGGTTGTACAACACTTTCCTCATCTCAAGTTACACTGATATATCTTGAGAGGGTATCTTGCCAAGTTTTTCCTATTCCACCTACTTCACATTTTTCTTTTTCTGAGCCTGAAAAGGGAGTCTTAAATACACATGGATTGTCTGTCAAGCTATAGAGAGTGAAAAAGAGTGGAGGGAGATTGTGAATGGCTGCATGGATGATGTGGCCTGAGGGGGATGTCATTATCTGTTCCATAAATAATTTTGTCTGGATGATGAGGAGGTCTCCGTATGATGAGGTAGTGGGGTTAAACTAATTCTGGCTATTAGGCCCTGCTCTTTTAAGGGATAAACCTACTCACAATGACCTCAGTCCAAGCAATGTGGTAAGAGAGAGGGTTGACTCTTCATTCACAAGATACTGAGATGGGAAGCATGTTAAAACAAGTTTTAATGTGTATGAAGTGGGCACATGCTTTGCCTCGACCACCTCCAGTTATGAAATGTCTTTTTCTTAATTGTTGGATACCACGTTATGGATGCAAAGTTGAAGATGGGTCTTTGGAGTTGTTTATATACAGAGACCAACATTTCTTTCTGCTATCCAAATCCTGTGCCTGCAACTGTTTTAAAGTCTATTCAATTTCTTATTTGCCTTCCCTGCAAGGTCTTATGTGTGGAGTATAGGTCATGTGCGTGTAGAATATCAGGCTCAGTATTTCTGGGTCTTTGTCTAATGAGAGATGCTGACCATTTAATTTGATTACTGGACAATTCTTGAATTCATGGTAACTAATGGTATGCAATACCACTAAGGACTTGTGGAGATGCAAACATTCTGTCTTCTGTAAGCCATAGCTCAACCTTACTAAGGTAAAATTTGTGAAATGTTATCTGCTCACATCACAACCACTACAAAACTGACCATCAAACTACTACACCTACCTTCTCTAGACATCAGCCCTACAGTTATCCCTCCCATGACAAGGAAGAACCACACTGGCATGACTATGTTTAGGTTACAATCCAACCCTAAAACAATATTAACAGAATAGGCATGGACACTGAGGCAAATTGCCCTAGATGCATAATATCTCTTCCATGACTGACATATGGGACAATCTGGTGGGTTTAGCAAGTTACCTGAGAACCATGGGTCTCCTGCAAAAGACCAGGAACAAAAGATTTAACTGCATTGGCTGCTATTTTGTAGCTACAGTGCTGGGCATATGTGAGAGCTCACATATATCCTCTGTCTTCAGTGTGGTCTGCTACCTTCAACCAGTCAATCAATCCCCTCTTTTGCATGACCTACAGTCCCCAGGAAACCAGCAATGACCATTACCTCAGACCAAATCACTCAGTGACGAGATTTCATGTTATTGCCAGGAAAGAGTGAATGTAGGCCAATATAGCAACAGATGATCTACACCTTCCGTGTGGTGACTGTGCACTTAGTGTCTGTTGGCATGGACATAAACATAGGTGAGCCAGTGAAGTCTTCTGTTGAGATTATATTCTCTGCAAGGTTAATTTTTGGGGAAGTTTGTTGAATCTGGCATTCTATTACAATGTTTTGTGATATGTGTGCATGTTTTTGTATGGATGTGGGAATACTGGGGGTATGTTATTTTACACATTTGAATAGAATATTCCCTGTCTTGGGTATTGGCTGCATGTTATTGTGAGGTTAAAATATGCTCAGTGGCATGCAGCTGATACTTTAGGGGTTATATAGGGTGCCCCTATGGACCAAGGGCACACATAATTTTGTCTGTGATAGAGAAAATATCTATTCATATAGAAATTATACTACTTTATCACACTGTGACTGCCCCTCCATTATGCTGCCCCCCCCACTTTTAATAGTCATGTCCCACTTCTCTGAATATATATTTCATTTTTTGCCAAATCTTGTGATAGGGGAGAAAGAATACTGCCACTGAGTGTTCCACTTGGGTCCTAAAAGGTGACAAAAACAGGATGGGGATAGGACTAAGTATTCTACTCTCTGTAGCCCCAAAGAAGACATTCCTAAAAAAAATCAAAGGCATATGAGGAGCTGGGAGTTTTCCAATTAGAACGCTAAGGTTTGGGTCTTTTTATGTGCCTGGATGTGGTACAGATGAGAGTAAAAGGGAAGAGATAGGCAGTATGTTTGTGAGAAGAAAGATGGATGTGTTGGCATTGAGTGAAACTAAGTTGAAAGGGGGTAAGTTTGAGTTTGGGAATATAGTTGGGAGGGTGTCAGGAGTAAAGAGAGGATGAGGGGGAGAAGGGGTGACTATACTAGTAAGTGAAGAGACAGATAAATGTGTGGTGGAATGGAAGGAGTTTTCTTCAAGGTTAATGTGGATGAAGGTGAAACTGGGAAGGGAGATGTGGGTTTTTGTAAGTGCACATGGGTCTGGTTGAGAAGGGTGTTGAGGAAAGGGAGACTTTTTGGATAGATTTAAACAAGTGCATTGAGGGTTTAGGGAGAAATGTCAATATAGTGGCATTGGGAGATCTCAATGCTAGGGTAGATCAACCAATAGATGGAGTGGTTGGAAAGTGTGGAGTGCCGGGAAAAAATTGTAGTAGAGAGTTGATGGTGGAGATGTGTCTAGAGAGTGGATGATAGCACAGTGTATAGGAAGAAAGTCGAGCATAAGCACATGGGAGAGAGTGGTGGATGGATGGGTGGTGGATAGGGCTTTATTGGATTATATAGTGGTAACTAGAACAGTAGGAAGAGTTTTGGATGTACATGTTCTTGAGGGGAGAGAGTGGGGGGAATACCTTTTTTTTTTTTTTTTTTTAGGTAAGTTGAGAGTGGAGGATAAAGAGGAAAAGGACATTAGACTGGGAGGTCCTTAAACTGCTGAAATGAGAAAGACAAGGAGTACAAAAAGAAGCTGACAGGAGAGTGGGAGGGAGTGAAGGAGGAATGGGGAGATTTCAAGTAGTGCCACAAGATGTGCAAAAGTGGTCTGTGGAACAAGGTGGACAGGATGAAATTGAAGGAATGGTAATGAGTGGTGGTATGATAAAGCAAAGATGGTTGTAGAGAAGAACTGAGCATTCACAGATTGGTCACAAAATAGGATGATAGAATCATATGAGAAGTACAAAGAGAAGATAGGTAAAGATTAAGATAAAGGAGGCAAAACGGAGAATAGATGTGAAATGGGGGAAGAGTATGACAGAAAATTTTGAAAGTACTAAAAAGAAGTTTTGGAAAGAAATTAAGAGTGGAAGGAGAGGCAAATCAAGTAGAGATGAAAAGGTAAAAGGTGCAGATGGAGAGATGATAATGAAAGTGATGGTAGAAAGAGGAAGATGGGCAGTGTATTTTAGGGAGTTGCTAAATGTGAAGGAGGATAGGGAGGGAAAGGTAGTTGAAGTGGGAAGTGCTAAGAAAATGACCGTGATGAATGAGGAAAATGGTTGAGAAATAAGAAAAAATAATGTGAAAGCAGTTATTAAAATTATGACTGCAGGTAACACACCTGGATTAGATGGGTGTCATGCAGTGTCTAAGAAAAGAGAGATACAGTGATTGTGAAATGGCTGGTGAGGTTGTTTAATGTTTGTCTAAAAGAGGGTAGAGTGCCAGATGACTGGAGGAGTGCCTCTATAGTTACACTTTACATGAAAAAAGGGGACAAGTGTGAGTGTAGTAATTTCTGAGGGATTAGTTTGAGGAGTGTAGTTGGGAAGGCTTATGGGAGAGTTTTGAGAGAATTATGAGAGGAACAGAGGGAGTAATTGGTGAGAAACAGTGTGGGTTTAGGATAGGTAGGGGTTATGAGGATTAGATTTTTGTGGAATGGCAGATATTCAAGAAAGCTTTAAGAAAAGGTAAGGATGTTTTTTGGGCCTTTATAGATTTGGAAAAGGTTTATAACAAGGTAGACAGGAAGACACTGTGGGGGGTATTACAAATATATGGGATAGGAGGAAAACTGTTAAGAGCTGTCAAGATTTTTTATGAGAGTATTACAGCCTGTGTTAGAATTGGAAATTGAGAGCGTGAGTGATTTGAGGTAAAGGTGGGACTTCGCCAGGGATGTGTCATGTTGCCATGGCTGTTCAATTTATACATTGATAAGGAAGTTAGTGACAGAGTTTGGGAAGGTGTGCAAAAGAAGGAAGTTGAAGATAAATGTGGTTAAAAGGTGATGAGATGTACAGGGGAGAGGATGGCAGCAAATTGTGAGTATTAAGTGAGAGACTGGAGGAAGTGGATAGTTTTAGATACTTCAGGGCGAATGTGGTGGGAAAGGGAGGAGTGGAGGTAGTGGTAGCATGCAGATTGAGAGCAAGTAAATGCCTTGGGAGGATTAAAAAGTGTTATGAGAAACAGACATTTGGGAATGGATGCTAAGGAGATTATATGAAGGGGTGGTTGTGCCAACAGCACTGTATGGGGCAGAAACATGGAACATAAGAGAGAAAGATTAGGAAGGGGGTGAATGGGACTGGAGTAGGTGGGAGCGTTTTTTTTTTTTTTTGCCTTTGTTTTTTGGCTACCTCCCTTGTGAGGAGGAAAAGGCCATTGGTATATGTATGTGTGAGATGCAATGCCTGAGAAATATGGTAAGGGTTACTAGGCTGGATGCATGCATGAGGGGGAGTGTGTGGGGGATGGGGGTGAGGTAGTATATGTGAAAAATAAATTGACACTGCCCAAAGGGATTTCTCCCTATCTTCTCCATTTCTGCATGAGGGTACGGAAAGGAGGAGGTCACTGATTTAACAAAGCGGCCTTGCTGTGGATGTGCTGTGTCTTGTGACACTGCTTCTGACCCAGGGTAGCGGGCAAGATGCAGGGATGACCCGTCATCCAGGAGGAACCAAGATATGAGGGAGGGAAGGGGGTGGATGAGAGTTGAGTATGTGGGGATGGAAGGGGGGGGGGAGTGGTTTCTATGCTTTTGTTTTTGGCTACCTCCCTTGTTAGAGGGGGAAAAGCCTTTGGTACATGTGTATGTATGTATGTACTAGGCTGGATAGAAGGAAAAATGAGGTGTGAGGTGAGGAGAAGAGTGGGGAGTGCAAAGGGAGATGGTGTTGATGAAAGAGTATTGGGATGATTTGGACACATGGAAAGAATGAGTGAAGAAAGATTAGTGAAAGAGTTGTGGACAGCAGAGGGGGAGGGAGTGAACAGGAGGGGGCGACCGAAGATGAGATGGATGAATGGGGTAAAAGGGGCATTGAAAAGAGGGAAACGTCTGTTGTGGAAGGAGGGGAGAGGACAGAAGATAGGGGTGTGTGGAGAATGGTTGTGTATGGACGATGCTGGGATGCATGGAAGGGAGTGGGTGGGGGATGGGAGGGTGAGGGAGTATGTGTGAATGATATCTGAACACAGCCCAAAGGGATCTCTCACCATCTTCTCTTTTTCTGCATGAGGGGAAGGAAAGGGGGGGGGGGAGGTCGCCAATTAAGTAAAGCAGCTTTGCTGTGGATGTGCCATGTCTTCCTGCATTGCTTCTGACCCAGGTCATGGGCAAGATGCAGGGATGACCTGTCATCCAGTAGGAGCCAAGAAAAGAGGGAGGGAAGGGTAGTGAATGGGAGTGGAGTATGTGGGGATGAAATGGGTGGGAGTGAATTTATGCCTTTGACTTCAGCTACCTCCCTTGTAAGGGAGAAAAAGCCATTGGTATTTGTATGTAGTAGAGACTGTGTTGGAACTGGAAATGGAGAGAGTGAGTGGTCTGAGGTAAAGGTGGGACTTTGCCAGGGATGTGTCATGTTAACATGGGTGTTCAATTTATACATGGATGGGGTGGTGCAAGAGGTAAATGCATGGGTAATGGGCCAGGGATTGGAGATGGTTAAAGAAAATGGAGAAAATGGGAAATGTGCCAGTTGTTGTTTGCTGATGACTCTGTGATTGTAGCAGGATCAGGGGAGGGATTAAGGAAGTTAGTAATGGAGTTTGGGAAGGTATGCAAAATAAGGAACTTGAAGATAAATGTGGGTAAAAGTAAGGTGATGAGATGTACAAGGGGTGAGGATGGCAGCAAATTAGAAATGAAAATCAAGGGAGAGAGACTGGAGGAAGTAGATAGTTTTTGATACTTCAGGGCGAATGTGGTGGGCAAGGGAGTAGTGGAGGTGGAGGTAGAATGTAGATTGTGAGAAGCAAGTAAATGCCTTGGGGGATTAAAAAGTGTAATGAGAAATAGACATTTGGGAATGGATGCGAAGAGATGGTATGAAAGGGTGATTGTGCTGACAGCACTGTATGGGGCAGAAAAATGGAACATAAGAGAGGAAGAGTTTAAATGTGTTTGAGAAGAAATGCCTGTGAAGTATGGTAGGGGTTACTTGGCTGGACAGAATGAGTAACAAGGTAAGAAGAGTGTGGGTTGAAAGGGAGCTGATGAAAGAGTATTGGGATGATTTGGACACATGGAAAGAGTGAGTGAAGAAAGATAATAAAAGAGGTGTGACGTGGAAAGCAGAGATGGAGGGAGTGAACAGGAGGGGACGACCAAGGATGAGATGGATGGATGGGGTAAAAGGGGCATTGGGAAAGAAGGGAGATGACAGAAGACAGGGGTGATTGGAGAATGGTTATGTATGGATAACACTGTGATGCATGGGGTGTGGGAGTATGTGTAAATGATATTTTGACACAGCCCGAAGGGATTTCTCCCCATCTTCTCTTTTTCTGCATGAGGAGATGGAGAGGGGGGATTGCCAATTAAATGAAGTGGCCTTACTGTGTTTTGCTGCATTGCTTCTGACCCAGGGCAGTGGTCAAGATACAGGGATGGCCCCTCATCCAGGAGGAGCCAAGAAAAGAGGGAGGGTGGTGAATGGGAGTGGAGTATATGGGGATGAAATGGGTGGGGGCAAATTTATGCCTTTGACTTTGGCTACCTCCCTTGTAATGGGGAAAAGCCCTTGGTATATGTATGTATGAATAGAATACTGCCGGGGTTGTCTTCTTGTTGGATTTGGTGGGCTGTGTTTGTATTGTGAGGTGTGTGTGGTTTTGAGGGTTCTTGCTGGGAACTGTGATTTATTTTTATGGTTTCTGAATATTCCACTTTTTTTCTTTTTCTTTTCTTTTTTTTTGGGGGGGGCAGTCATTACTCTTGGATGTTTTATTCTGTGTTGTTTGTGGAATATCTGATGATTTCTGGGGAGGGCAGAGCAAAGTCTTCGATTCTACTATTTTTTCGCCAATGTTCTAGTAAGCTCGGGTGTTCTTAGTAATTATTCTATCGTTGTAATGTTGGGTTAATATCACCTGGGTTGTTGGGTTAATATCACTTTGGAAAGGATTGAAAGAAAGAAGGTAAGAAAGTGATTAAAACAACATGCAACTATTTCTAAGTCTACTTACCGATCTGCAGACATCACAAATCACATCTTCATCGTATTCAATGGAGAGTGATTCTTCAGCCTTGAGTATCTTCTGGATGTTTTCCCAACAACTCTCCTCCAGGTGCTCCATCATCATCTCAAAAATGAGCGATGGCACTGGTTCGGCTCCTGTTGACGGTCAAAGATACCATCTCACATTTTGTACACAAATTATAGCATTACCTTTTTTTTTTTAAGCTCGAATCCTCTGCTTGTGCAAGTGAATAACTTATGATGGCCATATAATTAAATCAGAAAGTTAGTTACATCCACTTACCCATTCTGGCTCTCTCTCCGTTGTAAGCTCTCAACCACTTGTCATCCAGGTCATCCATATCATACCGACACATCTTTTCTGCCTTCGTAGGCATGTTGCTAAGAATGTGAATCTCGTTGCGAAAGAAGTCGTCATGGTTGACTCGGATGAATTTGTTCTTGGGTCTAGAATGAAATAGGACACAAAATATTAGTCATCAAAATGGAAAACTCCTAAAACAAAACAAGTAACTAACTTCCTCATATGACAACATTCACACCCTCCCACCAAACACAAAAACATGAGAAACCATACATGATTTCTCCTTAGATCATGTCCCAGTACAGATTACTACATAACTAGAAGGCAAAATAATACCAACATACATGAAAAAAAGGAGGAAGAAGCAGCAAACAAATTGGCAAAGCAGAGGAAATGGAAAATAAATTGGAGACTCTTAGTAAAGACCAGTTTTAATCTATCAACAAAGCAGTAGAAGAAATGGCAATGACTATTCAGAAAGCCAGTACAAGATGTATTCCTGGAGGCCCAAGGAAAAAATAACCCCATCTCCACACCAGATCGCCACACTCCTAAATAAGGAAGGAAAACAAACTAAAATCCAAACAAAAAACTCACAGAACAAGTGAAAGAAAGGCTACGCCAACTATAAAAAAGACAACCGAGCTATCGACCTAATGCCCATAGTCTCTCTTGCAGAAGACCCATGACCTCCAAGAAACTGGCAACAGCTCCTGGGTGAGACAATAAGTCCCTTAGGAAAGATAAACTGTGTTGTTGTCTGGGGATTGTGAGCGTATAGTATGAGGTGTTCTGTGTTCTCTGTACAGTGCTTGCATATGGGGCAGTTTGAATCCATGGCCAGGCCTATTCTGTGTTGATACTGCTGCAATGTTCCATGGTGTCTCATGTGCAGGCAAGCCAGTATGGTTCTTATCAGGTTCAGGAGGGTTATTTTCTAGCTTATGTCTTGGGGTTGTTGGCGTATCAAGTTTGGTGGTCTGTCTTAAGAACAGACATCATTTAGTAATCTAAGTGTGTATGTGTTTATATATGGTACTGGTGGTAGACTGTTATGTTTAAACAGTATACTGCTAATGTGTTTTTTTTTTTGCATTCTATTGGTGGTGTTTGTAAAATGTAGCGTGAAGGGTGTGTGGCGTTTGGGGTTCTGGCATAGAATTGTGTTCCTGTCATTTTCATGTAAGAGTTTTATTGGGGATTTTGGTTCCTGTAAGACATTATAAAACAAGAAGAAAAATCCAATCAGTCCAATATACTGCCCTCGAACTCTCTTGTATAGGACCCACGGCCTCCAAGAAACTGGTAAGAGCCTCCGGGTGGGATCACAAAAGATATCGTGTTGTTGTCTGTGGATTGTCAGTGTGGGGTTGTTGTAATATAAGGTGTTCTATGTCTTCTATGTGACAGTTGCATCTGGGTCAGTTTGAATCCAAGACAAGCTTATTTTGAGTTTGTACTGTCTCAATGATGGATGGTGACCTGAGCACAGGCATGCTAGTGTGGTTCTTAGTAGATGTGGGAGGGTTTTCACTGTAGGACTTATACCTGAGGACTGTTGTTGAATTGAGTTTGGTGGTCTTTAATGAAGGGTTTATTTAGCTATTTGGGTAAGAATGTGTTTCTGTGAGAACTTTTTGTATAGTTTGGGTGGTAGGTTGTGGTTGATGTTTGTATGCTGCTGGTGTAGTTTTTCATTGCATTCTGTTGGTGGTGCTTATGAAATATAATGTGAAGGATATGTGTGGTTCTGGCGTAGATTTGTGTTCGTTATCTCCATGTGGTGTCTATGGGAAGGCTTTTGGTTTCTGCAGGACATTATAAAACTAATAAACAAGAAGAAAGAAAATGGAAAAATACACACATACAATAGATGGGAAACCATATCTTAAATGTGAAGAGCTACAAAAATGACAAAAACTTAAAAACAAAACCTGCCCTCTCATCATGAAACAGTTGGACCCCTTCTCTAACAAAAGTGCAGAAGGATATAATGCAGAAGAAATAAAATAAAATTAATAATTAATAAATTAATAAAATAAATTAATAAAAAATGTGGAATTCCAATGTTGAAGACACAGATAAGGTCTTGAACATCCACCTACAAAATTCGTACATTCAACCACTTCTGGTTACACAACAAAATTCCAATTAACAGGAAAAGAGCCATGTCAAAACGAAACCAACCACCATGAAACTCAGTATTAGACCAAACTTCCTCCAGTCACTTCTTCCTTTATACTGGGTACCCAACACTCCATGTAGCAGCTCAACAATACTGCCACCTGGTGTCTGCTCACTCAACCACACAAATCCAATATGGCTGCCCTCAACCAAATGACAACAATAAACACTCCAACAATACTCAGTCTTTTCTCTTTTCCCTCCTTCCCCCAAGTATCTATAAGTCAAGGAAACCTACTGACCGGAGAGGGCTTCTCACAAACGCTGGGCCGAGGTCCCCCTCTTAGTAAGGCAGTCAGCAAGTTGCTTGGAGGAGTTAATTTCACCATGTGACAACATATCCTTCAGCAGTGCAATGTTGATGCGAAGACAATGATCCTCCACACTATGAGAAGAATTCAAGGCTTCCACCAAACTCTTGTTATCAACCAAGCAGTGTACAGCTAAGGTCTGATATTTGACAATGTCTCTGATAATCTGTCCAAGATAGGAAGCAGCCTCAGTGCACTCAACAAGTGCCAGGGTTTCAGCAGACAATGTGGATTTCACCACTCAGCGCAACTTCCTCAATTGCCAATAAATTGGGCATCTTCTTCCTTCCACATCCTTGAGAAAAATCACAAATCCTCCCTGAGAGACACCATCAGATAGGTTCCCAAAGGAAGCTTCTGAAAAGCACTCAATTATACAGTCCTCTACAGCTGACAGCTTTCTAAACAGCAAGCAAAAGTGAACATCCACAACTCGGTTGATAATCTTAGTCTCACAGCATCAATTAATGTGACATTAGTACAATGTCTGCTTAGTTCTCACACATCAAAGGCAATGTCAGGTCTTATTTGTGTAGTTATCCAGCTCAGCTGACCAATCAGAGCACTGAATTCTTTCTTCTCATTGTCCAACAGCTCACTGGACTTGGCTGTCAACCTGCAACATCTCAAACTCAGTGGTGTGAGCAGATTGGCATAGCTATACTGGCCAACCATTATACCTTCAGCTGTAGTGCCCACTTCCAGACCTATGTACTTAATGGTAGATGATGCCGTGCTCCCAATACAGAACTCTCCTTGAAGAACATAACCTTCTCCTGGACCACCCCAGTGCCAATCCAGAGAAAATTATCCACATATACACATATGATACCATGAAGTTCACTACCATAATACCAAGAAAACAATGATGGTTTGAGTGGACACATCTCAGTTGACAGAATAGTAGCTGACTCTTGACACACAAGTACCACATTCTTTCTGTGTCACAAAGACCGTACACCATCTTTTTCAGTCTCCAATGCTGACCACTATAATATTCTGGGGGAGGACACAAGTAAACCTCTTGCTCTATGTAGTTGCCCTGAAGGTAAGCTGACTTCACATCCAGGTTGTGACACTCCCAACCAAATGCAGAAGACATTGCCAGAGCCAATCGGATAGATTCTTTACAAGCTGGGGAGTCCTTCCTAAAGCCAGATGTGTCCTCCTCAAAACCCTTTGCTACATGGCACACCTTGATTATAGGGCTTCCATCAGCGGCTGTACCACTCTGAACACATCGCTTCCTGTTCGATTAGCGAAGTTAAGCAGCGTTGGGTCTGGTTAGTACTTGGATGGGTGACCACCTAGGAACACCAGATGCTGGTGGTATTTATTGGAAGCTCGCTGACTGAGCGAGTTAGGGCGTCGTTACCTGCGGCGAAGATTGAGGGGATGGCAGTTCGAATCCTGCCACCAGCGAAGTTGAACCAAGGGCATGGTTCATTAAATTCCACGCTACAAAGCCCTCTGTGAGGGACCCCGTCCTAGCCTTCTGATAGGTGGGAGCTTGTGACGTTAAACCATATCATCATCATCTTTCACTTTTTCTGTGATAACCCACACAGATATAAATTTACTGTCCTCTGTCCTCCACCTCCTCATAAAAAAAAAAATTCTCCCAATTTTGTACTTCCACCTCCTTTGCTTTTATCACTTCTTCTTTGGAGTATAACTAGAATATCTCCACTTCATCAGGGACCACTTCCAATTCTACAACTTCCAAAAAATCCACACACTCTACACTCCCATCAGAGTCCTTTTGGAAGTTGAACCCATTCTTATATTTTTCTTTAGCTTTACCCCCTCTGCTCACTATTCTTTCAGACGTACTCACCAGTTTTTTTCATTCAGTCCTTGGATCCTTTGTCCCACTAACAGTTTAAATGGTCTTGTTTCTCTTCGAGAGTTCTCTGGCAATTCAGAGTTGCTTACAATATCATTTTGTCCTTGTTGTACCTCCTGTACCTCATCACTATCATCTACTTCCTCAGTGTTTTCAAATGTCGATGCAGATCAAGCAAACCCCTCTGAATCCTCATCTACCTCCTCCTGATCACATATGCCTTCCATATTCATCAATGTCTCTGGAATGGCAACAGATGATCCAACGCAAGTCTGAGGGCAATCTGTCTGAGACCTCAGGGGAAGTTTGGATAACTGGCAAATAAGGGCTCCCATGACAAACCAGAACCTGCAAATAAATACGCCGGACCGTGCCATAGCTGATTATCATTACGCTTAAAGTACACCTCATCGCCATTGTGAAGGTCACTTATCTCTGTTGTGTACACATTATGACGCAAGGCTCTCTTGATCCTTTAACTAGATTAATTTTTGAGGTACTTCCTTCGAGTCAAGTGCAGAGCATTCAAGTTTTGTCATACAATATCCAAGCCAGAAACATACTCTCGAGCAGGCAAGGAGCTACTGGTGGAAGATGGCACTGCAGAATTGAACCAAATACTAATTGGTTTGAGCTAAAGTTTGAATTATTCTCCAAAGCATTATGGACTGACACCACCCAAGCCAAGGCTACATCGTTATCACACTTTATATCCTCAAACACTTTTACCACTGTGTCACCAATTATAGCATTCAATCGTCCATATGTGCCATTGCTCCACAGACTTTCTGCAGCAATGGTTACAATTTTAACATCAAACAGATTGCCAAGTTCTCTCATGTCACTATTATTAAATTCAAGTCCATTGTCAGAGAGAAGTTTCCTTGGAGCACCAAACAATGAAATCCAATTTCTGAAGACGCTGCCAACCACTGTCTTACCAGACTTGTTGGTGATGGCTGATGCCACACAATATCTTGTAGCAAGATCTAATATGATAAGAAACAGATGTTGCTGTACCTGTTTCAGATCCATTGCAATTACTTCATTAAATTCCTCTGCCATCTGCACTGACAACTGGTATAGGTTTTGGGTGTTTATACTTTATACTACCTTCAACTTCCCCCATCTATTCAAAATCTTCACTGAATCCTTACCAAAATCAAGGACAATTTTTCCTTTTTTTCATTGACTGCTTACTAATCAGAAGTGGAAGATTGCACTCAACAACATCTGTTGACAGCTCTGATCTCACACCTCCAGTCCAACATGGAAGTACTACATGCATAATGGATCTACAGGTTACATCATCACCAAATTTAAATGTAAAATTACATTTTTCTTCTCTCACTATTGCCAACTCTTCATTGCACAGGCTGTCCAAATAATTATCCAACCACTGTTGATCGCTAACTGTAGTCGAACAACCAATATACCACAATTTCAAGACTCCTTGACCAAATGCATAAATCTTAGTCTGTTTGATATTTTCATCACTGGCATATCCAACAAATTCTGACATTTGTATCACGTTCCTCACTATTACCACCAGTATCTCATTCATCAATACCCCTAAATAACACCACATTATTTCTGTACGAATGCAGACAATATTGAGCCCAATGGTAATGCGAATCACATATCACACATCGTGAAACTTGGCCATCACGATCCAGAGGATTTCTTCAAATAATCCTTTGGTCACTCAAGTCAACTTGTGTCGACATTTCTACTCCTCTTCCTCTTCTTTGAAATCTGTATCTGTGTGATGATCTATATGGTCGCTGTCCATAGGTGGCACAATAGACCTCTTTATTATTGCCATAAAAAAACAGGCTCAGGTTTAATGATTGACGGGCACTGCACTCATGTCCACATCTGATTCCTGAGTTGAGTGCACACTCAATTGTTGACCAAGGGCACATTTTAAAGTAGATTTCGTATTAGCATAATTGATTTTGGAGATTGCTGACATCACAATTTGTCTCACGCTCAGCCAAATTGCTTGAAGCAAAAAGCATAAAAGCCATCACAGAGTTTGGCAGTGTCATTCATTCCTGTGTAAACTTAAAATATCTTATGTTCAAACTCACATACATATTCAATAATATTCTTGCTATTTCTTCTGAAATTATATTAATTATGAAATGCCGTAAATTGACACCGACCTTTATCAGGCAAGAACAATGTGTCCAGTTTCTCAATAATGCTCTTTAATCACTTTCACTCTTCAGAACTGTTAACTCAATTTCAGAAGATGCTGTCCTAGTTCAGCCAGTTAAAGATAAGTATATGGCTAATGCCTGCAGCCTGCTTATCTTTGGTTAATTCGATTAATTCACATTATATGCTTATATCCTTTTCCAATTTTCATATTCAGATTCATTATCAAACTTAGGAGGGCACTTAGAAGAGGCCATGACTACGCTCTGCCAACGAGTATTAGACCAAACTTGCTCCAGTCACTTCCTTTATATTGGGTACCCAGCACTCCACATAGCAGCTCAACAATACACCTGGTGTCTGTTCACTGAACCACACAAATCCAATATGGCTGTCCTCAGCCAAATGACAACAATGAACACTCAAACACCCAGGATACAACAAACTTATCTAATGGATATCTAACCTAGCCAAGTTAATGGAGACTAATAGCAGAAAGAAAATTAAACAAACCAGATCACCACAGATTCAAGGATGGACACTCCTCCAACAAACTTCTTACAAGCATCACACTTATGCATACATACATGTAAAGACCAATGATGGGTCTCTGCATGTGGTGGTCCAGTAAAATGGCCAGCAAAGCTGCCTGTTTCGAAAAACCTGTCAACCCTCTTACCTCTATCATGAGTCGCAGCCTTGAGGGCTTAATATTCGGTCTCTGTATAGGGCTCAAGACCTCCCTCTATCAACATCATCTGCATTTCCTACACTTTTCACATACCTGGAGCTGACAGCCAGCAACACAGCACATTCATACATAAACACATTCACACCCAAATCATAAAACATGCACTCTAAGAATGACCACCAAATACTCTTCTCCATCAAATCCTACATACATAAATATACCAATGGCTCCCCCCCCCTTATAAGGGAAGTAACCAAAAAACAAAGGCATAAAAACCACTCCCACCCATTCCATCCCTAATATACTCCATTCCCCTCCATCAAAACCTACTAGAATTTTAGTACCACAGAAAACACCCTCCCTAGAGCAGCAAGAATGATACCAGCATCAGTGTGTTCAGGCAATCATCCAGCACCAAGACAAAACCAACAGAGAATAGGTCCGACAACAGAGGCAAGCTATCCCAGACACAACCATTACAAAGAAGGCAATGAACACTTCATCTTACATTGCTCTACCTTTGCTTAAGCTAAACAAGTGACTCATGGGCCAGTCCAGGTGGCTGTAGCCAATTACCTGGGAACCACGAGTCTCCTACAAGACCCAGGACACCAGATTGACTGATTGTTAATATTTCAATTCTTTGCTCCATACAGCACCATGGGTACAACCACTCTAAACAATATTTCCTTTGCATTCATCCCCAAAACACTTTTTCATTTTACACATACATTCATTTCCTTCCTTTACAATTAACCTCCACATCCACTTCTCCAACCACTGCTACATGCAACCCCAAACCCTTAAAAATCTCCACTTCCTCAAATCTCTAACTCTTCACACTCATATTCAACCTGCCGTTACCATCAGGTTTCTCTTGCAGAAGGCCTACAGCTCTCACTACCATCATTCCTAATGTATCGCATCACTTTACTTTTGCCTACATCCATACATAAATTTCTTTTCTTACATACCTTTCCAGATTAAGCCACCAACTGTTTGTTTCCCCTTAAAATCATCCACAAGAACAATGTCTTCTAACTGGTTCATTTCCCCCACCCTTCTATTCTCCCCAATTCCAAACCTCTACCTAATGCTCTTGCATTTTCCATCCTACCCATATACATATTGAACCATGGCAACATCATACAACCCTGATACAATCCAAAATTTACCTCAAATCATTCACTCTCTCCATTCCTGACCCACACACATGCCCTTATATGAAACCTCCTAACTGGTTTCAATACTTCTCCCTATTTCACCTATCTGTAACACATCTAACAAACTTTATCAACCCTATCATATGTCTTCTCCAAGTCCATGAAAACATCAACAAACATCCTTACCCTTAACTAAACACTTCTCACATACTTGTCCCATCAAGAACACTAGGTTGACACACCCACTTCCTCTTCTAAACTCACGCTACTTTTCCTCAATTACTCCCTGTTCCTCTTCTAACAACACACACCTATATATCTTCATGACCACCCAACTGACTGATTCTTCAAAAGCTGCTATATTCATTCTTGTCTCATTTACCCTTGTAAACAAAACTATACTTTCACTCCTTCATCCCACCAGGACCCTTGTTTCCCTGAAGCACAGAGCAACCTTATTAGCCATAAAAAAAACTAGAGAAAGTCTATTTATTCATACCAAGGGCTTCCTCCCTCTTATAAGGGAGGTAGCCAAGTTATAAGCATGCACCCACTCCCACCCTTTGGTCTAATGAAAAAGAAATATTACGTTTTAACATATTTGCTTTAGAAAAAAAAATCTGAAATGAGTAACATGTCAAAACTCAATACTTCATGTTCACAAGACCAATGCAGTTGTACCTCTGAAGAACATCCGACCATCCAGAAACTTTTTGAAGACCACATCTTCAAGTATGAAACAAGTTCACCAAAGTACCATGCCACAAACACGAAGACCTTTCTCACACAACCAAAACATCTTAAAATTTAAACCTTAAATTCTTCACGTGACACTTACAACCTGAAGTCGGAGTCCTTGCGTAACGGTTGGTGGAGTGTGACGGTAACAGCAGGCTCAGGCAGAGAGTCGGGGTTAACGGGCACCTGGACTCCTCGTTCCCATTCTTGCCGCCAGGGATCTCCAATGCCCCAGTAGTCATCCGGTGTCAAGGGCTCATTATCGGCTAACTTCATGGCACTAATCAGATCCTTCCGGAATAACTAATAAAGCAAAATACAAAGATATAAAAACTAATTTTTAGTTTATACAAGATTGTCATAAAAACAACAATAGTGAAGAAATGAGCATAAAAACAACAATAGTGAAGAAATGAGAATGACTAAGTCTATTTTATAATAACACATGAGTAATTTCATAGAGTCAAAGATAATTTGGATAATTTCTACTTCCTGCACACTAAGAAATGTATGTATACGTATTTACCATGATCCAACTTCATTAACCTACTTCTTTATAAAAGTTGTTATGGAAAGATCTAAATCCTATACAATACCTAGACACTGATTATAAAACTAATAATTCTTTCCCTTTTATATTAGCATTCTTAAGGAAATACCTGTGCATACTCTGAAAACTATTTCCCATTTTAACACTAGTATATTTTGGGGTTAACAAGCCAAGGACTTTGTACTATTACTAAAATACATCAAAAACTGAATTACCCTTAGTTTCAGCCAACCACATTAATACAACATTAATACTAATAATGCAATCAAGTCTCAAATCACTACATTAGCCTTCTGTTCACTCACTCGTCCAAACACACCCCTCACCTACACATTCCTATCTCCCTGGGACTAACAGTGAGTACCTGCATATGGTCCTGCAAGATGAATATAGAAAATCATCTCCCTAGACACCCATCTTCAAATCCTGTCAATATCCTAACTTCCACATACAGATGCAGCCTCTGGTTCTCTGGACTAAGATCAATTTCTATAAATTCTCACTGTGTCTTCTTCACCTTTTCAAAAAATAAAAAGGAGAATTGACAACTGGGAACTGCTTCCTTACTCCTATTACTACAAGCTGGTGATAGACAAACAGTTGTACAATAATTCAATACGGACAGCATTCATTCCAGCTCTACAGGACCTAAGGACTACTGTACATTTCCAGTCCATGAAAATTAAGACAACATGTATCATTATACCTATCTCCCGCATTTTAGTTTTACATATTTCTCTTCTGGTTTTGCATTCCTAACTTCCAACCCACCTTCAGCTACAATATTCAACAAAATTTCCCTTCCCATCCCACTGCACGTTTGAACACTGTATTCCCCAACTCCGAGGGACTTGTATGCGGTGGTCCTGTAAAATGGACAGCAAAACTCCCCATTTTCAAAACCTATCAAGCCCCTCGGCTTCACCGGGAGGTGCAGCCCCTCTCTATCAACTTCAACTGGTACTGGCAAGTGTTCCTGTGCCCTACCACTTTCAGCCAATAACATATATGAGAATAGTCCCAAGATTCTTCAATGAGACATTAGTGGGAGGGGGCTAAGAATCTGTAACAGCCATTGTGGACTTCAACTAAGTGAAACTCAGGGCAACTACTAATACCCCTAAGCCAACCATCTTAGCATATTCCTTTTTCATTACCATAACCTCATTTCCCACACCAATCCTTCCTCATTTCATCAGGTTATCTCTGCACATAAGAACTCCTCTCCACAAGTACAGTAAGGAATTTGTAGACTAACACAGCTATGGCTCTATTTGGTTCAATCTTTCCCCAAGGATGGAAGTGATGGTTGTCAATGACAAAATACAAATACACTTTCACAAATCATTTCCTGAAATTACTTTTAAATGACATTTTTCTTCTCATAAGATGTTACTTTCCCCGTAATACTACCCTTAAAAGCCTGGCAGTTTGATCTCTGTTGTATCATTGATTTCCTGTTCTATGTACAACCCAATCAATTTTGAGTTCCATATCCTATATCTTCTAACATTCCCTACCAAATTATCCTCAACACTGTCTACGGTCCATATTTATATGGTTTATAAAACTCCTTCCTTACTGAAAGAATGCCACAAAAGATAAATTAAACTATTTGGTAGCAGCCACCATAAATGTAGTGGGGTGTCATACTCTCCATCATGGAAGAAGTTAAACTTTGTCATTCACTCTTATCCCATTCCACCACACTCTTCTGATACTTATTATTTCTCCATTATTACTCAACAAAAAAAATCTACAAACTACAGTTAGGCTCCCATTGCACACAAACATACTTAGTCCATTGTCCTCACATCTTTCTTGATAATGCCATGCACATATCTACTTGTTCAACATCATGATATAAATTTTTTCATATATTTTGTTTAGTTAGTCCTCACATTTTTTTTTCTACAAAGAGCATATTCAAGAATGAAAGGGTAAATCTATATCAATTACTCCATTTAGTTTGATGGCATATTTTATGGCATAAGTTGTTCTTCAGGCTAACGGGGTCCATGATCTATGAGACCAATCCAATTCAATTTGATTCTCAATCACTGGTCCTTACATATTTTACTTAAATTAAGGTTTCCATATATTTATCAACTTTTGACATACACTCCATGAATCATGATTACCACATCACCTATTTCCTTCACCATGTCAATGGTATTAAATGATGTCAACCTTAATTATGAAGACAGTGCAGAATTATACAGTGTCCATTTACCGGTAAAGACTGAACCTAAGATTCTTGCTATCATAACCTTCAAACACGGATTAGTAAGTTAGTAAAACTAGATATATATTAGTAACAAATTAAGTCTCTTACCTCTGCTGGTGCTTCTGATGCTGACCGGTTGTAGGCACGCAAGTCGCCCAGGTGTTTTGGTACCCATACCGCTCTCTCTTCATCTTCGGAGCTGACATTGTCTCCTCCAGCTCCGCCTCCTGCTCCTCCTCCTCCAGCACCACCACCCCTCCTCTTTTTCCTAGCTGTTGACGCCCCCGTTGCGGAGGCCGGTCCATTATTTCCACTTCCATTGACACCACTGCCACTATTACCTCCACTGGCACCACCACCACCACTTCCACCTCCAGCATTGCTTCCACCACTTGCACTGCCACCTCCTCCAGCTCCACCTCCAACGTCTGCCGAGCTTCCTCCAGCTTTGCTCAGCTGTCTCTTAATGCGACCAGACATTTTAACTGGTCATAGTCTCCTCCACACAACTATACGGGATCCTGTTGGCAATAAGATAGCGTCATTAACATGGTTCCATCTAAATTCTACAATTTCCAACAACACTGCAATTGAAATAAACAGCTACTATTAGCTCGAGTAACTTTTTTTTTTATTAAGAATAGCACTGATACCATCATTATCAACACAAATAGATATTCTCCTTCATTTTATAATGTATTGTTCAAAAACTTCATTCATATTTCATCTTCAAACCATTTCTGAAAGCTACTATAACATATCAACACCATTGTCCACATTCATGTCTCAACTTTGCTGATAATATTTCTTATGGTCATTCCCTTTAAAATCCTTGACATTCCATTGGGTGCCAGCTACAAAGCTCTTCATGATAAATGTCAACTAATGTGTCTGCTAAAACACTTTCATACATAAACAGACAAAATACACAATGTCACATGTATGTATGTATATATATGAATATATATATATATATATATATATATATATATATATATACACATACACACATACATACATAGTGGGACAAATCTATTGACATATTTCCTCTTTATTTCTTATACTTTTAAAATCCTGTCATGCTTATGTAAATTTTTCTATAACTATATATATAATTTTCAAACAAGTTATATTAAAAAACTTTTGTAGCTGATGCATAATTTCTGACTATTGATAAAAAAAATATCATATTTCTCATTCTTACCAAAGCATAATTTTGATATGGCTAAACTTTCAGTATAAATGTACCAAATGTCTGCAACTGACCACTAATCCTGTTCCAATCTATGGAAGCTACATAACTCAACACCCTTAATTTCGTATCTTTATATCTAATACCTTCTGACAAATACTAGTCTGTTCACAGCTCCCCTTGACTAATATATACATGTAGCTACTGTATATCAAACATGATTACTAAAATTTTAAAATGGTTATCAAGTTTTGGCCAAAAATTTAATTATTCTTTTTTCATAGCAAGATGGCCTAATAACTAGGCAATTCCCTAATGATAGCCTTGATATTCTTTAGTTCTGTGAGTACTTTGATGATGTAACAACAGTACAGTATTCACAACACCAATTATATTTACTTTTCTACTATCATTGCTCTGTAATTAAAATTTGTCATTTGAAATCAATCAAAAAAGCTACTTTTTAAACTACTTCTTTGTTTACATTAAAATGGTTGTCAAGCAGTACCTAAAATGTAAGACTGTCAAGAAAGTTTTAGTCTATATACCAACTACACTGAGAACCCAACAACAAGTCCTATCAACAACTTTCCTTTTCTGGGTGCCCAGTAACAAAATTTATTTTTTAATATTCAGGGATAACTTTATCATTATTCTAACATAACTATTCTAATAAAATGTCTCAATAAACGGTTACCTTTCTAAATGTACTATAACTATGCTAGTATTAATTGATATGATGGTAACCCCCCCCTATCACCCCAACTGAAATATTTACTTAGCAATAGTCACCTTTTGAATCTTTACCTACACAATATATTACTTAAACTACTTTCCAGTTGTTTCCTGTATAGAAAAAATATATATGAATATGCCATGTTTTCCAACCTAAGCACATATATTTTCAAATTTTTGCAGGCTGCAATTCAAATTTCTATGGGTTAACCATATCTTTTCATCACCACAAATTCCCCCAATTCAAATTCCTCAAATTTCTAATACAAATCTAACATCACTGCAATAATCCCATTGTGTATATTGACAGCTATCAACTAATCTCCAACTAAAAACCAAAATACAAATTAATAACTTTACTAACAGTATCAACTACAATGAAGACATCATCTATTACCTGTGAAGATGATAAAATATGAATAACTAGCACTGGCTGACACATACTTTGATTTCTAAATTGAAAATTAACCCACAAATAATGACCACCACATCAACCTTCCCCAAAAAAACACCTCCAATAATCCACAAATAATTACCTTGCACCATTTTCTCCATGGTTCAACATCACTTCACCTTTTACAAAGGAGAATATACTCAATCCAGTCCAGTAAACACTTGAATGAAGTTGGAAAACAACAACAGGCTGGCACTAAAGCTTTCAACACTGGCCTTTACACCTCCAACCATATGATATATCACTACTTTTCCACTTTTGCACTTCATGTTTCCCATATCCTCCATTAAGAAACTCTTTACAGTAACTGTCTAAAAGCTGTAAGGTGTGAGCACAGCCCCTAACAAACACCTGCATCCCAAAAACTGGCCTAGAGTTACATGTTGGGGCAAGGGCAACGAAAATCAATGAGCTCTGGCCAAACATAAACACAGCCTATCAACTCGGCTTGTTGCAATATTTCACATCATAATCCGTACATTCCTTCGTCATTTTCATATGGGAATGCTGTAGCCTTCACGTGTATACAGTTCATCGGGTCTAAATGGCAGGAAAGGCACGAATTTAGTCCACATAACGAAATGCATCGAACACTAGCTATCGTACGCTTCATAGAGGGCAGCACTACGCAGTTCTTCTTTCACTCACTGCCTACTTGAAACCACTTTTTCAACGTTTTTTCACTGTTATATCACGACTGTCACTACTGAAACACACCAAATAGGTTGCACATGTACCTAGAGAACATTTTCTTGATTCACTTGCGTCCTGGTATAGGTCTTAAAGACCAAAATAGGGCTTGTTAGGGGCTGACAACCCATTATTTACGAACCCCCTCTCCTCTTTACCTTAGATTTCTACATAAGCAACTTACCTTATGTATACCATTCATAGAAGATATCATACACCACATATCCTTACATCCTAAAAGTGTGCTCCACGTTGATAAAACCGTCACGAAAGAGACTAAAAATACATATAATTTTACATATACGGCTTGGCGCCATTGTGGTTGGAAAAAATAAACGTCTCTCTAGATCACGTGACCATTGCGAGATCTTGCGGGATGATGCGAGATTTGGCGAGACCTCTCAGGTTTCTAAATAGTAAACGTAAGATTAAGTCTTTATAATGTTCTTAAGAACATATATTTTTTATTGTTAGAACTGTCTGGATAATACAATGAACCTTTGCTTTTAGTTGAAGTACAGGTTTATAAAATTTCAAACATTGGGTCAAAGAGAATTAAGGGTTGTTGATTCTACATTGTTGGAACATGGGTACTAAAGTGAAATATCCGTAAAAATTCTGTCGAAAGCGAAGGGATAAATGCCTTATATGAGTGCATACAATACAACTCCTTTGGCAGAAAAACAATATTTTAGTCCTATCTTCTCAAATGATATGAATATGCAGTACTTCTTGCTTTAAATATGTAATGTAGTGTCACTGTCTCTAATAAGCAGGCACAGTAACACGCAAATCAAATTTACACATCAAAATGTACAATTTATATGAACATAAACTCTTCCTTTAGTATTCGTATAAGATTTTGATTCAGATTGATTAAAGGGTTTCTTAAAAAACGATGTTGGCTGAACTGTCATCGAGCTCAGCTGATTGATCATTGTAGAAAATGGGAACTATTGTCTGCCAGCGTCACCCCGCACAATTCAAAGTATGATTTATATCATATATATCATATATAATTGAATACATTACATGGGAAATTTAAGAAATTACATTGAAATGTGAATATATCTCACATTTCCCTGAATTTGGTGTAGTTCTTGCATGAAAATTTCAGGTTTAAACAACCCTCTAAAACAGATAAATTCTTTAATGTCACGAAACATTTTGAAATGGTAAAATTACATTGCTTTCGGCATATACCGAACGTAAACAACGGCACGAAATGGCGTCCGAAGTGGTAAGGCGATCTGTTCGAACTGTTTCCTGGAGCTTTGCAAATTAATATAAAATATGCTTAGCTTTAAAGGGTAACTTTGAACTTGAATTAACACTGTTGCCCATAAACTACTTAAGTGGGGTTCTTACACAATACTACAGGGACGTTATATCACAGGCGGCCCAGATTTCCTCACAAATACCCTACATAGAGTTTTAATTTACATATGCCGTAAAGATAAATTATTAGCAGAATATACAGTATACCCACCGAATTGTATTTACGGAACATAACGTATAATTTTGATTAGTTTTCATCATAATTCTGTGCACAAAGTTGATATACTTATTTCACAATTTCTTGTTTTTGGGCGAGATTGACGTCATATCCCATAATGATAATCATTGTAATTCACTTCTGTGCCCCTTTGTAAAGTCCACATGAAAATTGTGGCTTCCCAGCAGAGTTAGTCAGTCACTGCTGACTTGGTTAGGTCACAGGTGAAGTTATCTTACTAGTTCTTTGAGTTGTTATTATTTGATTGTGACATTCACCACTCATGGGATAGTACATTTTTTTCTATTTTCAAAAACCTATATCTATTACTTACTAAAACCTATAAGAAAAAAATCATATTCAGTAGTTATGTAGACAAACAGGTTGTTCTTGGATGACATTAGGGTTGTCTTGTCTTGTAGATCTTGGTGTTAACATGATCATTCAAGGGACAGGGTACTCCCACATCTCTGCCCAAGCCTCGTGCATTGGAAATGGTCCACCATTGAATTTGTTGTTGCTCCTCATGAAGATAGGACATGTGGGATTGGAGGCTCGTCTGGGATATCCAGGAATTTATCTAGTCTCCTCTTGAAAGCTTCTGTGCTGATACCTGTTAGATCCCTAATCTCTCTTAGGAGGCAGTTGAAGAGTCTGGGGGCCAGTGTAGGTGAAGCTTTCTGCCTGAATTGTCTTTAGTTGTTGGGAGCAGCTGCTTATGGACCTTCTTTTGCAAGTCCCACCAAACCTGGGATGGTGTTTTTATAATAGGGTTTATCTGTGCCCCCAAGGACTTTCCAGATGTAAATCACTATATAGTGCTCTTTGCATCTCTGCAGTGAATAGAGCTTGAGGATTTCCAGCCTCAACTAGTTCTTTAGGGAGCCCTCAACTAACCTCCTCATGAATATCCTCTGGATCTGTTCAAGTTCTTGCATATCTTTGATTTTGTGTGGAGATCATAGCTGGCATACATATTCCAGCTTTGACACTACCAGGGTCTTCCACAGAGGTAGCAATTGCAAGGGCCTCCTGGTCTTAAAGGTCTAGAGCAGTGGTTCTTAACCCCTGGGTCGCGACCCAAATTTGGGTCGCCAAGCCATTTTATTGGGTCGCTAAGGGTTTGCAGAAAATAATTATTTTCCCACTACAAATATATTATAATTATATACTGTAATAATTAAAATACATGAGGCCTAGTTTTAGGATTCTAAGCAGACCATGATTAAATAAAGAATAAATAAAACCCGCTTTTAAAAGCATAATCATATTACTTATAAAGACAATTCGTATATCTATGTAGGCTTGGGTCGCGATGCTTGATTTGTGCAAAATTTTGGGTCGCTGCCAAAAAAGGTTAAGAACCACTGGTCTAGAGGATCCACCTACTCATGAGCAGCATTGGTGGTGTGGGTTATACTTTGAAGCCACAGTCATCATTCATTCACATCCCCAGGTCTCTTAGTGTTTCCTTTATTTTTATTTCTTCTGTACCCACTATGCACTGGTATTCTTTAAGATTTTCATTTGGTCCATATCTTATTAGTTCAAATTGTTGTTTACACTTGACCACTTGTATACTGTCTCCAGATCTTTTCGTAATCTTATGGAATCCTCTCTGGTTGTAATTTCTCGAGAGATCCTTGTATCATCTGTGATTGAGGACACTTGGGGTGTTTTTACCTCCTGCTCTGCCTCACTTATCATGACCAGAAAGAGCAGTGGGACAAGAACAGTCCTGTGGCACTCCACTAATTACCATTAAGCTCTTTGACTGGGCTCTATCCACTATTACTTTCTGATGATTGAGGAATTCATGGAGCCAGAGTCCCAGTTTTCCAGTGATGCCCATATTTTTCACTCTGTAGCAGCACCCAGTGATCTATCTTATCAAATGCTTTATCAAAGACTAGATAGACCACATCAATGTCTCTTCCTCAGCTCACATTGTCTGTAATATTGATGTGGTAGTTTAGGAGTTGGGAAAGGCATGATCTTCTTTTCCAAAACCCATGTTGTCTTGGACTGAACTGCCCTATCTTCTCTACAAAATTCACTAGGTTCTTCCTGTTCTCTGGAACACTTTTGTGAGGTGAGACAAATGTGTCTATAGTTAGCTGGAAGGTCTTGTGATCTGTCTTTAAAGATGGGGTGATTATTCCTTCTTACAGTTTTCTTGGTACGACCCCCTCGTCCAGTGATTTTCTCCGAAGTAGATAAATTGGGGAAGCTAATGTATATTTACATTTCTTTAAAAACACTGCTGGTATGTTCTCTAGCTCCCTTGATGAGTTAATTTTTATTTCATCTATGGTTTCCACTATAACACTGGGCCTGAAACTAATATTGCTAATAGTATATGTGTCTATACTAGTAACTTGGTATATGTATGTACTATTCTATTTTCTGCTATTTGTTTTAATGGATGTATTAAATCAATCAATCTGTTGCCCAAGGTCCCTTGCAGAAAATTTGTGGCACTTCTACCATGTCTTTCCATCCCGCTTTTATGACCAAGAGTTAGTCTAACCAAGGTGACATAACCTCCTAGTGAAAGGGTTATTTCCTTATGTCTGTTCTGGTGTCCGGTCAAGACCAGGTATGGGTTGAAATAGCCCAGAAATTTGAAGAACAATTATTCCACTCAATGCTAGTGAGCAGTAGAGTATTGCAATAAAAAAATATGTAATTGCAGTGGGGAGTGGTCGTATCTTCCAACAAGATATGTCATAGGGTATACAGTATGGCGGTAAAAATCATATGCAGTCATAAGTCTAGGTAAAAAGGAAAAGGGAAAGGAAGGGAGAAAGGCATCTGAATAGTGTAGACTTAAAAAATATAATTTATCTCTCAAAAAATAATGGAACTTAGATATAAAAACTGCCAAACTAGAGGATTCAACTAAATCCTGAGGCAAAGAATTTTATTTCTGGCTTACTTGAAAGGAGAAGAGCCTTAACTTTATGGGGAGGGCAAGGAAATTTTCTGTATACATCTATACTTTTATTCCTTTACTTTGGTTGTGAGAAATATAGAAATTCAGTCAAAAGCAAATATGGATTGATTAATTCATCCATGGTTAGTACACCTTAGCCTGGCCACAGAAACAAGCTGCCCTAAATGCAGCCATTTTACAAAAGATACCAAACACCATATCCTACACTACTTTGTCCTAGCCTTACCCAAACAACACAAGAATATTTTTTTCTGTAAGGGACTTATAAACCAATATGGTTCTTGAGAAGGGGTCATATTAAAGACCGAGATGCTCGAGATGGACCCAATTCTTAGTTTTGGTTGTTTTTTGGGGTATGAAAGGACAAATGATAAAAAATAATCAAAACATTTTATAAATTTAATACAATATCATTATACAGAATATAACTTTGATGATTTTGAAGGATGTTTTTGACTGGGATGACATTGGCAAATGTTGTTCAGACCAAGATGAAAACAGTAGATCGTTGTACTGGTCAAAATTAGAAAATAAATTATATGATTTATTCTAAACCACATAACTCTAATCATTCATAAGTATAATGAAGTTAATATCAATATTTTCTCTGAGTTTGGATAATTTGATGAGCATTTTGACAGAAAGTACAAATGCAAAATTCAATTCAAATTCAATAAGATTTATTTTATGTTACTCGGTTCTGCCTGTAATTGCCATTCAATATAGTTTTAGTATAGTATAGCTTTCTTTGTATAGAAAATTATTCATTGATTTTTTTTTTTTTTTTCATTTTCAGATAATTGAAAATTATGTACAAGACCAATGTTTAAAAAAATCCCCTCAACTCTATTGTTACTTTGTTACATCCAATTTTTAAACAGTATGATTAGTCTCTTTAGGTTTGGATTTTTGCTAAAGACACAGAATTGGAATTTTACTTTTCCATATATTTAGGATCCTTTTTATGGTGGGGCTAATTAATAACATGTGGGTTTTGAATATTACTTTTTCTTTGATATATAAAACAATAACTGCAAATAAAATTCATCATTCTTTATTTGATTAAATCATTTTGCATCTACATTTTTTTTCTCTCTTTTTTTAATAATTTTTTTGACTGTTTAACCACTTCAGTATGACTCAAATTCTCATGCGCAGCATCGGCTGCCATATGTACAATTCATCACACTACTCGCTTTATAGAATATAAAGTTGCTGCTGTATTACTCGTTCTCTTGTATTCTGAGTAATAATAAACACAGAAAATATGATCAAACCAGTTCACAGAATCCAGGGATAATTCATGTACAACTACAAAATACATACATACATATACCAAGGCTTTTTCCCCCTTACAAGGGAGGTAGCCAAAAAGAAAAAGGCATAAAAACATTCCCACCCATTCCATCCCTGAATACACTCCACACCCCTCCACCCTCCCTCTTATCTTAGCACCTCCTGGATGACGGGTCATCCCTACACCATGTCCACTGCCCTGGGTCAGAAGCAGTGTCGCAAGACACAGCACATCCACAGCAAGGCCGCTTCATTAAATCGGCGACCCCCCCTCTCTGTCCCCCCATTGCATAAAAGGAGAAGACGGGGAGAAATCCCTTCGGGCTGCGTCAAATTTTGCTCACACATACTACCTCACCCCCATCCCCCGCCCATTCCACCTCATGCATCACAGCATCATCCATATACAACCATTCTCCATTCACCCCTGTCTTCTGTCCTCTCCCGTCCTTCCTCAACAGACATTCCCCTCTTCCCCAAAGCCCCCTTCACCCCATCCATCCACCTCATCCTAGGACGTCCCCTCATGTTCACTCCCCCCACATCTGCCTTGCACACCTCTTTTACTAGTCTTTCTTCACCCATTCTTTCCATGTGTCCAAACCATCCTAATACTCTTTCATCAACCCTATCTCCCAACTACAAAATAATGTATATATAAAATCAAGGCACTGACACTGGCATCCTTGTGTATCTACTCACACCTCGTGATGCCTACATAGGCATCGTTGTACTGAAGTGGTTAAATGAGAAAAATAATTCAAGATAAAAATTATTTTAAATAAAGGATCTGAAAGAAAAAGTCCAAAGAAAATCTCTTAAAAGATAGATAAATAAAATAATTCAGTTACTGCTAAAAATCTGACCATACATCACCCCCACAGAAGAATCCCTTCCATGACATTAAAGAATAATACTAGCTTGCCTACATTAAGGTTACTCTCCATCTTTAAAACAGTGCTAACACAGAATAAGCCTGATCACAGAAGCAAACTGCCTTAGATGAAATCACTATACAGAAGGACAATGAACAACTCATCCTACATAGTCCCACTAGCCTTAGCAAGACAAAAGTGCAATATTTCTTCCTTGAGTGGCTTATGGTCCAATCTGGTGACTGTTGCTGGTTAGGAACTGTAGATCTCCTGCAAGAGAAACCTAGAGCAACAGATTGCATCTGGGGCAATTTGCTTCTGTGGCCAAGTGTATTCCATGTTAGTAGAGGTATGAGAGGATAAGAGGGAAAACTCTTGTTGGATGATGTTTGATATGTATATATTATTTATAATTATTTATTATTTTTATTTATTTATTTATTATTTTTTTTTTTCAAGTCTGATTTGGGCAAAACAGGAGGGTAAGTGGAGTAACTAGGGGGGGATGTAAGTAGGTGCTGTGACTAGAAGGACAGTTATTTTATGTGTGGATAGCAAGTCTACCAACCTCTTACTGAATGTAGAGGTACATGAGGTGTGAGGTGACAAAAAGCTGTGTTCTTTGCTCTAGAGTTCTGGCACAATCTGAGCACTGAGATATGGATGGTGGAGTTTTTGGAATAAAAAACAAGAGTTGCTGATGTTATTTGAGCTGCAAGATAGATTAGAATTTAATTGACTGTTCGAAAGTTTCCTACAGTTTTGGATATACTCGTATATGCTGCTGATTGCAAAAAAAATACAGTTTGTGCAGTAGAGGAACAATTGGGGTTGGGGATGTAGAAGATCTGTGAGTAGTGCATATAAAGAATTGGGAAATGGCTGCTATGGTGTAGGTCTAGTATGACGGACTATTCTAGAAAGAGGCCAAGTGTGATGAGGGTGGAAGACTGAGAGTTGTACATTATTAAGCCCAGTCCATACTCAGCCTCATGCAGCACTGCTTGAGGCAGTTTGCAATGTTGAATGCAGCATCAAGTGTCCACACATATGAATAAAGATTGTCCAAATTGGAACTACCAACTATGGAACAAAGAAGAGAAAGAGGAGATCTACTGACTGTAGAATCGTGAAAGGAATGAAAATCCTAGACAGAGATGATTTATTAAAGTGGGACAACAGAAAACAAGAGGACATGAAAAGAAACTCGAAAAGGATAATTATAGAAGAGATCTGAAAAAAGAATAGCTTCCCACACAGAGTGGTGGATACCTGGAATAAATTAGATAAGGCAACAGTGTGTGCAAACATTATTCAAGAATTTAAGAACAAACTTGATGCTGAAAGATACAAAAACAGGTCACCACGAGCATAGCTCCCTTCCCATATGATACAACTAGCTAAATACACTGTCACTACCCAGTGTGCTGCAGCACATCAGTAACCTCTGAACATTGTTGACAAAAGGATGTGTGTCCTAATTGTTCAGTTCACAATTCATAATGCAAGACATTCTGGTTTCATTACTTCCAGACTTGCACTTCTTAAGTTCCTCCATTTGTACACTTTACACCTCACTTTTCAAAGGCAAAGATGCTACTGTAGTAAATGTATAAATGCAAGTGTTGCGCCTTGTCCACTCGGATATAGTTGTCATCTTGGAAAGCTTAGCATGTGACATACCTACCCCCTCTGCATCAAGATAGGCACTACCCCACTGCATGAAATTTGAATTGTTGTGAGGTGCACAGCATGTTGAAAAAGCCTGCCCACAACACTACAATCAACACATTGAGTAACTGGTGCAGCATGAGGCTCAGTGTGGATGGGCTCTTCAGAAAGAGATAGGGAGTGAGAAATGTATCACTACATAAGAGGGTGGATCATGCCCGATAAATTTGGACAACTATGTATACATACATACAGTATACTAAGGTCTCTTTCCTCCTTACCAGGGAGGTAGCCAAAGTTAAAAGGCATAATTCCACTCCCATCTACCACCTCTCCCTCCTCATCTCAGCTCCTCATGGATGAGGGGTCATCCCTGCATCTTCCCCATTGCCCTGGACCAGAAGCAATGCAGCAAGACACAGCACATCCATAGCAAGGAATCTTCATTTAATTGGCAACCCCCTTCTACATCCCCTTGTGCAGAAACATTGAAGATGGGGAGAAATCCCTTTGGGCTCCATCAAAATATCATTCACACATAATCACTCAATGAAAAAATACAATGGCAACATGAATCTATTTTCTTTTCTCATTCTTTTGCAGGTAGTCAGGGGAGTCTCGACAGCATGCACTGCAGCTGAGAGCTTTGTAGATCTCTATTACAGTTTCATGGATAAAGTAAGGTTGATACAATTTTGTACACATGAATCATGAATACAAATCACTATTTGGTTTGAAATTCAGTTATATAATTTTTGTCTGCTTCTTTTCTCAGATGAGACATAAATTAAAGAAACTATTCCTTGAAGATGGAAGGCTTGTGTGGAATGGTAATTCTACAAACGGGGCAGAAAATATCCAGAAGTTTTATGAAGAGCTACCTGCTAGTGAACATAATATTTCCTGCATTGATTCGCAACCAGTTAATGGTAACTATTGTAGTGGATGTATTTACATAATTGTAACACATAAAATAGAAGCTATGCTTGAGACACTGTGACAGGTTTGAGGAAGGTGGAAGAGTAAGACACGGGTCTAGGGTCGAGTTTATTCCTGACCAGTTTCACTTAGAGCTTCTTCAGAGGATTCCTCAGAATCCTCTGAAGAAGCTCTAAGCAAAGCCAGTCAGGAATAAACTTGGCCCTAGACCTGTGTCTTACTCTTCCAACTTCCTCAAAGCTATGCTTATGGGACCAATCTTTGTGTTTCCAGATGTCAAAATGTGCTTTAATTCTATCTTGTCCATCCTGAAATTTTCTTCCTATTCATTCATTAGATAAATGTATCTGTATTGAAAATTGTTTCTTCACCTTCAAACATCCTGTTTTCTTAAGTTTGTTGATGCATCTTCTTACATACATGTACCAAAGGCTCTTCCCCCCCTTACAGGGGAGGTAGCCAAAAAGCAAAGGCATAAAATCCACTCCCACCCATTCCATCCCTACATACTTTACTTCCATCCACCCCTCTCCCTCCCTCCCATCTCGACTCCTGGATGACGGGTCATCCCCACATCTTGCCCACTGCCCTGGGTCAGAAGCAGTGTCGCAAGACACAGCACATCCATAGCAAGGCCACTTCATTAAATCAGCGACCTCCCTCTCCATCCCCCCATGCAGAAATGGAGAAGATAGGGACAAATCTCTTCAGGCTGCGTCAATTCATTTTTCCCACACACTCCCTCACCCCTAGATAATCTTTTTCCCCTTTTTAATAAGTCTTCTCATTAATTTGGGAGTGTATCTGCATCACTGTCTGAAAGTAGGAGGAGACCAGTTGCTGATTGTCAGTTCATTTTGTGCTTAAAGGTGGAGTAAATATAGAGTAAGTTGAGAAAGAGAAATATTAGGCCCAATCAAAAGATTGACTGGCAGTTCCTTGAGGCTGCAACTCCCAATGGGAAGTGAGGAAGTTGACAGGGTTCAAACATTGGCAACATAGAAAAAAATGATGAGCATCTTGCAGTACTACCTTGTGCAGGTACCCATGTAAGTTCTTGCCCTTTTTCAAAACCCATTGGGAGATACAGCCCCAGTGGGCTGACACTTAGTCTCTGGGGGGAGCTTAAGATTGTTGAAGCTGATAGTGTCAACAATAGATCAAACTTGCAATAAGGTAGATATGTGGGAAGTTTTTGCTAAGGGTAAGCCTTTGGTATTTGTATGAACTTGGAGAAGGCATATAAAAGGGTTGACATATTATGGGATGTGTTGCAGAAGTATTTACATAATTGTATTTACCTAATTGTAGTGTACAGGAAAGGAGCAATGCTTGCTTGGTACCATCTTGTATTCTCTGATATTTTATCGTACCTAGCCTGAAATTCATGGACAGTTCCAACTTAATGTATATCCTTGATTTCCAATTATCATATTTAGATTTGAACTCGTGTATTGTTTGAGTTTAGGGTATATCACTTCCTAAGGTATTCCAAGTATTTATGCATCTATATGGAAAACTGTATTTCTTCACATCCTTTAGATATGTGATATTTCTTAATTTATTTCCATGACAGCCCTCCCATCTTTAAACATGAGATCTCTTCTGTCAATGCAATCTAACCCAATTAGTGACCTGAATACTGTTATCATATCACCTCTTCCTCTTCTATCTTTCAAAGTTCACAGACCCGGTGCTTTTAGTCTTTTCTCATGTGGTTTATCTGCCAGGCTGAGGACCAGTTTGGTTGCTGCCCTTTGTATTCTCTTGATCTTGCTTATATCCTTCACTCTGTGTGGGGACCATACCACTGACGCATATTCCAGTCTTGGATGTATCAGGGTTTCCACGAGTTTTTTCATCATCTCTTCATCCATATAGTGAAATGCCACTTTAATCTTCTGCAGTAGTCCTTATGTCTCTCCCACAATCCTGCTGATATGTCTGTCAGGTGACAGGTTGTCTTTTATCAACACTCCCAAATCTTTCTCCTCTTTTGCTTTTGTAATGAGTTCACTTCCCAGGAAATAATGGATGGTCTTTTGCCACTATTGCCTATTTCCAATACTTTGCATTTTTTTTATATTGAATGTCATTTCCCATTCTTGGCTCCATGCAATAATAGTATCTAGATCTTTTTGCAACACTCTGCCATCCTCCTCATTTTTCGCTGTACTCATGATTTTTGCATCATGAGGGAACATGTTGGAATAGCTTGTTCCTTCCATCTTGTCATTGACATACACGAGAAACATTATTGGTGCAAGTACTGAACCTTGTGGAACTCCACTCATTACTGCTCTCCATCTTGACATCTTATTCTTTACTACAGTCCTCATGTATCTTTCCTTCAAAAAAATCTTTCATCCTGTCTCGTAGTTTGGCTCGTAGTCCTTCAACGTGCTCCAATTTCCACAGAAGTCGACTGTGAGGTACTTTATCAAAATCCTTCTCAGGGTCAAGATACATACAGTCAGCCCATCCCTCTCTCTCCCTTGCAGTGCATCAATCACTCTCTAGTAAAACCTTAAAAGGTTCAATACACATGACCTTCCAGACCTGAAGCCAAACTGAGTCTGTCAGAATGTTCATCTTTTCAAGATATTTGGTCCATTGATCTTTCACAATCTTTTCACATAATTTCACTATTGTACTGGTCAGTCAAAATTGTCTATAATTTAGTGGTGTTTCCATATTTCCACCTTAGTGAATTGGCACCATGTTTGCCCTTTTCCAGTCAAGCAGCACAATGCCTTCTTTTAATGAACATGAAATAAGACTGTGGATCTTGTCCACTAGTTGTTCCCTACATTCTTCAAGTATCCAGTTTGAGATCCCATCAGTTCCTGAAGCTTTTGTCACATCCAATGATCCCAAGAGATTGATCCCTTCCCTTACTTCTACATTTATATCTTCTAAACCTGGGTTTTTGCTCCCCTCACTTTCCTCCAAAAAAGTGCTCTCCTTTGTGAAGACCAATTGGAAACTTTCATACCTAAGCTGAGGCTTCTTCTAAGATCTCACCACCCACTTGGTGATTACTTCCCTGTATCTCATTTTGAGAGAAACAAGTAAATGCCTTTGGGGGAATTAAAAAGTATAATGAGAACTACACACTTGGGAATGGATGCTAAGAGGAGATTGTATGAAAGGGTAATTGTGTGGACAGCACTGTATGGGCCAGAAATATGAAACATAAGAGAGGAAGAATTTAAATGAGATGAACTACCTGAGAAGTATGGTAGGGGTTACTAGGCTGGATAGAGTGAGAAATGAGGTTAGGAGGAGAGTGGGGGTGGAAAGGCAGTTGGGAGATAGGGTTAATGAAAGAGTATTGGGATGGTTTGGACACATGGAAAGAATGAGTGAAGAAAGATTAGTAAAAGAGGTATGGAAGGCAGAGGTGGAGGGAGTGAAGATGAGGGGGCGACCAAGGATGAAATAGATGGATGGGGTAAAGGGGGCATTGGGAAAGAGGGGAATGTCTATTGAAGAAGGAAGGGAGATGACAAGATAAGGGCGAGTGGAAAATGGTTGTGTATGGATGATACTGTGATGCATGGAAGAGGATGGGGAGGGTAAGGGAGTATGTGTGAATAATATTTTGATGCAGCCCAAAGGGATTTCTCCCTGTCTTCCCTTTTTCTGCATGAGGGAACAGGGAGGGGGGAGGGTCGCTGATTGAATGAAGCAGCCATGCGGTGCATGTGCTGTGTCATGCTGCATTGCTTCTGACCCAGGGCAGTAGATGAGATGCAGGGATGACTTGTTATCCAGGAGCCAAGAAAAGAGGGAGGGAGGAATGGTGAATGAGAGTGGAGTGTGTGGGGATGAAATGGATGGGAGTGGATTCATGCCTTTAACTCTGCCTACCTCCCTTGTAAAGGGAAAAAAGTCCTTGTATGGTATATGTATGTATGTCTCATTTTACCATATATAAACCTGTAAAATAGTTTTGGTTTGTCTGTGCATTTAGTTACTACACCTCTTTCAAAATTGCTTTTTCCTCTCTTCCAATTCTTGTATAGTCATTCCTAGCTTGTTTGTAAGCTTCTTTTGTTTTATTGCATCTTTCCTTCCTCCATTTTCCTTAAGTCACATCCCTGGCTTTCTTTGCAATCTCGTACTTTTTGTTAAACCAGTTCTGCTTCTTCCTCTCACTAGTCTTTTTCACATGTTTGTTCACTCTTAGGTTGTAATTGCCATGAAGGATTTCCCCATTTCCTTCTTATTCCCATGGTATTCATGAATTCTTCCCAGTTTGCATATTCAAAGAATTTTTTTCAACCCTAAGTAATCTGCTTTCCTAGAATTCAGTCTCCCTTGCCTGTGTGATTCATTCCTTGGCTCTATTTCCTCCTCCAGCTGAAATTCAGTTGTTTACATGGTCACTTTCTCCTATTGGGCAAATGTAGTTAAATGAGCTCATGATTTCTAGCTCTTTGGTTAGCAACAGATGTAATCTTGTGGGAATGTAATCGCCTCTTACCTGGGTCACTTCCTATACCCATTGGGTCAGTGGGAGAGGAGGAGTTTGTAAGGAATGAAGAGTGAGTAAAGAGACAAGGATGGCTCTTTGTCCATGTGGAGATAAGGTGGGGGAAAGAGCCTTTTGGTGTGTGTATATATTTATGTATATGTATGTATTTACCTAGTTGTATCTTATGGGAAGGGGAGCTATGCTAATGGTGTCCCATCTTTGTATCTTGCAATGTCTAGTTTGCTCTTAAATTTGTGTATAGTTTTTGCACACACTATTGTTTTATCCAGTTTGTTTCAGATATACCACTCTGTGTGGATTTTTTTTTTTTTTTTTCTTTTTTCTCTCTCCAGGTCTCTTCTACAACTCCTTTTTTAATTTATCATGTCCCCTTGTATTTCTCTTATCCTAGTTCAGTAAGTTCTCTCTATTAAGAACTGTGCCTTTCATGATTCCATATATGGTCAGCAGATCACCTTTTTCTCTTCTTGGTTCCAAAGTTGGTAATTTCAATTAGCCAGTCTCTCCTTATATGACAGATTTGAATGTGTTGGGGCCCTTTTTGTGGCTACTCTCTGGATTCGTTAAATTTTCTTTATATTCTTTTTGGTACTGGGTGACCATAGTGTCGCAGCATACTCTAGTCTAGGCCTTTATAAGTGTGACTAGTATTTTTTTTAACAATTTCTTCATCTAAATAGGTAAAAGCCACCTTTATTGATCTTAGCAAGTTGTAAGATTCTTTGACAGTTTTGTTTATCTGTTTATCAGGGGACATGTCATTTGAGATAATTACTCCCAGGTCTTTTTCAGATCCCACTTTCTTTACTTCCTTTGTTCCAATTTTATATTGTCCTGATATTCTTTTTTTACTTTTTCCAAACTCCATTATGCTACATTTCTTTATGTTGAAGTCTGCTTCCCACTTTTGGCTCCATTTCCAAACCATGTAGTGATTCGCAATCCGTTTCAATATTCACTTTCCTCAGCAATCTAGCATCATCTGCAAAGAAGCTCATATAACAATCCACATTTTTATCCGTGTCATTCACATAAATAGCAATTATTGGAGCCAATATTGATCCCTGTGGAACTCTACTAATCACCTCCCAAGCTGAACTCTTTTCTCTGAGCACTACTCTCATTTTTCTGCCATACAAGAAATCCTCCATCCAGTTTAGTAATTTACCTTGTATCTGTCCTGTTTTCCTTTTTTTTATATATATATATATATATGTATATATATATATATATATATATATATATATATATATATATATGTATATATATATATATATATATATATAATTTTTTGTGTGGTACTTTGTCGAAGGCTTTTTGTAAGTCTAGGAAAGCAGTCAGCCCATCCATCCTTTTCTTGTATTATATCTATTAGTCTTGAGTAGAAATAGATTAAATTTGTGGCACATGGTCTTCCCTGTCTGAATCCATATTGTCTCTGGTTTATTATATAGTTTTCTTCTGGATGTTTTATCCATCTATTCTTGATAATTTTTTCACAAATGTTGGCTACAGTGATTGTAAGGGAGACTGGTCTGTAATTTGTTGGTTCTTTGTTTCCTCCTTTATATATTGGACGGGAGAGGACAGAAGACGGGTGAATGGAGAATGGTTGTATATGGATGATGTCGAGATGCATGAGGTGGAATGTGTGGGGGGATGGGGGGTGAGGTAGTATGTGTGAGCAAAATTTGATGCAATCCAAAGGGATTCCTCCCCGTCTTCTCCTTTTATGCATGGGGGGAAGGAGAGGGGGGGGGTGCCAATTTAATGAAGCGGCCTTGCTGTGGATATGCTGTGCCGTGTGATACTGCCTCTGATCCAGGGCAGTGGACAAGGTGCAGGGATGACCTGTCATCCAGGAGGTGCTAAGATGGGAGAGATGGTGGAGGGGAGTGGAGTGTATTTAGAGATGGAATGGGTGGGATTGATTTTAAGCCTTTTTCTTTTTGGCTACCTCCCTTGTAAGGGTGAAAAAGCCTTGGTATATGTATGTATGTACAATATTGGCATTCTTCCAGTCCTTTGGTATTTTTCCTTCTTTTAGTGAGCAACTTATTATGTTGTATATTTTGTTAATGGATTCTTCTTTGCATTCCTTTAGTATCCAATTTGCAATTCCGTCTGATTTCCTGACATCAAGGTTTGTTAGTTGATCTATTATTTCCTTGTGTTATTGTTATTTCCCTCATGGGGGATAATTGCACTTCAATTCCTTCATCCCAATGCTGTATGTACATGCATTTATGTATGTGTATTAACCTAGTTGTATTGTATGGGAAGGGGAGCTGTGCTCGTGGTGACCTGTCTTTGTATCTTGCAACATATAGTTTTTCTTAAATTCTTGTATGGTGTTTGCACACATTTAAGTAGATATAATACTTTTCCTATCTTAAATTGCACTTTGTAGTCATTATCTACAACCACTTGTGAAAATTTGCTACCTCTCATATAAGGGGGAAAAGTTCTTGGTGTGTAGATAGACTTGTGAAAATAATTTAGTGTTGATAATTTAACATGTTAAAAAGATTGCATTACTCTTTCTCTTTCAGTGGCTGAGCAGTCTACCATTATGGTGTTTGTTTCGGGTTTTGTCACGTTTCAGGAGAGGAAGACGCCATTTCAGCAAACATTCTTGATTACGGCTCAAGATGATAAGTGGAAAGTGGTTTCAGATTGCTTCAGATTCCAGGCTCCTCCCAGCTAGTCTTTATATGAAAAGAAATATATATATATTTGTATAAAAAATAAGTGGTCTCAATAAATTTATACTCTTGGAATACAGTATTGTTTATTTGTTCATTACAACTAGGTACAAGTAATACTTGCTTCACATTTTTACATCAGATATAATTATTCCAGCAATAAGAATGTTTTATTATGTCAGTTTGAATACACGTTTCTCACAAGGTAATGGCTACACAATCTGACAATTCACATTACATAATACATTTGGTGTTCCAATGCGGCTACACATTACATAATAACCATATGATACACCAGTTCCAGTATGATAGTATATTTATGCCAGGTCACAAGGAAAGGCAAGGATGCACTAAGTATATACTGTATCACACTGAATACCATGCAACCCATTGGTTGATCACCTTCAAATAGAAAAATTTCCGAGCAAACAGTAATGCCCCAGTACTCAGCAAGACAGGGTACATTCTCGTTTGCTAATGTCAATCCCGTATATACAAAAGCTGATGGTACATTCTTCAGCTTGGCAATATTGGCATCCATTATAAATATGACCGATGGGAAAGATTTGAGACCAATATAAGTGGATTTCTAATATACATAGCTGGAAAAAGGTTAACAGTAAAAATAGAATATACAAATAAGGATCAATGACAGATACCCGCACATGATGGTCCTGTGGAACAGATGTCACAAGATAATCTGGTGCAGCTGTAGGGGGGCCCAGGGTCTCTATCAATGACTATTTCCTCCAAATTTTCACACAATAGGAACAGACACCAAGCAACATCTCTCCACTCACTTTAAGCCAATGACATAGTCTCGTACAATTATAACACAAACGGCAGTCCAATGTTTCTTCCCAGAGGTCTATGAGAAGGCCTGAGGACCTGTACCAACCAATGTGTGGCTGCAAAATTCCAGTCAGTGAAATTTGAAGAGCCTGGGTTCAAGACTTGATTATGACCACTTGATTTGGTAACCTGAAGGATATCAGTGTAACTAGTAATTAAATATATATACACACACACACCTCATGGCGCTGTGGTTACACACCTCGTGACGCTATGGTTCACACACCTTGTGGCGCTGTGGTACACACCTCATGGTGCTGTGGTTAGACTTCTTGCCTGCCACTATGGCAGTCTGGGTTTGACTCCCGCCCAGGACTGAAATAATTTCAGTATTGCTTTACTGTGGGGTGTTACTCCAACTCTTGTGGGTGGGGAGTTAGAGGTGTGTGTGTGTGTGTGTGTGTAAAGTTACAGTATTGCCCATAGATCGATCATACGAGCTCTCATCTGGGAGGTTAATAACTGTTGATCATGAGTTCAACATGTGATCCAAGACCATGGGGGTGGTGAATCACATACATACACACACACACACACACACACACACTTGGTCAAAGTCTTCCACATGATCCATGACTGTAGAGAATCACACCTGAAGACACTTTCCCCCACAGGGGAAAAAAATGCCACTTCTTTAAAAGAATGTAATTTATTTATAAATCTATCATCACTACATATCATACCACTCACTACATCTAATGCTTTCAATGCAATCTTTATATTTCCTCACCCATCAGTCATCCATTGCAAACTTTAGTATCATTAAATTTCCTACAAACAATACTGGTGGAAGTGTATCGAAAATAAAGGCATGGCTACATTAGTTCTTTCATGACAATGAAGTTTAAGTGTGACAATACGGAAAAACAAATAAACATTGCCTCGAGTTTCACTTGATGGAAAACCTACATACAATGGCTGACTGTGGTCCTTATGCTCTCCCACAGAACTTCCTGCTAAGAAACTTTGGGTTATTGTCAGTGTTGTTTTGGTGTACGACTATTTCTATGTCACTAGCTAAAAGTGCCAGAAGGGGAGAAGTCACTGTTTGTTAGCAGTGTGTGTGTGTGTGAAAAGGTGGAAGAAATACGGTTGAAGATGAGAGATCTTGGGTCCAGCCCTAAGACTGAGCAAGTGTCAGCCCCTCGGGTCTTCACCTCCTGATGAAAGGGAGGGATTTTGTGGGTTCTGAAAATGGACAGCTTCACTGTCCATCAAGCAGGTACCTGTCATTGGTCCCAAAACTCGAAACTAATCAACAAAATTGTACCTCATCCTGCAACAACTCGCGCATCAAGTGATTCATTATCTATTTCCTTGATGTAACATGGAAGACAGTATGAAGATGCTTGCTCTTGCTCAGAAATACAAAAAGTGTCACTTGTACTGACAATTGTGAAATAAATAAAAGGATGACAATAAATCACTTAAGAAAGGGCAAGAATGGGAGATCCTACTAAATGGTGTTCTTGTGTACAATCTTATCTTTAAATATGCCATGCAACACTAAGTAATGAAGGCAACTAATATATATACATATATATATTATTTATATATATATATATATATATATATACACACACACATATGTATACATATACACACACACATATACATACACATGTATAAAATATTACAAACCTTACAAATTTGGCATTTGTAAACAACTAAAATCCATTCAACCACCCCTTCCACCTCTGCAACTCAGGGATGAAGGATTACACTGCTTACGTTAAAAGCAATGCAGCATGGTAAAGTTTTTCCATAGCAGAATCTTGCTTTATTGTCACTTGCCCAGGCATCAGGGGCAGGGTGATCTACTTAATAGGAAAACTAAAACTAAAAAAATTACACGTACACACAGATATACATACCCACATACATATACACACACACATATTTAAAGTTAGAGGCTTCTTGATTCAAAATGCTTGAACTGGTAGTTTTGGATTTTGGAATATTTGTATAACATCATCTACAAAATGGAACAGTTTGGGGATGTCACAGCTGAATGGCATGTATTCACTCCAATGCTGACGTAGCCATGCCATCAACACAAGATCAACATCTTCAATCTTTGCTCTATATGATGTTTTTCTATCTATGTATAATGGTAAAAAACATCAAACCTCAACATGTTTGCTCTGGTTCATGAACATGAAATATCTTGTCATTACACAATATGGAAAAAATGTGGCTCCAGCAGTTCTACACATTTAGCGAGTTTATTGTGTTCAGCTTTTAGTTTTTCAGTAACGTTGAAAATAATGAAAAATATCCAACCATCCCGAGTATAAAATGTTTCCTTATTGCACAACTTAACACTGAGTAAAATAAACCAGTATTTGTAAATGGTGGCTTTTGTGCCTATTTCATAAATACGCATCTATATACCAAGGGCTTTTCCCTCCATATAAGGAAGGTAGCCAAGTCAAAGGCATGCAACCACTCCCGCCCATTCCACTCCTATCCACTCCCATGGTTTCCCTCTCTATTTCATAAGCTTTATGTGTGTGTGTATATATATATATATATATATATATTAGCAAAGACAAATGAGAGATAGGGTGGTAGAAGAAAAATTGTTGGTTTAGGAATTAATGCACTGACATTGCAACCAACATGGTCTTCGGAAAGCTCTTTACAGAAAATTTACATTATCTATCTATACACCAAGAGCTTTTTCCCCTTTACCAGGGAAGTAGGCAAATCAAAAGGCATATACCCACTCCCATCCACCACCCTTTCCTCCTTCTAATCTTAGCTCCTCATGGATGACGGGTCATCCCTGTATCATGCCCCCAGGGAGAAGACATCCTTTCAGGCTGCATCCAAATATCATTCATACATAACCACTCCCTAACTCTCCCCCATCCACTCCCTTTCTTGCATCACAATATTATCAGTACACAGCCATTTTCCACCCACCCCTATCTCCTGCCTTCTCCCTTTCCTGCCCAACAGACATTCCCCTCTTGCTCAACACCCTTTTCACCCCATCCATCCATCTCATCTTCAGTTGTCCCTTCAAGTTCACTCCATCTCTGCCTTCCTCACCTCTTTTACTAATCTTTCTTCACTTATTATTTCAATTCTTTCCATGTGTCCAAACCAGCCCCATCTACCATCTCCTTTTCCACCCCAACTCTCCACCTCATCTCCTCATTTCTCCCTCTGTCCAACCTAGTAACCCCCACCTTATTTCTCAAACACTTAATTCCAAACCCATTCAAAGTTTTCCTCTCTGCCACACTCAAATTCCAAATCTACCCCATACAGTGCTGTTGGCACAATCATCCCTTCATATAATCTCCTTTTTGCATCCATTACATTTTAAATAACCAATCTCTCTCATATATATATATATATTATATATACACACACACATATACATATATATATATAATATATATAAAGCTTCCAATAATGTGTGAAAAATAATAAAAAAAAATTCCACTGCCATAGCATCTCACTGAACAGAACATATTACCATTTCCAAGCAAATGCAATGTTTCACTGGGATACCAGTGAAGATAGCCATATTGTCAAGTTATAGTTTTTGCATCTAATTAACATATATGCATCCTCATATTTTTTCACTATGGTAATATATTTAAAATTCTATATATATATTCTTTTTATGCTTGTGAGTGAATGAGACATGCTTCATCTTTACACATTTGAACATACATACCGACATACTTTTGTCAAGCCCTTTCACCCATTCTACAAATAAACAAAACCAACTAATAGTATTGTGCAGATGAGCTTTATTATTTACTAATACATATGTTCCCTTTTTTGAAACCCTTTTAACACAACCACAATGTTGTTTTAACTTTAACTAACAAGTTAAGGTAATGTTCCATCAATATCAAGATGATTTTTGGCATGTCAAAACTATTTGGTCAGTGGTTTTACAGTAAATAGACAAATTACCAGTATTAGGCTCTTATTTGCAACACTACTACTTTGTTTACATTACCATACTATTCTTTTGTGTTTCTTTATGATTATTGTATTTTTTCTATACAAAATAAATTTTCATGTTTTAGAATTTCTCTAGTTACTTGCTCATTATTTCATACAAAGTCTACTTTCAAAACACTTTCTGGAATTTTCTATTTGTGATGCTTCCATTTCTAAACCTTTCACACCTTGAAGATTTTCAGTTTTCATATCATGGATTCTCAACTTGCATATATATATATACACACACACACACACACACACACGTGTGTATTTACCTAGTATTTACCTAGTTGTATTTTACGGGAAGGGGAGCTATGCTCGTGGTGTCCCGTCTTTATATCACATTTTATCTAAACTATTTTTAAATTCATGTATTGTTTTTGCACACACTACTTTCTCATCTAACTTGTTCCAAATGTCTATTACTCTGAGAGGAAAGCTATTCTTTTTCAGATCTCTTCTATAGCTGTCTTTCTTGATTTTCTTTCCGTGTCCTCTTGTATTTCTTTCATCCCATTTTATTAGATCCTCTCTATCAATAATTTCTATGCCTTTCATGATTCTGTAAATAGTTATCAAATCTCCTCTCTCTCTTCTTTGCTCTAGTGTCTGTAGCTCAAGTGTGTGTGTGTGTGTGTGTGTGTAGGGCTGCTGGTTTCCAATCAGTGAAACTCAAGGTCACAATTATTATCAAGACTCAATTCGTTTGGATGTGTGTGTGTGTATTTACCTAGCTGTATTTCATGGGAAGGGGAGCTATGCTCATGGTAACCCGTTTTTGTATCTCACAAGATCAAGTTTGTTCTTAAATTCTTGTATGGTGTTTGCACACACTATTTTTTCATCCAGTTTGTTCCAGATATCTATCACTCTGTGTGGGAAGCTATTCTTTTTCAGGTCTCTTCTGTGTGTATGTATTTATGTAGTGGTATTATACAGGAAGGGAGCTATGCTTGTGGTGACCTGTCTTTGTATCTTTCAGCATCAAGTTTTTTCATAAAATCTTGAATAGTGTTTGCATACACACTATTTATCTAAATTATTCCAGGTATCCAGTACTGTGTGGGAAGCAATTTTTTTTCTTTTTTCTCCAGATCTCTTCTATAGTGGACCTTTTTGTGTGTGTGTATGTGTGCGTGTGTGTGCGTGTATGTATTTACCTAGTTGTATTATACGGGAGGGGAGCTATGCTCATGGTAACCCATCTTTGTATCTTTCAGCATCAAGTTTTTTCTTAAAATCTTGAATAGTGTTTGTGTCCTGTGTGTGTGTGTCCTGTGAGCAATCCAAATAAATCTGAACAAGAAATTTAAAAATGCAGTAAATCAAACTACAGTAATTAGTGTTCTTATTAACACAACAGTGATCCTTGTGCAGCCTATTATATGGATTACTGCATATAAAATGTGTGACTGTATTTATTTTACAACTCTGTACCTTGACATGCATGTCAAAGAGAAATAATGTTAAATTTTACACAGATTTGTTCTTAAGTGCAGTTCGTGCAAACTGACAATTACACAAAATTTCTAGAATAAGCCCGGAAACGCCAGCCCTACAAGATGTGAGAAGTATTGACTTTTAACGACTCAAGACAAATCACGTAATTTGCACTCAATGTATTTTTCATGTGACATGAAATAACTGTTGCAATACAAACTTTACAATGTATTGTATGGACAAATGTATATTCATTACCATTGATAAAATAAACACAAGAAAAAACATAAACAAAAGTACATATCTGAAGTTGATTTTCCTGCTGGATTATGATGGACATAAGCACATCTAAACATTAAACTGCGGTACAAGATTTTATAATAACACCACATTACACTTGAAACACTAACACTGAATCAACACTTGAGTGAGAATAACATAACGATGAAATCAAAACAAAATCATTCTTGGCAGCTCCGTTATCAGATAAATTGACTCCAGCCAGTTCTGGCATATGAAGTTTGGGTCACTGTAGTGTAGAGCTTTATCTAAGTAATAACATTAATCTTAATTAATCTATGTGCATTTACATACTCGTTTAACTTAATCAAAGATGAATCAAAAGCCTCACATCTCAGCAGCAGACTATGCTGCCAAAAGAGTTTCCACTGGTCACTGCCTTCTCAAAGCACTAATCATCCTTCTTGGCCTGAGCAGATTTCACTGCCAAAGGACCTTCTCCATTGGTAACTTCTTTCTGAGGATTCTTCTTCTTCTCCTTAGCTTCCTGCTCCATCTCTTGTGAGAATCCAAATTCATTGAGACGTGACGGATCAACTCTGTAGATATATCTCTGCAAGAGGAACAGCAGTGATTTAAATCTTGAGAAAAAACAATAACCATCATCATCTGAATCACTATTGCACAATCAATCTATCCATTGTCCCTGGCCTCTCTGGCAGAAAATCTGCAGCTTTCAGGTAATCGGTGACAGCCTCCAGGCAGGTCCACAAGTCACTCGGAAAGTTATTAGAAAGAGTTCCCTGACCTAAATATATTAAACTCAAGCAATGCTCCACTGGGCAATCTTCTCAATATAATGAACAAGCAACATCCCCTGACATAACAATGTGCTCATCCACCCTTCATACACAAACATGGGAAACTATGTATGGCCTCTCCTCAGACAATTTCCCAATAACAGTCACCATAGAATTAGAAAAATTTCTATTCAACCTACATATAAATGACCATGATATAGACCAATTCCCATTCATTAATAGAGCAGTGGACATGATAACAAAAGACCCATTCTAAGAGGCTGCAGAAAAAATACCTCAACTATTCATTAGCAAGGAATCCTAAAATACTTTTTTTATTCCCTAAGGCATTTACTTGCTTCTTTCAGTCTACAACTTACCTCCACCTCAATTCCTCCCTTTCCTGCCACATGCAACCCCAAATACCTAATGCTATCCACTTCCTCCAGCCTCTCTCCTTTTAGACTCACTTCCAACTCACTGCCACCCTCTACCCTTGTACATCTCATCACCTTGCTTTTACCCACATTTACCTTCAATATTTTCCTATTGCATACCTTCCCAAACCCCGTTACTAACACCCTTAATCCCTCCTCTGCCCTGCCACAAGTACAGTGTCATCAGCAAACAACAACTGGCTCACCTCCCACTTTTCTTTATTTTCTTTAACAATCTCCTACTCTACCATTGAGCACCAAAACCACTCCAATAAAACACCTGTACTCAAACCAAAATCCTCTCCATTGCATACAATACATATGAAAATGATAGGTATACAGTTTTAGGTTCGATTTCTCAACCCCCCTCATCCATTTCATTACATCTCACGAGCACAACGAGATGAATGTCACAAACAAAAATCCGCAATATAATATTCAAATAAATAGAAATCTAACAGTAACTTACCTGGTAGAGGAAGATGAAGAAAATTACATCATCCCTGAGGCAGCCTAATCGATACATTGTAGGCATCTTGATGACAAAGGCAAAGATGTCATCAATGAATGTGTTAAGAGCCTTGTAAGTTAACATCCGCCAAGGTAAATGGGCCACTGACTTTAGTTTATAATTGATGAAGAGCTGTGGTGTCATCATGATGAACCCTGTGTGGATGAAAAAGGGGCTTGGTTTCACATTGTTACCCGGAAAGCAAACTAATAATTATTGCGTCAAGTTTTACTGAGTGGAAAACTTGCGACCCCACAGTGAGAAGAAACTCTGGACCTTTGTCTGTGCTGTATTAGTGTGGGACCATTTCTGTCACTGGTTGAAAGTGGTAGGGCGAAAGGAACAGTCACTAGTTATCAGCTCCCCATGTGTGAAAAATTGTAAGAAATATAGTTGAAGTTAACAGAAACCTTGGGCCCACTTTTGGAAACTTGAGTGCCACCTGATGGAGGTGAGGGGGATAACAGGCTTTGCAAATGGACAGCTTCACTATCCATCTTGCAGGGCCACCACATGCAGGTATCCATCACTGGTTCCTCAAGAAGAAGAATATATATATATATATATATATATATTATATATATATATATATATATATATATATATATATATATATATATATATATATACACACACACACACACACACACACATACCAATGGCTTTTTCCCCCTTACAAGGGAGGTAGCCAAAGTCAAAGTCAAAAATCCACTTCCACCCATTTCATCTCCACATACTCTACTCCCATACACCACCCCTCCCTGCCTCTTTTCTTGGCTCCTCCTGGATTACGGGTCATCCCTTCATCTCACCCACTGCCCTGGGTCAGAAGCAATGTAGCAAGACACAGCACATCCACAGCAAGGCTACTTCATTTAATTGGCGGCCCCCCTTCTGTTCCCTCATGCAGAAAAAGATGGGGGGAAATCCCTTCAGGCTACATCAAAATATCATTCATACATACTCCCTCACCCCCCATCCCCCACCCGCTCCCATGCATCACAGTATCATCCATACACAACTATTCTCCACTCACCCCTATCTTCTGTCTTCTCCCTTCCTCAACAGACATTCCCCTCTTTCCCAATGCCCCTTTTACCCCATCCATCCATCTCATCCTTGGTAGCCCCCTCATGTTCACTCCTTCTACCTCTGCCTTCCACACCTCTTTTCCTATTCTATCTTCACTCATTCTTTCCATGTGTCCAAACCATCCCAATACTCTTTCATCAACCCAATCTCCCAACTTCCTTTCCACCCCCGTTCTTCTCCTCACTTCCTCGTTTTTCACTCTATCCAGCCTAGTAACTCCTACCATACTTCTCAGGCATTTCATCTCAAACACATTTAATCTCTTTCTCTCTGATGTTTCATGTTTCTGCCCCATACAGTGCTGTAGGCATAATCCCCCTTTCATAAAATCTCCTCTTAGCATCCATTCCCAAGTCTATTTCTCATTACACTTTTTAATCCTCCTAAGCATTTACTTGCTTCTCTCAATCTACATTCTACCTCCACCTCAACTCCTCCCTTTCCTGCCACATTTGCACAAAAAAAGTAAATAAAAAATCAATAAATAAATAAAATTTATGTCACCCCTACAATCTAGGTGCTGTGTCTTACTGCACTACCCCTCTGACCTGAGCAGTGGTTGGGGGATGGAGATGACATTTCATCCAGAAGGAGCTATAAGAGGGAATAACAACTGGGTTTTGGTTAGGTATCTCTGTATGTTCATCCTACAAGAAGTCAAGGCACAAATAAGTGGGAGTGGGTGCATGCGTTTGACTTGGCTATCTCCCTTATAAGGGGGAAGACGCCCTTGGCATATAGATAGTTGGGGACGGGTAAAGGGTGGGTATATGCTTTGACTTGGCCACCCCTACCTCCTTATTGGGAGGAAAGGGCCTTTTGGTATATACATATGTATCTATATACCAAGAACCTCTTACTCCTTATAAGGGAGGTAGCCAGCCAAGGCATGTACCCACTCCACTCCCATCCATCACCCTTTCCTCCCTCTCATCTTAGCTCCTCTTGGATGAAGGGTCATCCCTGTCTTCTGCCCACTGCCTGGGTTAAAACCAATGGAGAAAGACACAGCGCATCCACAGCAGGACTGCTTCATATATGTATGTGTATAATTCATATATCTATATAAATGTGACACAAGATGCAGCAACTGGGAATTGGATAGGAATGGGAGGGGTGAAGGGTGGGTTTATATCTCGACTAGTAGGCCAACCCCTTTGTAAAGGGAAAAGGGCCTTTTGGTATAAATACCTTACATATTATGTATGAGTCACCAAGTAATGAAAGAGGGGTGGTTAAGGCTCAATTCATACGTACTGATTTCTTGCTTTGTGCCGTCATCAACACAATGACGTGCTCTCAAATAACTATGGGTATCTACGAACACTTTCACATATCATGACCACTACCACATGTGAAAGCTTCTATAGATGTCCATGGTTATTTGAGAGCATGACAATGCATCATGGACAGCTCACAGCGAAGAGTCACTACGTGTGAAACAAACCTAAACCAGTTATGGCTGTATGGCTGATAGGCCCTGCTGTGAGGTGCTGTGTCTTGTTGTATTACTTCTGATCTGGGCAGTGGGCAGGGTAAAGGGATAGCCTTTCACCTATGAGGAGCTAATATACATACATACATATACCAAGGCTTTTTCCCCCTTACAAGGGAGGTAGCCAAACAGGAAAAGGCATAAAATCATTCCCACCCATTCCATCCCTGAATACATTCCACACCCCTCTACCCTCCCTCTTATCCCTGCACCTTGTCCACTGCCCTGGGTCAGAAGCAGTGTCGCAAGACAAGCAAAGGAGCTAATATAATGGAAAACAAATGAGTGTTGGGTGGGTGTGGGATAGGTGAAGGGTGGGTGACTGCCTTATCTAACTACTTTCCTTATAGGGGGAAAGGTCCTTTTGGGATATGGTACATGTATGATGTATATTTATATTTAAAATAAAAACCAATATTTCATTTCATCACTTATCTCCAAGCAGAATGAATAAAGTATGTGAGGAACCATTAATTCTAGAGATAAACATTTTTCATAGAGCATGTGTCAGGAAGGGTAAAGTATAAAATACACATTTGAAAAAAAGTCACACTCTAGCCCAATATTTTACACATCAAAAACCTAATCTACATAACACATCCACTAGACTACTTACCAAAAGTTAGCAAGAATCCATAAAACATGGACAGCACAAAGGAATACCAGCCTTTATGTTCTTGATATACAATAGAATATACAGAGTAGCCCCCTAAGAGTGGGAAGAGTAATATTGAGAGATATCTGAAAGCCATCTCATCGTACTGCTTAGTCAAAGATTGGACGTAGGTTCCTTTGTCTCTAAACTTGAGAAGTGGTATGCCAAGAATTCGCTTCTCGTGATTAAAGGACACATCTGTTACCTGCAAAAAAAGAATGGAGAATTGCTACTAATTATCCTCAACTACTATGCCATTTTCATCTACTTTTCTTTGAATTCATATTTGTTTTATCTATTTTGTAGTTCTTCTACTAACTGTATACACTACTTTTCTAACACTCCATTTGTTATTTATACACTTTTTAACCACTTCCATACGGTGACGCCTGCGTAGGCATCATGAGGAGCAAGTGGGTACGCGATGATGCCGACATCGGTGTCTTGATTATATTTATTGTAGTTGTACCTACGTAACCTCCATTCTCTCTAAACTGGCTTCATCATATTTTCTATGGTTATCAAAATTCACGGGTGAAAGAGAACGAACGATTGAGCACTGACTTTATTTTTTATAATGCGATTATTATGACGCAACATCACACGTCGGGCAGCTAATGCTGCCAGACGTGCAATGTGCCCCGGAGTGAAGAGGTTAACCACTTCGGTACGGGACTTAAATCTCGCGGGCAGCAGCCAATGCCAGCCGTATGACGTGTCGTAATAATAATCGCATCATAAAATATAGTCACGGCTTATATCGATCGTTCTCTCTTTCACCCGCGAATTTTGAAAACCACAGAGAATGGGATTCAGGGCGCATTTGGGAGAATGTAAAAACACAGGGGCGACTACAATAAATATAATCAAGACGCCGATATGGCAGCGTTGCGAATCCACTTGCTCCTCATGACGCCTACGTGTGCGGCACCGTATGGAAGGGGTTAAATGTGTATTAAAGACTTCAATGAACATAAATATATATCAAGTAACGTAGATGTTGTAACACAAGAGTAAAATAAAACTTAGACCCACTCTCGGAGAAAGATAAGCTGAGACACAGAGTAAACCATATATTTTGACCACTAGCTGTGGTCCTCTCCATCATTTACTGCTGAAGAGGACCACAACTAGTGATCGAAATATACAGATTATTCTGTATCTTTCTCCGAGAGTGGGTTTAAGTTTTATAAATATATATACACATCTGTTCTCCTCCTTCATTTATCTTACCTTTGTTATTTTCCACATTTCAATGCCAAGTCCAATGAAACAAGAAATCTTTATGGCGAAGTTTGTCTCATTGTCCAGTACATACAGCAGAACTATAAGAGACTGAAATACATTGAAGAACACAGATCGGACAGAAAGCCCTTCCAAACTTTGTCTGTTGTTCCAAAACTGTATATCTGAAATGAAAAAAATATATGTATATATCATAGCCCATGGAGAGAGAGAAAGATAAAAAAAAAAAAAAAAAAAAAATCAATGTATTTTTCCCTTGATAAGAGGATGACCAAGTCAAAACATACACCTGCCTTACAACCAACCCACACTCTTCCAAAAACCCATTCTTTGTCCCTACCATCTTCACACCTTGTTGATGAAGGGTCATCCCTATCCCTCATCACAATGCTAAGGTCAGATTTTTTTTGTTTTCAATGAAAGAGTTTGGTTGTTTAATTTCACTATCAGTTGCTTTTTTGATTCATGGTTTCCAGAGTGAACAACATTACTGACGAGTTCTGGGGTGTGGCTTCCATCCTATTATTTCTGAGCCACTGTTCTGGTTTGTCTCAGTAGCCTTGAGTGTTCTTAGCTGCTATTTTGTTGTCACTTTGCTGGTTTGTTATTGTCAGGTCATCTGTGTGGGTGACTGCTTTGGCATTATGCTTTGGATCTGGTGTTGAGAGATTGCTTGTGAAGATGTTAAATAGTGTAGGTGAATTATCACTTCTTGGGGGGGGGGGAGGCTTAATTTGTACTATTTGGGTAATGTTCATTGTATGAAAGCCTACTAAGCATGTTAGCTATATGGTCATTAACAATATAATCTGTATTGTGGGAATACAACTTGACTGTAATGAGGTTTGCCTATATCGTTTCATCATCTCATATACCAAGGGTTTTTTCCCCATTACAACGGAGGTAGTCAAAGACATAAATCCACTCCCAATCATTTCATCCCAACACACTCCACTCCCATTTATCACCCTCCCTCCCTCTTTTCTTGGCTCCTCCTGGATGACAGGTCATCCCTGAATCTCGCCCACTGCCCTAGGTCAAAAGCAATCATGACCTAGCGCATCCACAACAAGGTCACTTCATTTAAGGAGTGACTCCTGCTCTCCGTCCCCTCACGTATGAAAAGAGAAGACAGGGAGAAATCCCTTTGGACTGTGTCAAAATACCATTCACATATACTTCCTCATCCCCCACCCACCCCCTTCCATGTTAGCCTATATCCTAGTAAAAGTAAGAACAAAATCTGCATAATATGCTATGTCTAAGGTGACTAAGCCTTCATAAGCATTATGTCCAAGACAACATTCCACTCTTTAATCAAAAGCAGCATATAACTTACCATTCTTGAATGCAAGGAACTCGAATATGGAATGAAGTGTAGAGATGATGATAGTCAGGGCAAGGAGCCATGGTGATGTTTCCAAGAATGCTTCCTTCAGAGCATCTTCGTCCTCCTCATTGTCATCTCCACTGATGCCATCCAGTAATGCAGTACCTGGCCATCTGCATCAGAAAAATATTTCATTAATTACATTCGCATAATATCAGAGCTCAACCCAAACACATGTGGATATCATATCAACCCCTTTGCTACAACAATGCGTGTACAGTACTGCTTTACATATTTCGTATGCCCATTACTAAACAGGCCCTTCATGACAGAATATGCCTGAACACAGATTCTAAATGACCCAGAAGCAATCACCACATAGAGGACAAAGAGTACTTCATACTACAATGTCCCACAGTAACCGTCCCTAAAAAACAACATATCTGCTGCCAGTTACCTAAAGGCTGTGGGTCTTCTGCAAGAGAGACCAGGGCTGAGGGAATGACCAGTTGATTTAATGAGCCAATAAATGACATGCACACTGTATCATGGCTTCACTGTCATTCATATTCATTCCATGAACACTGCCTTTGTGCTAGGTTGTCTACAGATGGCCTCATATACAGTACAAAGTCTACATCTAATACAAGTAGTCCCAGGACATTCCATTCCCCATTTTCTTTTCACTATACCTTCCCTCAAATCATGTGGTCACCAGCTATCAGTCCTCCATGTGTGAAAAAAGTGCAACATATACATCTAAAGTTGATAGAGAGAGATAATGGGCCCAGTCTGGAGACGAAGTGTCAGCCCCACAGGAGGTAGATGTGTTTTGAAAATGGGAAGCAGCTTTGGTCTCCATCTTGCAGGAGCACCACAAACATGCAGGTATCTGTTACTGGTCTCTCCTCCCGTCTATTCATGTAGCAACTAATATATTTCTCAAAGACTCTTCCTTTCAGCCTCTCTTAAAATCTAAAATTTCTTCCATACAATGCCATATGTACATTCACTCTTTACAACCTGCTTCTTTGCATTCATTCTCGAATACCCATTTCTCATAAGAACTTACAATCCACCCAAACATTAACATGGTTACAATCAATCAATTTGTTGCCCCAGATCCCTCTTGAAGCAGTCCCAAAGCTCTTAGGTGACCAGCAACAGCCACTGGACTGGCCCATAACTCACTCAAGAAGGAAATATTTTGCTGTTGTCTGGGTGTGGTTAGGGTGGTACAGCATAAGATGAGGTGTTCAGTGTCTTCTGTGTGATGGATACATGTAGGGTGATTTGTTTCTATGGCCATGCCTATTCTGTATTGGTATAGTTGTACTGCTGGATAGTTACCTGAACGTAGTAATGCTAGCATGGTTCTTGCTTCTCTTAGGAGGTATTTTTCTGCAGGTCTAATATCTGAAGGGGTCTGATGAAGTAAGATGTGTGGTAGTCAGTCTTCAGGTGTTTGTTTTGTGATCTGAGTGCAAATGTTTTTCCATTAACATAACATGTGATGCAGGTGGTAGGTTGCTGTAGATGTGATAGTAGTATGTAATGTAATTCAGTTAACTGTCCTTGTGTGATGTAATGAGATAAGCGAGTGTGATTGAGGGCTCTTATACAGAAATGTGTGCCTAACTACCATGACATTCTATATGGAGGATTTTGGTTTCTGTATTGGGATGGTTTTGGTGCATCCACTTATTAATTCTCGGTGCTTGATTTTGGATAGTTTATAGTGCCTATATTTGCTTTCCTAATTGTTGGAAACCATACTGTGGAAGTGTAATGGACTGGTTCTCAAAAATTGTCTGTTATTTACTTTTGAATTTTGGATGTTGTTTTCTTATTGATTTCAATTGTCAGGTCTTTGATGTATGAGTTTAAGGTCATGCACTATATGTGAGGCCCATATTTATCTATTTATTTATTTTATTTGTTATTATTATTATTATTTTTTTTTTATATACATGTTTTTTTTTTATACAAGTGAAGGATTTGGCCATTAAATTTCATTATTGGACTTTTCTCTGATTCACAATTCTATTGTGACTAACGATACAGATATTTTCTGAGAGGAAATCTACATTTTTATTTTCCTAATCCATTCTTCTAGTTTGTCTTAGTAATCTTGGGTGTTCTTAGCAGCTACTTTGCAGTTGCTTTCCTAAGCTAGTGACAACACTTTGTCAAGCTTACATAGTACAAGCTAGGTATGATCAATTGGAGACCTGGAGACTGGATCTCATGCACATTACTCCTTTCCAGTACAGACGCTCCTCTACTTACGTTCATTCGTTTTACGTTTTTTTTATTTTACATTTGAACTGACTGTAAAAAAAAAAAAAATTGAGTGAATTTTTTAGTTTAGCGCGCTCTCCGTAGTTCAAACGATACTTACGCATGACGCTGCGTCCATTGTTTACATTGCACAAACAACACTGAAAGTGCCTTGTCTTCTCCTCCCCTCCTCCACCATCTCAATTTATGTTGCTTGAATTTAATTTATTTGAAATTAATGTTATTATTTTACAATGTTATGTGTATAATTAATGATTTAGGGGTGTTTTGTAAGATACGGTAACAGAATTTACGGATGTATAGTACAGTAACAACTTACGTTCATTTTCAACTTACATTCGGCCGTTCGGAACGTAACTAAAATGTAAGTTGAGGAGCGTATGTATATTGCAATTAGGTAAATACTTACACACATTCATAAAGGAATCAATGTCAGGTATCTACATTTGGTGTTCCAGCAAGATGGACAACAAAGCTGCCCATTTTCAAACCTGTCCCCCCCTCCCCCTCACCTCCATGTAGAAGTGTAGCCTTGAGGGGCTGACACTCTGTCCCCAAACTGAGGCTAAGATCTCTATTAACTTCTGAAGTTCTTACACTTCTTCCTTTGCAATACTGCCTTCCTGTTTTCCTAGATACAATTTCCTCACCTGATTGACACAAAAAAAAAACAAAAAAAAAACACAAAAACAACACTTATATCAGTCCATCATTTTTGGCTTTGGATTCCTCTAAGAGCTTTCGTGTCTTTGCTCATTCCTCTTTGTTAGCATTTTCCTAATCCAAATATTTTTTAACTTTTCTTCTCATGCTAACTTCAAAGACTTGCTGATTACACTCAACCCTCGATTTAGCGGACCTCGAATTTGAGGACTTTCGATTTAGCAGATAAAAAAAGTGTGTCCTGTACTGTACTTGTGTAAATAGCAGCAACTAGTTTTAAGGTAAGAAATTTTTCAATTTCTTCTTTATATGTAATGTACATCATTGTACATATGTACTGTAGCTTTTTATTAAATATGTTATACAGTATGTATGTGCATGCCGAAACCTAATGGTATCCAGTATTGTTAACAGATGGACCCAATTTTCAAATAACGGACAGGGGTCTGCATGCATTTGTCCGTTAAATCGAGGGTTAAGTGTACTTCTGCCATGGCTTGCAACTTGAACTTTATTTTCATTGGACATGCACAATTTCTTTTACATGCCTAACCTATACATGCTATCAATCCAAGTCCTTCCCTAGAGTTGTTGATGTAATTTCCCTAATCATTGGCATTTCTTGTTCTTGATGTAACTTCCATGAGATGTTGTATTCTTCTTGGCATCCAAAGAGTAAGACGCATCTAGACTTGTCTACAACATCTCTGACAAGAGATTCCCTCTCCCTCTTTTTTTTTATTTTATTTTTTATAATAATAATCTTGGCTATTCCTTTTTCTAGGCTCTTTCCTGTTGCTCCATGATCTCTTTAAAGGAAACTATCTCGCCTATCATGCAATATAGTCTCATGGAAGGAAGTTAAGTCTCCATATCTTTTCAGCTCTATAAGAATTTCACTTACCTCCATGATAGTATCCAACTTGTGACTTCTTTTTCAAATTAATTCCCTGCATTATATAGATCAAGTTTTTCAATGGACTTACCTTTTAGGGTTTGAAGCCTTCACAATCTTCCATTAATAGTGTAGATACAGCATTAAAAGACATTATTTTGTAATGTAAACAAAGCAGATATTAATTTATATCTTCTTTAGTTTTCTATCATGAGCAACTTGGGAGATGAAGGCCACTATTTTCCTTGGCCAACTCTCTCCAATAATTGAAACCAGCAATGTTTTGCCTCTACTGTGACCCTGAATAGCTTTGCTTTCCCCCTGTCTATTCAATCAGCAATTATTTTCATCTGGCTTTGCCTGACTGATAACTCTAGGAGCATCACCACTCCCACGGTGTCATGATGAAAATAACTATTTTCCCTCCCTCTCTCCTAAATTTGGAACCAGAAATGTTTTACCTCTACTGTAACCCTGAAATAGCATTGCTTCCCCTTGTTCACTCAAATGATATTTCCATCTGGCTTTGCTTTTCAAAGGCAAATCTAGGAGTGTTGTGCTGAGTCACCACTGGCAAGTAATACATTTCCCCATAAATCCTCTCCACCTTTCACTGACATCTCTTCCCAACGGATTTCTTTGCAGTTAAAATCCCCCATAAGTACCACATTTCCTTTATCTTTCAGCACCCGTTCTAACATTTTAGAGTAATCTCTCTAAGAACCTGTTTTTAAGGGCACATAAATTACCAACAACACTCTCTTTTTCATGTCCTTATCTTCAACTTTTATCACAATAATTTCCACTGTTCCCTCCATTTGTAACCTTTGTCACATTTCAATTTTTCTTAGCCAAGAACATGACTCCTCCACCCTGTTTTTCCACTCTATTTCTAAGCCAGTGATTATATAATTCATTTCCAACACTGTTAGGTGATGGTGGACCCCTTAATTTTGTCTCTACAATTTCCATTATGTCTGGTTTTGTTTCTGACAAGTATTAAGCTCATTTAATCCTGAAATTAAACCAACTATGTTAGTATAAATCACTTTTAATTATCTGCACCCTCCATCTTTTTCTTTGTTCCTTTCATTTCCTTTTCTTGAATATACAATTTTCTCAGTCTCAAGTCACTCTCCAAAGGGACTTTTTTTAGGTCTCCATTCTTTCCTTGTTTTTTCTTTTGCTTCACTTCTTAATATCTTCTTTTTCTGTCCTCAAGGTTCATATCTCTTTTTATCCATACATCTTTATAGTGCTCAGTATTTCCTAACTTACCTGTTCTTGCTAGTATCTCTTCCACTGCCCTTTGTGACCTTTGTTTAATCTTTAGGGGTTGATTTCCTTCTTACTTTCCCATTCTATGCACTTCCTCTATTTCCTTTTCTAATTCTTGCTCTTTATCTTGTACTACTCTCAAAACATCTCTTGCTAATTCTCTTTCTTCTTTGTCTCTCACAAATCTAACTGGGTTCTTTTTTTTTTTTTTAGACCAAATATTTCTATACACTTCTTTTTGTCTAGTGTATCTCTCACCAAATTTTAATTTTCTTTGATTACCTGCATGACTGTTTCCTTAGTGTTCTGCATTTGTTGCTGAACAATTTCTTTTAAAGTTACCTTTTTTGTGATCTTTCCATTCCTTCTTGAGTTGTATCTCTTCCTCGCCTAAACCTCCTCTAATTTTCTCACCTTCATTTGTCCATTCACCTCTTTTATGGTTGTATCATTTACGGTATCTTTGCTTTTCAATTCCTCATTTTCATGTTTTACCTCAACCAATTCTTTTTAGGGCATTCACTTCCCTATTTGTTTCAGCATTTGCTTTCCTTAATTCACTAATCTCTTTGTAATATACATCTTGTTGATCAATGGCCCTTGAAACTAATTCTTTCAAAACTCTAATTTCCCTATGTCAACAAGTCTACTTAAATTACCTCTTTCATGTTGAAATCCTGAAAATGGCCTTTCTTCATAGTTATCTATCTCCTTATGCCTAATGGGGTCTCCAAGCTCATGTTTACATTTTGTTTCGCTGCTCTGCCACCAGGGGTCTCATCTGGTCTGTTTTCATTCCCTTCCATTTTCTTCCAATACTCACTATTTTCACTATATCAGCTTACATCAGGCATCCATGTGCACTCCCCCTTCCCATTCAACACAATCTAGGTATTCTGATATTGTACCACTGATGAGAGGTCTTGTTTTTAATATAGTCTCCAAGAGCACCAATTGTTGACGTGTTGACAGGCTGACGATACACGAGTTTACCTAGTTGTATCTTACGGGAAGGGGAGCTATGCTCGTGGCGTCCCATCTTTGTATCTTGCAGTGTCTAGTTTGCTCTTAAATTTGTGTATGGTTTTTGCACACACACTATTATTTCATTCAGTTTGTTCCAGATGTCCACCACTCTGTGTGGAAAACTTTTTTTCAGGTCTCTTCTATGACTATCCTTTTCAAGTTTATCATGTCCTCTTGTGTTTCTCTTATCCCAATTTAGTAAGACCTCTCTGTCAAGGACTTCTGTGCCTTTCATGATTTTGTAGATGGTCAGTAGGGAGCCTCTTTCTCTTCTTTGTTCCAAAGTCTGTAATTTCAATTTAGCCAGCCTTTCCTCATGTGACAGGTTTGAAAGTGTTGGGGCCATTTTCATGGTTGCTCTCTGGATTCTTTCAATTTTCTTTATATTCTTTTTGGTACTGGGTGACCACAGTGTCACAGCATATTCCAGTCTAGGCCTTATTAGTGTAACTAATATTTCTAAACCATTTGTCTAAATAGGTAAAAGCCACCTTTATTGATCTAAGCAAGTTGTAGGATTCTCCGACAATTTTGTTTATTTCTTTACCAGGGGTCAAGTCATTTGAGATAATTACTCCCAGGTCTTTTTCAGATCCCACTTTCTTCACTTACTTTATTCCAATTGTATATTGTCCTGATTTCTTTTTCTTTCTTTTTTCTGAACTCCATTATGCTACATTTCTTAATGTTGAAGTCTACTTCCCATTTTTGACTCCATTTCCAAACCTTTAGGTCTCTGTGTAGTGATTCACCATCCATTTCGGTTTTCAACAATTTAGCATCACCTACAAAGAAGCCCATGAAACATTCCACATCTTCATCCATGTCATTCACATAAACAGTAAACATTATTGGAGCCAATACTGATACCTATGAACTCAACTAATCACCTCCCAACCTGAACACTTTTCTCTGAGCACTACTCTCATTTTTTTTACCATGCAGGAAGTCCTCCATCCAGTTTAATAGGTTACCTTGTATCACTCCAATCTTTACCAGCTCTTTAAATAATTTTTTGTGTGGTATTAGTCAAAGGCTTTTTTTAAGTCTAGGAAAACACAATCAGCCCATTCATCTCTTTCTTGTATTATATCTATTAGTCTTGAGTAGAAACAGATTAAGTTTGTAGCACATTATCTTCCCTGTATGAATCCAAATTGTCTTGAGTTTATTATATTGTCTTCTTCCAGGTGTTTTATCCATCTATTCTTGATCATTTTTTCACAAATTTTGGCTACAGTGCTTGTAAGGGAGACTGGTCTGTAATTTGTTGGCTCTTCTTTGTTTCCTCCTTAATATATTGATGCAATGTTGGCATTTTTCCAGTCTTTTGGTATTTTTCCTTCTTTGAATGAGCAACTTATTATGTTGTATATCTTGTCCATTAATTCTTCTTTACATTCTTTAAGTATCCAATTTGCAATTCCATCTGGGCCGTGTGATTTCCTAACGTCAAGGTTCATTAATTGATCCATTATTTCTTTTTGTGTTATTATTTCCCTCACGGGGGGAGATTGCACTTCACTTCCTTCATACCAATGCTGTACTTTTTCCCTAGTGAAAACAGGCTTGAAGTCACTGTTCATGATTTCAGCCATTTCTAGATCCTCTGTGTATTTTGTATTTCTATGGCATAGTTTCAGCATTTATTGTTTATTTCTAAGTTTACCATTCACATATCTATAAAATAGTTTGGGTTATCTTTACAGTTTTCTATGATGTCTTTTTTGTAGTTTCTTTTTTCCTCTCTGTGCACTTTTATATATTCATTTCTATGGTCGATATATATTTGCCATTTTCCAGGTTTTTTATCTTTTCTCCATCTTTTCCAAGCTTTATCTCTTCTATTTTTTGCCTCACTGCATATTCTGTTGAACCAGCACTTAATGTACACTGGCAGTCTGGGTTTGAATCCTGCCCAGGGCTGAAATAATTTCAGTATTGCTGCACTTCGTGTCATTACTCCAACTCTCATGGGCGGGGAGTTGGGTGTGTGTGTGCATGTAAGGTCACAGCATTACCCATACATCGGTCATACAAGCTCTGAGCTCTCTTCCAGGAGGGAAATAGCTGTCGATCATGAGTCCAACCCATGATCCAAAGACCAAGGTGAAAGGTGAATCTTATTTCTTTCATTGTAGATTTCCATCAAGACCATCCATTTCTCTTCCAATTTTGTCTCTTCAATGTAGAAATTTCCCAAATTAGTCTTTTGAAAGAATTTCTTAAGTTTCCCAAAGTTCGTTTTGTTGTACATCAATCTTCCTTTTCTGTATTTCTCATTTCTCTCCATATATATTTCTTCCTTGAGTTCAACCTCTACTTGTATGTGGTCACTCTTTCCAAATGGTGTCTTGTATTCAATTTTATCAACAATTTCAGGTTCTGTTGTAAATATTAAATCCAGTCTCGATGGTTCTTCATTACTTCTGTATCTGGTATTTTCATTTACCTATTGTATCATTGTATGTTCTATAGTTGTCAAGTAATAAATTTCCCCATAGATCTTCTCCACCTTTCACTGTCTTCTCTTCCCAACAGATCTTTGCATTTAAAATCTCCCATAATTACCAGGTTACCTCCATCCTTCAGTATCTCATTTAATGAATGCCCTGTATCATCTAACTTTTCTGAATGCTCGCCCTCTTTCCAAGAGCCCATTTTTTGGTGGCACATAAATCACCACAAACTTTCTACTTTTCATGTTGCTGTCTTCAACTTTTATCATGATAATTTCTCCACCGTTTTTACTCTAAGTAACCTTCGTCACATTTAATTTTTTCTTAGCCAAGAACATGATTCTTCTGCCATGTTCCTAATTTCTGTCTTTGTATCAATAATTGTATAACCCATGTCCAGCACTATTAGGTGGTAGTGGACCCCTTAATTTCGTATCTACAATTCCCATTATGTCTGGTTTTTCTTCTGACAAGTAATCATTTGATTCATTCAATCATGAGATTAATCTATGTTAGTATAGGCCACTTTTATTTTTTTTTCCTTCTCCATCCTGTTTTCTGTTTTTTGTTTCACTTACCTTAATGTATGTGTGTGTGTATTTACCTAATTATAGTATAAAGGAAAAGGAGCAATGCTCATTGGGTCCCATCTATTCTCTAATTATTTATCCTACCTAGCCTCAAATTCATGTATGGCTCCAACTTAATCTATATCCTTGATTTCCAATCATCACATTTAGATTTGAAATTGTGTATTGTTTGAGCTTGGGCTATATCACTTCCTAACCTATTCAAGGTATTTATACATCTATATAGAAAACCGTTTCTTCACATCCTGTGTATTTACCTAATTGTAGTATACAGGAAAAGACCAATGCTCACTGGGTCGTCTCTTATTCTCTAATTTTCTAACATACCTAGACTCAAATTCATGTACAGTCCCAACTTAATCTATATCTTTGATTTCCAATTATCATATCTACCTGGAAATCAAAGATGTGTGTGATTCACCATGGTCTTGGATCACATGTTGGATTTGTGATTGACAGATATTACCCTCCTGGATGAGAGCTCAGAACTCATATATGACTGATCTATGGGTAATTCACCTTACACGCACACACACCCCCAACTTCCAGCCCATGAAAGTTTGAGTAATGACTCACAGCACAGCAATACTGAAATTATTTCAGCCCTGGAAGGGATTTGAACCCAAACCACTGTAGCGGCAGTTGCAAATGCTACCACTGCATTGTCAAGTCTTGTCTAATTATCATATTTACATTTGTATAAAACAGGGTAGAGTGCCAGAGGTCTGGAGGAGTGCCTGTATAGTTCCACTTTACAAGGATAAAGGGGAGAAGTGCAAGTGTAATAGTTTCAGAGGGATCAGTTTGTTGAGTGTAGTTGGAAAGGCTTATGGGAGGGTTTTGATTGAGAGGATTAGGAGAGGAACAGAGGGAGTAATTGGTGAGGAAAAGTGTGGGTTTAGGACAGGTATGGGTTGCATGGATCAGATTTTTGTGATAAGGCAGATGTGTGAGAAAACTTTGGGAAAAGGTAAAGATGTTTATGTTTTTTGGGTCTTTATGGATTCAGAAAAGGCTTATGACAGGGTAGACAGGCAGGCACTGTGGGAGATATTGCAGATATATGGAATAGGAGGAAAGCTGTTGAGAACAGTCAAGAGTTTTTAAAAGGGTAGTAGAGCCTATGTTAGATATGGAAATGGAGAGAGTGAGTGGTTTGAGGTAAAGGTGGGACTTCGCCAGGGATGTGTTATGTCACCTTGGCTGTTTAATTTATACATGGATGGGGTAGTACAAGAGGTAAATGCAAGGGTAATGACCTGGAGATTGTAGATGGTTAAAGAAAATGGAGAAAAATGGGAGATAAGCCAGTTGTTGTTTGCTGACAACACCACACTTGTGGGAGGATCAGAGGAGGGATTAAGGAAGTTAGTGATGGAGTTTGGGAAGGTGCGTGAAATAAGGAAGTTAAAAGATAAATGTGGGTAAAAGTAAGTTGATGAGATGTACAAAGGGAGAAGATGGCAGCAAATTGAAAGTGAGTATTAAGGGAGACTGGAGGAAGTGGATAGCTTTAGATACTTGGGAGTGAATGTAGCTGGAAAGGGAGGAGTGGAGATGGAGGTAGAATGTACATTGTGAGAAGCAAGTAAATGCTTTATGGTATGTCTCCTTAAGTATCCAGTTTGCAATTTCATCTGGGCCGTGTGATTTCCTGACATCAAGGCTTGTTAATTGATCCATTAGATCAGCTCATATTACTATTATTTCCCCCATGGGGAGGATTTCACTTCTCGCCCTCCATCCCAGTGCCATACATTTTCTCTTGTGAAAATAGATTTGAAATGTTAATTCATGACCTCAGCCATTTCTATATCTTCTGTGTATTCCATGTTCTCCTGGCATAGTTTCTCTATTTCTTGCTTGTTTTTCAATTTACCATTCACATATTTATAGAATAGTTTTGGTTGATCCTTACATTTTCTATTATGTTTTGTTCATTTCTTTTTTTCTTCCCTGTACATTTCTACATATTCATTTCTTCCACTGTTATATATTTACCACTTTCTAGGATTTTTCTCTTTTTTCCAAGCTTTATTTTTCTCTCTACTTATTTATTTTATTTTTTATTTTATTTATTTATCTATTTTTTTTTTTTTTTTTTTTACTCCTTGCACGTTTTGTTAAACCAGCACTCATGTTCCTTTTTCCTGTTTTTGTCATGGTATATATTTATCCACCCCTTCATTATAGATTTCCTTCAGAATCTTCCATTTTTGTTCCACTTGTGTCATTTCATTGTGAAATTTATCCCAACTCACTTCTTGATCAAATTTCTTAAGTTTCACAGTCTGTTTTACTATATACCAGTCTTTTTCTATATTTCTAATTTCTCTCTCTATATATATTTCCTCCTTTAGTTCTAGTTCAAGTAATATGTAGTCACCCCTCCCAACTGGTGTCTTGTATTCAATTTTATCCACAATTTCAGGTTCTGATATTGAGAATAAATGACATTTCTTCATTATTTCTATATCTGATGTTTTCCTTTACCAAATGTCATTGTATATTCCATAATCATGTCAAATAATACATCCCCATAATTCCTCTCCACTTTTCACTTTCATTTCTTCCCAACAGATTTCTTTGCAGTTAAAATCCCCCATAAGTACCACATTTCCTTCATTTTTAAGCACCCCAGTTAATGAAATCCTTGTATCTTCTAACATTTTAGAATAATCTAATTGTAGTAAGTATACAGGAAATGAGCATTGCATGCTGGGTCCTGTCTCCTATTTTCTAACATACCTAGACTCAAATTCAATTAGAGTTCCATCTTAATCTATATCTTTGAACTAGTGTATTGTTTGAGCTTGGCCTATATCGCCTAAGCTATTCCACATATCTATACATATGGAAAACTGTATTTCTTATTTCTTCACATCCTCTCAACATGTAAACTTTTTTTAATCTACTTTTATGACCTGTTAAAACCCTCCCATCTTTAATCAGGAAATCTCTTATATCAATGCAATCTATCCCCTTTAGTAACCTGAACACTGTAATCATGTCACTTCTTTCCCTTCGATCTTTCAAACTTGGAAGACCCAAACTTTATTCTTTCCTCCTTTTGTCTGCCAGGCTGGGGACCAATTTGGTTGCTGTCCTTTGTATTCTCTCAATCTTGCTTACATCCTTCGATCTGTGTGACATATATTCTAGTCTTGGACAGATCAGGGTTTTGATGAGTTTTTTCATCATCTCTTCATCCATATAATAGAATGCCACTTGAATCTTCTACAGCAAACCATGTGTCTCTCTCACAATCCTGCTGATATGTTTGTCAGGTGACAGCTTGTCTTTTATGAACACTCCCAAGTCTTTCTCCTTTTTTTGCTTTTGTAATATGTTCGTTTCTCAAGAAATACTTTGAGGATGGCCTTTTGCCACTACTGCCCATTTCCAGTACTTTTTTGGTATTAAACTTCATTTTTTATTCTTGGTTCCACATAATCTACCATCCTCATTTTTCACTCTTCTCATAATTTTTGCATCATCTACAAACATGTTGGCATAGCTCATTGTTCCTTCTATCATTTCATAACAATGACAATAAACATTAATGGTGCAAGCACTAAACCTTGTGGTACTCCACTCATTACTGGTCTCCAGCTTGACATCTTGTACTTTACTAATATCCTCATGTATCTTTCCTTCAAAAAGTCTTTAATCCATTCTAATAGTTTGCCTCTCAGTGTGTGTATTTACCTAGTTGTATATTATGGGAAAGGGAGCTACACTCATGGTGTCCCATCTCTTTATCTCAGTGTCTAAATTGTTCTTAAATTTGTCTGTGGTTAGGTTAGGTTACATTAGTAATTTCAATTTAGCCAGTCTCTACTCATATGACAGGTCTGAAAGTGCTGGGACAATTTTTTTTTTTGCTCTCTGGATTCTTTCAATTTTCTTTATATTCTTTTTGGTACTGGGTGACTACAGTGTCACAACATACTTTAGTCTAGGCCTTTTTAGTGTGACTAATATTTTTTCTACCATTTCTTCGTCTAATTAGGTAAAAGCCACTTTTATCGATCTTAGCAAATTATAGGATTCTCCGACGATTTTGTTTGTTTATCAGGGGGCAAGTCATTTGAGATAATTACTCCCAGGTCTTTTTCAGATCCCACCTTCTTTACTTCCCTTGTTTCAATTGTATATTGTCCTGATATTCTTTTTTTTACATTTTCTGAACTCCATTATACTACATTTCTTAATGTTGAAGTCCACTTTCCACTACTGACTCCACTTCCAAACCTTGTTTAGGTCTCTCTGTAGTGATTCACAATCAGTTTTGGTTTTCACTTTCCTTAACAACTTAGCATCATCTGCAAAGAAGTTCATATGTGTGGATTTATTTACCTAGTTGTATTTTACGCATCCAGTCTATTCTTAAAATCTTGTATAGTTTTGGCACTCACTGTTTCTCCATTTAGTTTGTTCCAGACATCAATCACTATGTGGGAAGCTATTCTTTTTCAAATCTCTTCTGTAACTGTCCTTCTTTAGCTTCTTCTCGTGTCCTCTTGTTTCTCTTCTGTCCCATTTTATTAAGTCATCTCTATCAAGAATTTCCGTCCCTTTCATAATTCTGTAAATGGTCAACAAATCACCTCTTTCCCTTCTCTGTTCCAGTGTTGATAGATGTAATCTAGCCAATCTTTGTTCGTATGTCAAATTTGAGAGTGTAGGTGCCATTTTTGTCACTGCTCTTTGAATTCTTTCTAATTTTATGATTTTTTTTTGTGTGTGTTTGTGTGTTTGGGAGAGTATGTGATAGAAGAAAGCTAAAGATAAATGTAGGTAAAAGTAAGGTGATGAGATGTACAAGGGGTGAAAGTGGCAGTAGACTGGAAGTGAACATTAAGGGAGAGCGACTGGAGGAAGTGGATAGTTTTAGATACTTGGGTGCAAGTGTAGCAGGAAAAGGTGGAGTGAAGGTGGAGGTAGAATGTAGATTGAGAGAAGCGAGTAAATGCCTTGGTGGATTAAAGAGTGTAATGAGGAATAGACATTTGGGAATGGATGCGAAGAGGAGACTGTATGAAGGAGTGATTGTGCCAACAGCACTGTATGGGGCAGAAACGTGGAACATAAGAGAAGAAGAGAGAAGGAGTTTGAATGTGTTTGAGATGAGGTGTCTGAGAAGTATGGTGGGGGTTACTAGGCTGGATAGGGTGAGAAATGAGGAGGTGAGGAGGAGAACAGGTGAAATAGGATTTGGGAGATAGGGTTGATGAAAGAATATTAGGATGGTTTGGACACATGGAAAGAATGAGTGAAGAAAGACTAGTAAAAGAGGTATGGAAGGCAGATGTGGAGGGAGTGAACATGAGGGGACGTCCTAGGATGAGGTGGATGGATGGGGTGAAGGGGGCTTTGGGGAAGAGGGGAATGTCTGTTGAGGAAGGAAGGGAGAGGACGGAAGACAGAGGTGAGTGGAGAATGGTTGTATATGGATGATGTTGTGATTGCATGAGGAGGAATGGGCAGGGGGGTGGGGGGTGGGGTAGTATGTGTGAGTAAATTTTGACGCAGCCCTTAGGGATTTTCCCCGTCCTCTCCTTCTATGCAAGGGGGGACAGAGAGGGGGGGTCGCCGATTAAATGAAGCGGCCTTGCTGTGGATGTGCTGTGTCTTGCGACACTGCTTCTGACCCAGGGCGGTGGGCAGGGTGCAGGGATGACCCGTCATCCAGGAGGTGCTCAGATGAGAGGGAGGGTGGGAGGTGTGTGGAGTGTATGTAGGGATGAAATGGGTGGGAGTGTTTTTATGCCTTTCCCTTTTTGGCTACCTCCCTTGTAAGGGGGAAAAGCCTTGGTATATGTATGTATGTGTTTGTGTGTGTATCTAGTTGTGAAGAACCTTTGGCCCATTGTCTGTGTTGTATTAGTATGAAACTGTTTTTGTCTCTATGCTGTGTCTTGCTGCATTGCTTCTTATCTGGGTATTGGGCATGAGACAGGGATGACCCTTCATCCTCAAGGAGCTAAGGAAAGGGAGGGAAAAAAGGGTGATCGATGGGGGCGGGCACATGTGACTTGGTTACCTCCCTTGTAAAGGGAAGAAGCCCTTGGTACAGAGATAGACAGTACATACTCCACAAAATAAAACACTGAAGATAACAGGATGCACCAAAACTATCCTAACAAAAGATTTATATACAGAATACAATTTTTCCCTATAGAACACTACATGAAAATTATAGGAGCACAGTTCCATGCAAGAACCCTCAGCCATACTCGCCCACCAGCAGCAATCTACTAAAATACCTACAATGTGATATAGCCCAAGCTCGAACGATACATGAGGGGGGTCGCTGATTAAATGAAGCAGCCTTGCTGTGGATATGCCTTGTTTTGGTGTATTGCTTCTGGCCCAAAGCAATAGTCAAGATGCAAGGATGACCCATCATCCAGGAGGAGCCAAGAAAAGAGGGAGGGGGGGAGGTAAATGGGAGTAGGGTGGGAGTGGAATTATGCCTTTTGATATTGGCTACCTCCATTTTAAGGGGGAAAAAGCCCTTGACATATTTATTTACCTAGTTGTATTTTACGGGAAGAGAGCTATGCTTGTAGTGACTCATCTTTGTATCTTTCAGCACCAAGTTTGTTCTTAAATTCTTGTCCAAGTGCAAAAACTGAGCCTGTGTGACCTTGTCCTTTACTGTGGCATCCTTCGGGTACCTTCACTCTACTCTTTGTATTTAAGGATTTGCATTTTGCCATAAACAGTGGTAACACAAGTATGACAATCTCGAATGTTATTACAAGGAAAGTCAAATTCTGGCCGCTTTCTGTCAACACATGAAACTCAGTTCTTCTGACACATTCTTTCATGAGACACTGGTCCTTTTTTTTTTATCTTTTTTTTTTTTTTTACCTCTCCAGCAGCTCGAAAAAAAAAAAAAAAAAACATTTTTACTAAAGTCATCTTCACTTCTGCTATTTATGACGGTTTCTCTACATGCTAAAAAAAAATCATGAAAAAAAAAAAAAAAAAATCTTCCATTACATTAAGCTTTTTTTTTTTTACTATAGTGTTTAGTGGAAATAACAGAAGGCACCCACATGAAAGTGAAACATTCAGCAAGCAAGAGAAGAGTTTGGCTACTCACAAACATTGCATCAACGAGAAATAATGTGAAAGGAAACAGATAATAAAACTAAAGAGATCCAAGGCAAAGTGTTTATTACAAAGCTTGCTAAGACAACCTGTGCAGAAGACATGACAAACCAACATGCAATAATGGCTAAAGCTTTAGGACAGACAGAGAGAGTGGGAGAGAGGGGAGAGAGTGCTAGAGAGAGGAATGGGAGAGAGCAAGAGGGTAGGTGGGAGAGAGGGAGAGATAGAGATAGAGAGATAGATAGATAGAGAGAGAGACAGAGAGAGAGGAGGAGAAAGAAGTGGGGGAGAGGGAGAGAGGAGAGGAGAGAGGGGGGAGAGGGAGAGAGGGGAGTGAGGGAGAGAGGGGAGAGGGAGAGAGGGGAGGGAGAGAGGGGAGAGAGTGGGAGGGAGAGGGGGAGAGGGAGAGGGAGAGAGAGAGAGAGAGAGAGAGAGAGAGAGAGAGAGAGAGAGAGAGAGAGAGAGCAGAAAAAGAAAGAGGGGAGGGAGGGAGGGAGGGAGGGAGGGAGGGAGGGAGGGAGGGGAGAGAGAGAGAGAGAGAGGGAGAGGGAGAGAGAGAGAGAGAGAGAGAGAGAGAGAGAGAGAGAGAGAGAGAGAGAGAGAGAGAAAGAGTGAGAGAGGGAGAATAAGAGAGAGAGGGTTGAAGAGAGAGACAGGGAGGGAGGCAGAGAGGGTTGAAGAGAGAGACAGGGAGAGAGGGAGAGAGGTAGAGAGGTAGAGAAGGAGAGAGGGAGGAAAGGAGGGAGAGAGGGGGAAAGGAGGGAAAGGAGGGAATGAGGGAAAGAAAGACAAACATGAGAGAAACTGAGAGAGCAAGAGAGAGGGGAAATGAGGGAAAGATGTAGGGAGCTAGAGAGGTATGAAAAGAGAGGGGGAAGAAAGGAGAGAAAGAGAGGAGAGAAGTTAGAGGGTGTGAGAGAGAGAGAGCACCAATACAAAAGCAGAAAAGTATAAAAACCTGTTTGTGTTTAGCTGCATTCCAACAGATTCTATACACGTCACATGCCATCTCAATTTTCCTACGTATCCATTTTTTGTTCAACAATCCTATTTTATATTCATTCCAATTTTCATACCGATCTGGTTGTTTTCCCCTCATGCTCCCCTGCAATACTATCAAACTAGCAAAGTTATCAGAGTAATTCATTCAGCAATTAATTCAATGCTTCCTCAAATTCAAACAACTAATAATCTAAAACCTTACAGTACAGCAGAAATTATTTTTCAGAACCTTCCCTTGGCACTCTCTGGGAAGAAATGGAGTTTTCTCTACTGCGTTAATGTGGGTCTATTTCTATCTCTTCAACTATGAGGAGGATGGAAGGAGACCTCACATACAAATTTCCCTTATAAAAATACATACGTATAGTCGTATATATACCAATGGCTTTTTCCCCCTTACAAGGGAGGTAGATGAGAAGGAGAACAGGGGTGGAAAGGGAGTTGGGAGATAGAATTGATGAAAGAGTATTAGGATGGTTTGGACACATGGAAAGAATGAGTGAAGAAAGACTAGTAAAAGAGGTATGGAAGGCAGATGTGGAGGGAGTGAACATGAGGGGACGTCCTAGGATGAGATGGATGGATGGGGTGAAGGGGGCTTTGGGGAAGAGGGGAATGTCTGTTGAGGAAGGACGGGAGAGGACAGAAGACAGGGGTGAATGGAGAATGGTTGTATATGGAAGATGTTGTGATGCATGAGGTGGAATGGATGGGGGGATGGGGGGTGAGGTAGTGTGTGTGAGCAAAATTTTGACGCAGCCCGAAGGGATTTCTCCCCATCCTCTCCTTTATATGGGGTGACGGAGAGGGGGGGGGGTCGCCGATTTAATGAAGCAGCCTTGCTGTGGATGTGCTTTGTCTTGCGACACTGCTTCTGACCCAGGGCAGTGGACAGGGTGCAGGGATGACCCGTCATCTGGGAGGTGCTAAGATGGGAGGGAGGGTGGAGGGGTGTGGAGTGTTTTCAGGGATGGAATGGGTGGGAATGATTTTATGCCTTTTCCTTTTTGGCTACCTTCCTAGTAAGGGGGAAAAAGCCTTGGTATATGTATATGTATGTATGTACAAGGGAGGTAGCCAAAAACAATGGCATAAAATCCACCTCCAGCCATTCCATCCCCACATACTCCACTCCCATTTACCCCACCTCCCTCCCTCTTATCTTGGCTCCTCCTGGATGACGGGTCATCCCTGCATCTCGCCCACTGCCCTGGGTCAGAAGCAATGTAGCAAGACGCAGCACATCCACAGCAAGGCCGCTTCATTAAATCGGCGACCCCCTCTCTCCGTCACCCCATATAAAGGAGAGGACGGGGAGAAATCCCTTCGGGCTGCGTCAAAATTTTGCTCACACACACTACCTCACCCCCCATCCCCCCGTCCATTCCACCTCATGCATCACAACATCTTCCATATACAAGTGCGAGTGTAGTAGTTACAGAGGGATCAGCTTGTTGAGTGTAGCTGGGAAGGCTTATGGGAAGGTCTTGATTGAGAGGATTAGGAGAGGAACAGAGGGAGTAATTGGTGAGGAACAGTGTGGTTTTAGGACAGGTAGGGGATGTGTAAACCAGATTTTCATGGTAAGACAGATATGTGAGAAAGCTATAGAAAAAGGTAAGGATGTTTTTTGGGCTTTTATGGATCTGGAAAAGGCTTACAACAGGGTAGACAGGAAGGCACTGTGGGCGGTACTACAGATATATGGGATAGGAGGAAAGCTGTTAAGAGCAGTCAAGAGTTTTTATGAGAGTAGCAGAGCTTGCGTTAGGATTAGAAATGGAGAGAGTGAATGGTTTGAGGTAAAGGTGGGACTTCGTCAGGGGTGTATTATGTCGCCCTGGCTGTTCAATCTTTACATGGATGGGGTGGTGCAAGAGGCGAATGCAAGGGTAGTGGGTCAGGGGTTGGAGATGATTAAAGAAAATGGAGAAAAGTGGGAGGTGAGCCAGCTGTTGTTTGCTGACGACACTGCGCTTGTAGCAGGATCAGAGGAGGGATTGAGGAAGTTAGTGACAGAATTTGAGAAGGTGTGTGAAAGAAAGAAGCTAAAGATAAATGTGGGTAAAAGTAAGGTGATGAGATGTACAAGGGGAGAGAGTGACAGTAGGCTGGAAGTGAGCATTAAGAGAGAGAGACTGGAGGAAGTGGATAGTTTTAGATATTAGGGTGTGAATGTTGCAGGAAAGGGAGGAGTTGGGGTGGAGATAGAATGTAGATTGAGAGAAGTGAGTAAATGCCTTGGTGGATTAAAAAGTGTAATGAGATATAGACATCTGGGAATGGATGCTAAGAGGAGGTTATATGAAGGAGTGATTGTGCCAACAGCAACGTACGGGGCAGAAACATGGAACATGAGATAGGAAGAGAGGAGTCTGAATGCGTTTGAGATGAGGTGTCTGAGAAGTATGATAGGGGTTACTAGGCTAGATAGAGTGAGAAATGAGGAGACGAGGAGGAGAACAGGGGTGGAAAGGGAGTTGGGAGATAGGGTTGATGAAAGTGTATTAGGATGGTTTGGACACATGGAAAGAATGAGTGAAGAAAGATTGGTAAAAGAAGTGTGGAAGGCGGAGGTGGAAGGAGTGAATATGAGGGGGCGTCCTAGGATGAGATGGATGGACGGGGTGAAAGGGGCTTTACAAAAGAGAGGAATGTCTGTAGAGGAAGGAAGGGAGAGGACAGAAGATAGGGGCAAATTGAGAAGGGTTGTGTATAGATGAGACTGTGATGCATGAGGGGGAGTGGGTGGGGGATGGGGGGGTGAGGAAGTATGTATGAAAAAAAAAAAAAAAAAAAAAATTGATGCAGCCCAAAGGGATTTCTCCCTATCATCTCCTTTCTGCATGGGGGGGACGGAGTGGGGGGTCGCCGATTTAATGAAGAGGCCTTGCTATGGATGTGCTGTGTTTTGCGACACTGCTTCTGACCCAGGGCAGTGGACAAGATGCAGGGATGACCCATCATCCAGGAGGTGCCAAGATGGGAGGGAAGGAGGAGGGTGGAGGAGAGTAGAACATATGGGAAATGAAATGGGTGGGAGTGGTTTCTGTGCCTTTTTCTTTTTGGCCATCACCCCGTGTAAGGGGAAAAATCCTTTGATATATGTATATGTATGTATATATATATATGATAATGATAAATAAATAAAAATTATAATATAAATAATGCAGTTCCCCTTTCCCCGGATTCAATTATAAAGTAGGTTCATCTCCCTATTTTTCCTCCACTGTCATTAACAAAGGTCTCCAACCTGGCTTTGTCTTCCCTAGTTAGCGTGTTTGTCCTCTTTTAAACTAATACTTTCAAAATTGTTTTTGAGTGTCCCTAGAGATAAGAACCATGCATCATTTCTCTGTTAGATGATACTTTTGTAATAATGCTGTCCCTTGTTTATAATGTTTCCTCAAGCCTGTCCTTTACTGCTTCTATGACTATCTATTCCCAATCCCCTAAACGAAACTGAAACAAGTGAAACTGAAACAAAGGAAGAATACTATGGTTCATGAGACTGCTCATCCAGACAGTCTTCCTCCAAAACCACCAAATACCAGCCTCCAGAAACATGTTCATAATCACATCACTCACTGCTCCATTAACATACTAAAAGACAACACATTGCTGCATGCCAGACCCCCTGATATCCATCCCTCCGAATCCTCTCTCCCACAAATGGACAGAGTCTAACTGGCCAGACTGCAGTGTGGCCACCACCCAGCCCTTCTAAGCTACCACAAGAGACTGGATGACTGCATTGTGGACAACTGCCCAGGATGTAACACTTCACCCCATACTATTCAACACATAACTGAAGACTGCACTATACACAATCACACAGGCCAACAACACAACATACACTCTCTAAAGGATTTGTTGGAAAACCCCATTCCGGCTGTGGCATTCCTTGGGGAGACAAGACTGCTCGGACAGACAATCTAGGGAACGACAATAACAACAACTACGGCCCTAATTTTTTTTGGCACGTTTGGGCTTGTTTCAATACACTTAAAACAATGCCTGCAGATACGCAGATCTGTGAGCATCAAGTTCAGTTATTCCTTGAGCCTATCCAATGATCATGGGAGGCTACCAAACAGAAACCCGCCCAAAAAATAACTAAATAAATAAATAGGTAAATAAATAATGAATGTCATTTGTATTTAATGCCACCTCAGTATTTGGTTGTTCATACATGTAATATATATGAACTTGTCACCATTATCAAGGTAATTCTAAATAACAATGAACTTAAAACAAATGATAGTTATATGCATATTTACAGTATACTACCCAATTTTCAGTCCAATCCATTCAATCGCAGACAATACTAGTTCCTTGCCAATGGTCTAACATGGGACCTTAACAAAATACCCTCTCATTAAATTCATGCTTATAGCACTTCAATTATGCTTGTTTGTAAACATTCCCCTTTAGTTTGAAACCCTGTACCTATTGTTTTTCTTTTTCTTTTTCTTTTAATGTACATTTTGTTTTAGTGTTCAATATCTTTGAATGCTTGCTGGCTGAGTGAGCTAGAGTGTCACTAATTATAGCAGTCAAGGTGATGGCAGTTTGAATCCTGGCACCAGCGAGTTGGACCAAGGGTATGACTCATCAAATTCTATGCTACAAAGTCCTCTGTAAGGGACACCATCCTAGCCTCCTGATAAGGGGAATTTCTGATGTTAAACAGAATCAGAATCTTATGGGGTTCAATATGACTAACAGACACTGTTTGGTCAGGCACTAAGAATATCAAATTCAGTAGGAGCACCTTGGAAACTTGGATTGCATTATTTATATTCTAACAGCCTCTATCAAGCAAGTACATATATATATATATATATATATATATATATATATATATATATATATATTATATACATACATACATTCCAAATTCCATATTCCTCAGATTCCCTACCCAGTTAAGTGCACATATTAAAAAGTAGTACATTACAAGGCACCTGGTAATAACTTATAGACTTAAAAAAAAAAAAAAAAATTATAACTTTTCAAAGTCATCTTGATCAAATTCTGAAATATTAATGTACGGTCTTCTGGAAGCAGGGTCATCTTCCTCAAATTCCGAGAAGTCATCTTCAGACTCTAAGACGTTATCGATCTTTTCACATTCTGCCTCCAGTGGCTTATTACGCTGCACTGCTTCAGCGATCCAGTCATCAAATTCCTCAAACAATTCCACGGCCGGACACTCATTTTCCTCCCAATCCACGGTCATTTCTCTTTTACGTTCCTCAACGCCACTGCCTTCTGCCCCTTCACTACATGCTACCGTCTCAAAGCCACAAACATCGTCTTCTCTATCTTGACGATCTTCTAACAAATGGAAATCTTCGTACCTGTTTTTCATTGCTTGAGCTGCGTACAACTGCCACTTGAAGAGGGTAATGGGCTGGAAGGTCAGTTTAAGGGGGAGTGACTCCGTGGTGGTGTTGATGACTTTGTAATCCTTAACCAGATTCCAGTACGTGTTTAGGAAGACAATAGGAGTATACCTGTAAAAAATAAATACATAAGAAGGAGATCTTGGATTAAAAAAAAATATATAGAGCTGATAACTCTGTAATCCTTAACCAGATTCCAGTATGTGTTTAGGTAGACAATAGGAGTATACCTGTAAAAAATAAATACATAAGATAGGAGACCTTGGATTAAAAAAAATATTGAGCTGATAACTTTGTAATCCTTAACCAGATTCCAATACGTGTTTGGGAAGACAATAAGAATATACCTGTAAAAAACAAATATATAACATGGGAAACCTTGGATAAAAAAATATATATAGTTATACTTTTGAATGCAACTATAAAGAATATTTATAAATATTTACAATAGTTCAAAGATAACCCTTTACAAACCATGATAATCAAATTGATCAATTTCTCAAGTTGTACTATGTAATCCAGGAGGAAAATCTAAAATGTAAATTAATATCTACAGATCATTACATATATGTGCACCTATTAAATAACACAGGTTAATCAGTTTTGTACAAATATCTAAGTATAAAGACTCACAATTCAGCTGTTCAAGTGTATCTATTTTTCAGTAATTCTTCTTCCTACTCATCTTTTCATCAGCTATATCATGGTAGACAGTGATAAAATTGGTCTGTATGATACAGTATTTTAAGTTCATTTGATTATAATATTTGTATTGTGTGTTCTTTTCCAGATAGCTGGAACTTTATAGAGCTGCCAGGAGTGGTTGAAGATATCAGCTAAGGCTTTCGTAACTATAGGACCAAGATGTTTTAGATGGATGATCAAAATCTTATCAGGCCTTTCAGCATGGGGGTTTTTCAATTCCTTTTTTGCCCTTTCTGCATCTTTGTTGGTGAGGGGAAGAGTGGCATTAGTGTCTGGTTAGATTTTTCATATTTCTTTTAATATTTTTTTTTTTCTGGAATTGTGTGTTTGAAAGTTTTTGGCCACCTCCCTCATAAGGGGGGAAAAGCCTTTGGTATATGTATGTGGCATATGTATGTATGTGGCATATGTATGAATGTGTGTGTGTGTGTGTGTGTGTGTGTGTGTGTGTGTGTGTGTGTGTGTGTGTGTGTTTGAAACTTATTTGGTGAAGAATTTGTTGACACTGCACTGCTACTTTGGCGATGGCATTTTCCCTTGGATTGGTCCAACTATTCAGCAAGTAGCTGTGGGGGGATTGATTCAATTACATATATTTGGCTTTCATTGCACTCCACAATTTATTGTTACCGATTTCCTCATCCATTCTATTTGTTGTTTTCTCACCAGTTTTCCTTTGTTTATTAGTTTAGCAGGTTTTTTTGTTTACTGTTGTTTTTCTTTTTATTGTTCTGTTAGGTTGTGTTTATGTTTTAGCTTATTTCTCTTTTTCTTAAGAGTGGCTACCTCATGTGTGTAGCTGGAGCTGCAGTTTTTCCTGTAGCTTCCAGGAATGCATGTTTTGCTTGCCTTCTGGATGGTTGCTACATCCACTGCTCTATCTAGGGACAGGAACTGGTCTATGTTCTTCTGCATAATCTTTCCCTCAAACATTCTCTTGTTTGTAAGTTGTATTTTCTCTTCCAGTTCTATGGTGATCATTACTGGGAATTGGGCTAAGGGGTCTTGCATGGTTTCATATGTTGTCCGTGTTTGTAAGGAGGGTAAGCATATTATGTCAGGAAATAATGCTCATTGGCTGGATTGACTAGGCTGTCCTGTAGTGTTATTTTTTTAATTTATCATATTCCAAGTTGTGAACCCCTAGTGTTTTGGGTCATCTTTAGTCTCCCATTTGTGTCAAGCCAGATCTGTTTGCAAAGCTACAAAAAAAAAAAAAAAAAAAAAAAAAAAAAAAAAAACCTTAGCTTTAACAGTACAAATTTTGGTCATGCATCAAATTAATTACTTCATCTCTTCAGTCCCCAATTGACATTTTTTGGCTGTGAAAGAAAGAAAAAAAAAAAAAGTTCCTTACTTGTCACCTAATGGTGAGAACTCTAAGTATTCATCAAAGGGTGGAGGAACAGCTCCTCTCGTCCACTGAGTGAAATCATGAACTATGTTGATGGTTATGTTGGGATGCCAATGGGAAACAATTTCTTCATTCACTGTCTCAGCTTTCTGTGATTGGGGAAAAAAATAGATAACAATAATAAATAAACAAATATATATATATCTATATATATATATATATACATATATATATATATATACATATATATATATATATATATATATATATATATTTACATCTTAATGCATGAGGGGGGAGTGGGTGGGAGGAAGTATGTACAAGAAAAAATTTGACGCAGCCCAAAGGGATTTCTCCCTGTCTTCTCCTTTTCTGCATGGGGGGACGGAGAGGGGGGTCACTGAATTTATGAAGCGGCCTTGCTGTGGATGTGATGTGTCTTGCGACACTGCTTCTGACCCAGGGCAGTGGACAGGATGCAGGGATGACCCGTCATCCAGGACGTGCCAAGATAAGAGGGAGGGAGGAGGGTGGAATATATAGGAAATGGAATGGGTGGGAGTGGTATCTATGCCTTTTTCTTTTTGGCTACCCCCTGTGTATGGGGAAAAAGCCTTTGGTATATGTATGTATCTTAATGTTTGTATAAACATTACTCTAGTACAAACAAGCAAGCATCAGTTGTGCATTAATGATTATGATGATAATATTCATTATAGGACACAAAAAAGCTAAGATAGGTGACAGATGAGTGGAATGCATGGTGGTAGGTGCATGCTATGGCTGGCTACCTCCTTATCATGGGGAAGATGCCTATTAGTATCAAGAAAGATTGACAGATGGGACATTTTGAAAAGAGAGAAAAAGAAAGAGAGAGAGAGAGAGAGAAAGAGAGGAGGGGGGAGGGGGACAGAGAGGAAGGGAGAGGGGGAGAGGGAGAAAGAGGGAGGGAGAGGGAAAAAAGAGGGGAAAAGAGGGAGAGGGAGACAGGGGGAGAGAGAGAAAGAGAGAGGAAGGGAGAGAAAGAGAGAGGGAGGGAGAGAAAGAGGGAGAGGAGAGAAAAAGAGAAAGAGAGCAAGAGAAAGAGGGAGAGAGAGAGAGACAGACAGTGAGAGATAAAGAGAGAGTGAGATAAACCCATAGCTTCAAAATGATCAAAAACAGTTTGAAATGTATGAAAATACTTCACCAGAATTTCTTCTTCTGTCAACTTGGTTTCACCAGTAATAAGGTTGCTTGTCTTGCGGTAACGTCTCCTCTTGTATTTGTTCAAAATTCTACTCTGATATATTGTGTACTTTTTCTGGTACGAGTGATCTGACGTTGGGTCTGGCGAATACCCTTGTTTGACAATATATATGTGGAGATATATCGAACCATTATTACGTAATCTCTGAAATCATAAAAAATAATTAATTCGACATAACTGTTGTCGAAAGTTAAAAAATGAAGTTGTTTTGATTATGATTCAATTTCTTGAGAACCCCAGTGGCAGGTACTTGGCGGTGTGCTAAATTGACATTAAGGTTGACACTCCTGGGCCCAAGACCTCTTTTTCATTAATTTCAACTATATCTCTTTCATCTTTTCACTCAAAGAGCTAACGACCAGTAAATGATCCTCTTCAATAAGCCCATGACATATACAGTACACTGTCCTTCATACAAACAGAAAACACTACAGTCAGTTTATTTTCTTCCCAAAAGATCACCCAAAAAAATATTGCCAGCGAGACTCAAGGCAACAATTATTATCATCCCAAAGGGTTTTTAACCAATTCATACCTCTGAAGTTGGTATTGTCACACTGTGGTCCCATATTCCATCTTCCTCAGGGCCTGACGTCCAGTCACCATACACTAAGTCTTCTTGAAACCAAACTAAAGCACCAGGGTCCTTGAAATTCATAAAATGCTCGCTCTCGCTAATATAAGCATAGAGACTCATCACAGTCCCATTTTCAAAACTGTTGATGGCAGGCATTCTACCCAATGAGTCTGTGGAAGCCCCTGGTTGTCCGGGTTGTCCCGTTGGTGGTGTCTGAGGTCGCCTGAAAATTATACAAAATAACTAGTTGTTGCTTGTTACACTGTACTGTGGATAGGACCCAACTTGGCTCCAATGAGGAGCATCAGGAGACACCTTAGAACTGATTAATTTCAAAACAGATCCAGTCAATAAACTATAGGGGAGAAGAGAATGAAATGCAGGGGTTGTGGTCACAAATCCTCACATTTTCTCCAAAGATATTATGTACAAAATGGCCTTTGCTAATCCACCTCCCTATGATCTTATTCCCTCTGCCAACTATTTAAGATTTTCCTATACCAATGCGGTTTCAAACTCCCCATGCTACCATGCTATACTACTGTACACAGTTTTGATTATACACTAGACTTGTTTATACTTAGCACAGAATAACAGCTGCCTTAGTTTCATGCAGTCGATACTTTAGGGGCTTTTAACCTCTTCAATAAGAATCAAATTCTCGTGTACTGCATCGGATGCCCGAGGTATGAGGATTAATGCATCACAATACTCCCATTATAAAATATAAAATCTCTACTGTATTACTCATTCTCTTTCAATGAGTAATAATAACCACAGAAAACATGATTAACCCAGTTCACAGAATTGGGGGGTCACTCAGCTGCAACTACAAATATAATCAAGACACCTACACCTGTATCCCCGTATACCCACTCACACATGACGCCTATGCAGGCGTCATCATATGGAAGAAGTTAACAATGGCCCTAGGACCAATGTCAAATAATTGCAAATGGTGGTCCTGCAAGACTGATATTACCTTCATCATTTACCTTCTAAATTTGCAAAGAACTTTGCTTACATTTGGGGGTGAAGCTCTCAAATGGTTCTTATTCAATTTCCAGACCAGACCCAGGATCTCTTCCTCTACTACCCTCTTCCTTTACAATCCAATACATTGCTCTCCTCCTCCATTACAACACATATCAAGTTTAAGTTTATTCCCAGAGAGATCTGTGAAAGGGCCAAAGGAATGTTGCCAACCATTCTCAGACTGCGGGTTTCCAGTCAACGAAACTCAAACCTATAATTTTTATCACTGATGACAACTCTATAGATGTCTGTAAACATTCTCTTATAGCTGGAGAATGACCTCCACTCAAGAAGAACTAGGACAAGATTATGAGTGCAACTGTAATGATGGGTGGATCATTTCAAGAACTGGCATGACTTACAATTTTCTGAAGTATAGTGAAAAATCTTCAGACTAAATTAGTGAAGGCCAACTTGTATAAATTAAACAATGAATAAATAAATGAATAAAGTAAATAAATGCAATTCTTTGGCATATACAGTAACTTATATCTTGCCACACAGAATCAATGAACCTTTAGATAAATGAAGGGAAAAAGCAAAAACAATAACAAAGACAACAATGATGATAATGTTAACAATTACATATGACCACAAATCTTTTACTCATAGATTTAGATTCATATTCTAACTATAATGTACACAACTGGCTAGTGCAGAAGCTCTGCTTGATGACAAATCATCATACCTACAGCATTTAATAAAACATTATACCAAACAAACACATTCTAATAAAATTCAACTCACCGGAAGAATGAAACAATGAAGTAAATCATCAGTGCCCTTATTACAAGAGACTTGGTGATGGCTATGAATGATTCTCCAGCAGTAGGTTGTCTGGTGTTGTTGCCATCATTCTGGCCATTTCCGCCCTCTTGTACCTCACCGCCTTCTGCCGGCACAACCTCACCGCCCTCCTGCTCCTGCTCCCCACTGCCTTCTGTTGCTGCAATGTCAGCATTGCTACTGCCAACCTAAAACAAGAAATATCATTTACATAGACTTAAACTTTAATTTTGGTTTCAAACAAAAGGTGGTTTATGTATAAATTTTCAAATTTCATTTACCCATTGCAAGCTGGAAATATTTTCCAACTGCATGAGGAATGTCTATTGAACAGGGAAGATAGAGTGCTGAAGATAAGAATGAATAGCTACTGGTTACTGTGGAAAAAGTGAAGAAGTGACAGCTTAAAGAGATGTTTTTGTTTCATAATTTATTCACATGAAAGAGGAGGGAGGGTAGCCATACTCTCTAAGAGCAGGAGTCAAGGAGCTCTGACTGTCAGGACTTCCAGTGGAATAGCTGTGTCTTGCTGCATGGCTTTTGAACTACCAGTAAGTAATATGTGAAGGGGAGATGATACTCTTTATTCTTAAGATGTTGAGGTGGGAGGGATGGTTATTCTATAGCTGCCTTGCATTTCAGTGACCAGAAACATACAAGCCATTCAATAAAACTTTCTGGGAAGAAACATTGGACTGTTATTCTTTGTTACCATTAGTGTAGGAGTAGTTTCTGTCACTAGCTTATAGTACAAGGAGGAAGTGAAAAATTATTGATTGTCAGCTCTTTATGTGAAAAGATAAAGAAAACCTAACTGAACAGTATCATAGTTGTTGCCTTGGGCTTCTGTGGCTGATAAGTGTTTCTGCTGCCCAAATCCTATTCTAAATACAATGTCCAATTTATTATTGGCCTTCAATGCAATATCTCTAATGTGTGGGTAGATTATTTTCTAATTTGTCCAGTTGAAGAATTTGACCATCTAATCTAACTTCTATATGCTTCTTAGATTCATGACAAGGTAATCAGTGTCTCTAGGGACTTCTGAAGGGATGCAGAGATTATGTTTTGGCTCAGATTAACTGATGTACTTTTGGATGTAAACTGTAGTTGTGGTGCTGGGCTATTACTGATAGGTCGTCTGCATATGTATATTAACATTGTGCTACAGGTTTGGTGTCGGGAAGTCATGGATGTATAGGTTAGCAATGGTATTAGTACTGCCCTTTGTGAGACCCAGTGTAGTATTTTTGTTCCTATTAGATGGTTGTTCAAAGATACTCTCAATTCTCTACGAACTAAGAGGTTTGTCAACTATTTCTTGTCACTGTTGTGCATATCAGTTTCTATGATCATTTCCCATGTCATGTGTCTTGGGACTTTGTCAAAACATTATTTCTATCAACTGCCACTATCACTGACCTCTCAGGTAGTATATTCCTGAAATATTCCAGTACTTGTTTGAAGAGGTTTGTGAGCAGAGCATTGGTGGAGTAGCCTTCTTTGAGTCTATGTTGATTTGGTGAGGCAGTCAGGTGCATTTCAATTTTTTCTAGGATCATCAGTTTAGATATAGCAGAGAGGAAGGAAATAGGTCTGCAGGATGCTGGGGTTAAATTTATGAAAGATCCTAACACCTATGTCTAGACATAAATCTTCAAAATGGTGGAGAAAAAGGGCCCGAATCGATAAAAGATCCTATCTATAGACATAAATCTATTGAATTGTGTCTATGAATAGGATCTTTTATAATTTCAGGCCCTTTTTCTCTGTCAATTTTAAGATTCATTTCTAGACTTATGGGTTAGAATCTTTTATAAATTCAGCCCCTGGATTCTTTGACAGTTTGGTTTCAGGATATGGATTATGTGTGCCCTTTTCCAGATTTTAGGGATGTTGCTCAGCAACCAATAATGGTTGAAGATAAATGTCAGAGTATTTATTGTGACAGGACCCAGATGTTTTAGATGGAATTATGGCTTATTTTGTTAATAAAATATTGACCCTTATAGGTAAGTCTATCTTTACCATGTAAGCCTTGTATATAGTTTCAGTAGATCATATGGACACAGACTGTAACAGTAATAGAATCCTTGTAACAAAATATCATAATCACCTGGTATGTCATCACCCAGCCATCTATTTGCAATAACTACACATTTTGTATGTAGATTCAGTGTCACAAGGGCATGAAGTGTTCATCATAACTTATATTGTTAACAACAGAATTTCTATAAAAGTTGGGTATCAGTATTAGTTGGTATGTTGCAGTCTATCAGTCTTTGCTATATGGTTGAGGCTATGCAATCACCTCTCCCCTTTTGCCTAGCCCTAGACAGGGACTGTACTCCCAAGTTCCCTTATATAAACACTAACCAGTGAGTTGCTGGCAGTTTTGTAAGCCACAGCACCTGTTGCAATACAGGGGATTACTGACATGCAGACTGCCTGTGAGAGGTGGCCCTATACAGGGTAATGAGTGCATGTCATGTACAATCGATATTCTAAGGACTTTCATGATATCCCTACAGATCAAGTCACTCAGTATTCTTTTATGTATGGAGATTATTGGTCACTTATAATATTTACTAACCTTCTATTTGGCTAGCCCACCTCAAGTATCCTACCATCTCCATGATCTTGTTCCTATGTATAGAAGCATTGGCTGTTGATAAAATACCAAATATCCTAGTATAACCTAATGAACTTGAGGACCAGAGCTCTTCTCTTATCGGCTACTCTAGTTGTATATCTTTTCTGGGAAGGCCAACTATATACACATGTAATCAGTTATGCATTTTGCAAAATTTGTTACCTGTACAGGCCTTTTCATGCCAGATTCAGTCATGATGACTTGCACATGTCTATAATCTGAAACTTATACTGATTCACTACATATTTACAAGATACTATAATTCCCAACCTCATCCTTAGGAAATATTGTAAATGCCTATAATAATCTAGAGTAAAATCATAAGAGGAAATAAATGTACTTCATCACTGATGCATAAATATTCTCTACTTTTTCCTCCAACCCTTTCTAGTACTAAGAAGACCCTCAAAGCAAATTAAAATGAAAACAAGTAGGTTTCATAAACAGCCATATCAATCAACCAATCAACCATCAGATTACGGTTTTAGGAGGCACGTGATTGCCAGGAACATGGCCAAAGCCGTTGGATTGACTCACATTTCCTTCCAGGAAAATGTTTTAGAGTGTAGTTTCAACTGGGCATGCAATGGGTAATGTTAGCTAACATCCATCCATCCATACACACTTCCTATTTGCTAGAAGTAATGGCAAAGTGGATACCCCATAACAAGCCTGCCAATGTATACCATCACATTTTGAAGGAATCCTAGCATCCTAGCACAAATAAACAACTTATCACCAAACTAAAATGAATCAATCAAAGTTCACAGGCCACATAAGGCCTCTTCCCGTAAACTTCAACTGTAATCAAACCATTGCCCCAGGTCTCATTTTCATAAGACTTCTGGCTCCCAGGTAACTCTGGCAATACCCACTAAGCAAGTGCACAAGTCACTTGGGGAAGAATTATTGTGTTGTTGTCTTACTAAAACATTGCAGCAAATGAATTATAATATTCTCACTTTTTGTGGCAAAATGCAAAGCCTCAAATACAAAGAATAGAGTCAAGGTACCCAAATGATGCCACAATAAAGGACAAGATCACACAAGCAAAACACCAGAAAATTTTTGACAAAAAAATATAATCCTTTAATTACTTTGCTGGTGCATTATCTATAGTATTTGCAACATTTTCCCTAATGTGGTGTAAATCTGTATAAAAAAGTTAGGAATTTCCATTGTGCAAAGAAATGGAAATCAATGTTCATAAATGGTGCATCTTTTCTGTTTCAAATTCTTATAAATGTCAATGTTGAAAGAGATAGGCCTCTGAGTCTGAGACAGGATCAGATCACATTTCCGCCCCACTAAGATGGATGCACGTGCGATAATATATACGGCAACATCCATGAAATACCGCTCTTCCCCACATTTTATAAATGGTCTCTCTCGTGACGGTAATGCCCCTGTTGCCACCCAGTGGAATATGTCATGATACCCACAGCAATCTTACGAATGTAACATGTTGGATCTAGAATAGGAAATTATGATAACGATCTCCTGTCAAATTCTTTGTACTCTGATATTTCCTTTCCCTAATTTCAACAGCAATAATGTGAAGCGCTTCTTAGAATCACCAACAAGGGAGCAAGGCGGATACACCTCTTGGACGAGTCAAATAAACCAATACATGTCCCAGTTTTCCTGCACAAGGGTACGTGGAAATCAACAATCAAGAAATAAACACTCCTAATAATATGCGTCACCTTACCTTTTTATCACTTATAAACATGCTAAACCATAGTACAGTGCTTAATGAACTTGCCTGGGTACTCTCGTCTCCTTCCGTCTCTGTCATGATTACTTGTAGTGACTGATCACTGAACAGTCACAATCCTCTACTCGAGCGTCGTCTGCTCAACATGGACCTTCATCCGGATGCTGTTTTCAATTATCTCTATTTTCGTGGAAATAAAAAAAATATTGTATATTAGCAATCATAACACTTAACACTGCACTCTAAATTATAAAATTTACGATAATTATAGTTGTTGTATATAATATTCTTATATATTTGCTCCCTGTGTTGAAGATCTTGACATATAACGATCATTCAAAACAGAATTCGGATGCATGCAACGTCATACTTAGACATATCATCATGACGTAACGTTTGAAGGATAACCATATAATGGTAAACCATATATTTCAAATATAACTAAGTAAAACAAACAAAATATACCACATGCATATGAAAAGAAAAGTCAGAAGTAAAATATAATGTACAGAGACTGACAACAGATTGGGTAACAGATTACAAAAATGTAACTTTCACTAATTTTCACACAGAAGAAAATGGGAGAACAGTAACCACGTCCCGGCTAATGTGAGATGGTGATAAATATCCTGTTCACTGCAATAATGCCTTCTTTATATTCTGTTAAGGGTAATGATTGATTATATTCAACAATAGGTAAGTAGTCTTGGGCAAATTCGAAATAGTTGTCCAAGTCACCTCATGTGCGAGGTGGGCAGCGGCCGGGAACCATTACTCAGAGCGAATGCCCTTCCTAATTTCTGTGTCGCGCCCAGGGTTCGAACTGAGGCCGAATTCACCACGTGGTTACCAGACACGCCTTCTACCACCCGAGCCACGGCTGCCCCCCCCCTCCACAGCCATGTACCGTAGTCATACTAGTAATTGAAATAATAATAATAATGAATCCGATAAACTCGTCAGAGAGCATTGCGAAATAATCCAGGATGACAATTAAAAATGTAAAAAATAAAATAGAAGACAATGAAAATGAAAATAACAAGAACAACATAAGACTAGATAAACTAGACCAGTGTGTTTTCCTGGGCTCGTCCGAAGCCTGGGAGTTCAATGTACTACATAGTGTCACAAATTCGAGTATTATTTCCGTTTTGCATTTTAAGTGCAATTTTAATTTATCCATTGTATTCCATTTTTATATATTTTGCAAATACAGTTTCTAATTCTGGTATAACTGTTTAGTTTATTATTATTATTATTATTAATTAAGAACCACTGAAGACTTGTCGAACAGGTGAGGTAGTAGGAAGGACACAGTCAAGAAATGCAAGGCGGGAACTAGAATAAAACACATAAATTGGTTTCCGTAGCAATAGCTATTGCTATTTACCTGAGAGTTGTTATCTCACCTAGTGGGCTTCCCTGGCCTGATGGTTCAACCAACATGGACAAAGGCAAGGAAGCCGCACTTCACTGGTAAACTAGCTGTCATCAAAATAGAAAAAATATATCTAACCATCTGCAAAGCAGAATAAAGGATTACAAAGGAGGAGCATGCCGACAGGAGACCTTTTGGTCCATTACTAGGTCGGATGTGAAAAAAAAAATGATAAATAGATGAATAAATACTATAATAACATAAATAGTAATAAATAAAATAAATAAATGCATAGGTAGCCTATAGTTAAATAATAAACAAACAGGTAAATAATAAATAATAATAAATTGACAGATAATCAATAATAAATGAAAATCAAGCAAACAATAAACAAACAGACAAATAATAAAAAATATAAGAAATAATATAAAACATTGCATCACGTTCTGCAAATTAGTAGTATTTGTACAATTCAGTTGGTAGTATTTGTACAATTTATCAGCAAGAAAATTTGAGATGAAATATTTAAATGTATAGAGAAATGGATACGATAGATAGTATGCATTTCATATTTGTAATGTATCAGTATAATTTTTTTTCTTGCGGCCTGAGTTCCCATTTTATACTGACGACCCCTTGTACCTACATAAAATGGTTTAAAATATATAGTTCAACATTACTGTACAATTATTTAGAACAATTTTCATTGTCTTATAATAACAATGATAAACAATCTACCATAGAGAGGAAGAACACATTTCAACCTTTCTGAATACTAAACGTGTAATCCCTGAACATCTTTGAAATTATTTCAAGTGGTGTGTAAGAGTAGGTAAACCGATCCTTGTGCACATACCTGTGCAATATGTGGATATACAGTACATTATCAGGTCCAATCGATTTAGATGGATCAAAATAAGAAATAACTAACGATGTCATAAACTAAAGATAAGATTACCTTTTACCTTTTCACATGTACAGTACACACACACGCATATATGCACACACAGTTGGGTGTGTGTGCGTGTAAGGTCAAAGCATTACCCATAGATCGGACATACGAGCTCTGAGCTCTCTTCCGGGAGGGAAATAGCTATCGATCACGAGTCCAACACGTGATCCAAAGACCAAGGTGAATCACACACACACACACACACACACACACACACACACACACACACACACACACACATATATATATATATATATATATATATATATATATATATATATATACATATATATATATTGCAGTAATTCACAAGGCACACGTGAAAATAATATGCAGAAAAAACCACTGGGAAATAAGAAGCTTAGTCCGAACGTTTTCGTCTATTTAAAACATTATCAAGGAATACACAGTTACAGAGACAAATGTGGATATATATACATAAAGTAAAAGACAAGCTAGGAACATGGGAAGTACACACAAGATGCTTCACAATCAGGTAGAGCCGATGTTTACATATACGGACGTTTGGTCCATGACGTTACGTCACCCCCGCTTAGTAGCACTTGGAGAAGTTCTTACAATTTTATCAATAACAATCCTTGATAATGTCTTAAATAGACGAAAACGTTCGGACTAAGCTTCTTATTTCCCAGTGGTTTTTTCTACACACACACACACACACACACACACACACACACATATATATATATATATATATATATATATATATATATATACATATATATATATGTATATATATATATATATATGTGTGTGTGTGTGTGTGTGTGTGTGTGTGTGTGTGTGTGTGTGTGTGTGTGTGTGTGTGTGTGTGTGTGTGTGTGTGTGTGTTCTCCTTTTATGCATGGGGGACGGAGAGGGGGGATCGCCGATTTAATGAAGCGGCTTTGCTGTGGATGTGCTGTGTCTTGCGATACTGCTTCTGACCCAGGGCAGTGGACAAGGTGCAGGGATGACCCGTCATCCAGGAGGTGCTAAGATGAGAGAGAGGGTGAAGGGATGTGGAGTGTATTCAGGGATGGAATGGGTGGGAATGATTTTATGCCTTTTCCTTTTTGGGTACCTCCCTTGTAAGGGGAAGCCTAGGTGTATGTATATATATAAATATATATATATATATATATATATATATATATATATATATATATATATATATTGAGTACTTCAACGCCATAATCCTGTTCTACGTTCGTAAAGAGCTGGAGTCCAGGAGCCATGTTATCGAAAAATTTCAAAACACTGGACTCAGAGTAACAGAATTTATTACCGACGTTTCGAACCCTGTCCGGGGTTCGTCCTCAGGGTTATACATAGTAAGCAAAAGGATTCAGTTATAAAGTGTACCGATGTTCTCTGGGACAGGTCCCACCGGATTGAACAAAGTTGAACGAAATAAAAACCTATTCCGAATGACAAAAGGAAATTAATTTCAAATTTGTATAAAGCGTCACCCAAATGAGAAGAATTGACAAAAACCGCCACATATCCCATGTCAAAATAAACGGAACAATACAAATTCTGAACGACACCCAGAAATTAATAACAGAGTAAGTACAAAGTGTCAACAAATGGAACCACCGAAAAATAAAAGGGCAAAAAGAAAAATATCAAATGTCACAGACCAGACATAAAAGCACTACACGGGTCGTCTGTCACCGCTCTAACTGTCCTGTATGACTTTATCAGCACAAATCAAACTATAAAACAAAACAAAAACAAAAACCAACACTGGCGTTTTTGTCAATTCTTCTCATTTGGGTGACGCTTTATACAAATTTGAAATTAATTTCCTTTTGTCATTCGGAATAGGTTTTGATTTCGTTCAACTTTGTTCAGTCCGGTGGGACCTGTCCCAGAGAACATCGGTACACTTTATAACTGAATCCTTTTGCTTACTATGTATAACCCTGAGGACGAACCCCGGACAGGGTTCGAAACGTCGGTAATAAATTCTGTTACTCTGAGTCCAGTGTTTTGAAATTTTTCGATAACATGTATATATATATATATATATATATATATATATATATATATATATATATATATGCTCACATGTACATGACAGAAAGCAGTATTACAGTACCAGAAGTATATTCAACACATCATTGAGGGTAAATATTTAGAATGTAATAGAAAGCATTACTTTTGCCGAATATTCTGGAAAAAATATACTTCATTCTATATTCAGAATAATCGTATTTGTGCTACAGAGTACATCTCTTTAAAAGGCGTCATCTATTTTTACAAAATTCAGGTTACCAATTTTTTTTATCCTGGATTCGCTCGGCCTTGTCATTCTCGTTCGGGGCACCTTTGCGCGGCGTGTCTTGGCTACCGGAATCACCCTTGCTAGCGGCGCCCTCCTCCTGTACAAGCGGATGAAGTGGCGCCTAGAGAGCTGCTTGCCCTACATAGCTGGTCATGAGCCTACATTCATTGCCGGGGACATTAATGCGCGTCGTCCCATCTTCCGTTCCCTCACACTCACATTTGATTTTATTTTATTTTAATTTATTTTATCTTATTTTAATTGATTTCATTTCATTTTAATTTATTTTCTGCTCGTCGTGCTCCATGGATGGTGGAATCCCAGCTCACTAGTGACCACTATGCTCTCGTCACGACTTTAGCTGTGGAGTTCTCCCCACGTCGACGCTGGAATACAGGGAAGTTTAAACGGAGCAGCTAAAATACTGGTACGATGCCCCTCCCCCCACACACACCCGTACAGGATATAGACGACCAACATCGGAACTTCGCCGTCACCGCCCAAGACGACGAAGAAAAAAATATATAATAATGATAATAATATTAATGACAATAATAATGATAATAGCAATAATTATACTAATATTAATGACAATAATAATGATAATAGCAGTAATGATAATAATAATAACAACAATAATAATAATAATAATAATTACATTAGTAATGATGATGATGATGATGATGATGATGATGATGATGATGATGATGATGATGATGGTGATGATGACAACAATAATAATAATAAAAAATAATAATATCAATAAACAGGAACGGAGCAACATTCCTCCCAGAACCAAAGTTGTTTTGTTTCACTCCCGCCCCTCCCCCACCCCGCCCCGCCTCTGAGTGGAAGCCCCTGCAGTAGCTCGGTTGGTAGAGCGCGCGTCTGGTCACCGCGTGGTGAATTCGGCGTCTGTTCGATTCCTGGTTGCGGCGTAGAGTGTAGGAGGGGCATCCACTTTGAGTAATGCCTCACAACTGCTGTTCACCTCACACCTAAGGTAACTTGGCCATCACTGTATGCGCAATACATCAGCTTCCTTCGAGTATTGTCAATGATGTGGCATAAGCGTGGACACCGTCTCCTGGGTTCATGTATGAACAGTTCCGGACCACCGACAAGGTTGAGGTTCGAGCTCAGCCCCGACTACACAAACTCAAGAACAATCTAGAATAGTAACACAATAACTACCCACCGTTTCCACAGAGGCTAACAATTACGGGTATCGACGTTATCAGCATCATCACAATCAATAAACACAACCCCGACCCCATTAAGAGATTCCTGAATCTTCTTGAACTCCTGAATTTCACATTCTTGAACCTACACTAACCCAAGATTCCTTGTTCCTGAAGTCTACCAGCAATGCACCAATAACAAAGAAATGCCTCCACGGGAGTATTTGGTGAATTTGAAAATGCACTCCCCGTCAGAGGCTAAGTGACCCCCCGTTAGAGGCTATAAATGCTCCCATCACACCTTTCTATCTCCACCGTCCCTTATTGCCTATTTTAGCTATTGGCTTGCGAAATTATTACACTTTTTTATTCAATGTATCTATTGCAGAAAAGATTAGGGAAAATGTTTCATATTTTGTTTATTCTAACACAAAAAGTCGTCGATTACGGTAAAATGTCCAGGGCATCTCTGAACTCGCTTTTATTATCGTTATTTCGTCAGCTTTGTCAGCAGTGGCTGATCCAGGAACAAAATTGGGGATAGGGGCTAAATTGAGTTTTGTAAATATAGATGACGATTTGAGGGGAGTTAACCTGAATTTTGTAAATATAGATGCCACTTTTAAAGAGTGCACTCTGTAGTACAAATACGATTATTTTGAATATAAATTAAATTGTATGTTCTCACTCGATTTAGTTTCTGTCTAATTTTTGGGCAAAAGTAATACTTAATCTTACATTTTTAAAGATTTACCCTCAATAATGTGTTGAATATCCCTCAAATTATTCTCACTGAAGTATTTTATTGGGGAAAAATCTGCCCGCTGCATTACTGCTTTCTACCACGTACCGGTGCACACAAGGCAGATTTCTTGACCTCTGCAATGAGGTAATGAAAGAACAATTTGGGGAAGGGGACTTCAGCCCCCTCAGCCTCCTCCCCCCTGGACCCGACACTGAGTCCAAACTAGAACTGCCGGCCCCCAAAAGTGATACTCCTGGGCATATGCCCCCCAACCCCTATGTGGGGGGTCATGTTACCCGTGATATGTGGCCTTAAGGAGACGCTCTAACTATACAGCTAGAATCAAGAGCTCACAGGCAGAACCAAAGGCAAAACCAAAGGCAAAACCAAAGGCAAAACCCCAACAACCCTGATAGACACTCCAACATCACGTAGAATATGTAATACCAGTATGGGAGTAGTCTACGTTCCATTTCTACGATGCCCCTCAGAAGACTAAAATAACACGAAGAACACGGAGTGAGTAGAAAATAATAAAACGATTCTAAGAACCATAAACGCTGAACACTTAATTTTAAGAGATTTGATGTAGGCCTAAACCGAAATGGTGGTTGACCATTGTGGATAAGATATAAGCTGAAGATAAAGATAACAAAACTGGCGAAATTTGACAGCGGGAAAAATGACGACGAGAACACTGTGGGGTAGTGCAAGAAAGCATAATATTACAACTAGCGATGATCAAAAATCTTCTTTACCATCCTTGACCCTCAGACATGTTGATATAAATCGGTACGATACTGGAGTGTAAACAAATCACAATTTTCACGACAAAGGTCGACTTAGTTAAGGTTTATTCAACAAAATAAACTTCTATCGTTAACAAGTACCATTACAGTAAGTCAAAATGTGCAAAAATGATAATGATAATGATGATGATGATGATGATGATATTAATAATAATAATAATAATAATAATAATAATAATAATAATAATAATAATAATAATAATAATAATGATAATAATAATGATGATGATAATAATAATAATAATAATAATAATAATAATAATAATAATAATAATAATAATAATAATAATAATAATAATAATAATAATAATAATAATAATGATAATAATAATAACAATAATACATACATTTACCAAAAGCTTTCCCACCCTTACAAGGGAGGTAGCCAAAAAACAAAGGCATAAAAACTATTCCCACCCATTCCATCCCTAATACATTCCACCCTCTACCCTCCATCTTATCTTGGCACCTCCTGGATGATGGGTCATCCCTGCATCTTGTCCACTGCCCTGGGTCAGAAGCAGTGACTCAAGACACAGCACATCCACAGAAAGGCCACTTCATTAAATCGGCGACCCCCACCCTCTCCGCCCCCTCATGCAGA
>NC_134793.1:19306599-19311599 GCF_046742065.1 Oratosquilla oratoria | reverse complement strand
GCCATGATATATAAATAGGCATAGTCGAAAGCCAAAATGCGTTTTCGCACCTCCTAGTGCTTCTTCAGTGGCAATTGAAGTAATGAAGATTCCATGAAGATTAGCAACTTTTATACCCGGTGCTTCTTCAGTGGCAATTGAAGTAATGAAGATTCCATGAAGATCAGCAATTTTTATACCCGGAAGGGTTTAAAAGTTGCTGATCTTCATGGAATCTTCATTACTTCAATTGCCACTGAAGAAGCGACAGGAGGTGCGAAAACGCGTTTTGGCTTTCGACTATGCCTATTTCTATACCATGGCATACGGCGAATTACTCGGACTCCTGCCTATGGAAGGCAAAGTCGCCTTACGAAAGAGAGAGAAGATTGACAAAAAGCTTTGTCACAACAAGCTTGCCATTGCATTCAGTGAAATATATATATATATATATATATATATATGTATATATATATATATATATATATATATAGATATATATACACACAAGCACCCGGACCTGGCTTCGCCAGGTGTGCTTGGCCTACGGCGTAGCTCGCTTTGCTCGCGAGAGAATTTGACGACAACGTCGGGAGACTTTGACGACTCCTTTTGGAGACTGAAGGCTCCTTTAGGAGATTTTGAAGACTCCTTCGTAATACTTCTCCTGGCAATATTTCGTAAAGATTCTCATAGCAATATTTCGTAAAGATTCTCTTGGTAATATTTCGTAAAGATTCACTTGTTAACATTTGGTAAAGATTCTCTTGGCAATATTTCGTAAATATTTTCTCATTAATATTTCGTAAAGATTCTTTTGTCAGAATTCCGTAAAGATTATCTTTTTCTTGTTAGCACCACTTTCTTTTTCCATGGTAATATTAGTGTTTCCGGTGATGACTCATTTCCGGGTTGGGCCTTGCGTAGGAGGTTGGAAGGTTTAGAGAGAAATATTTTTTTATGTTAGTGGAGTGGAGATTCTCTTAGCAATATTTCGTAAAGATTCTCTTAGCAATATTTCGTAAAGATTCTCTTGGTAATATTTCGTAAAGATTCTCTTGTTAACATTTGGTAAAGACTTTCTTGGCAATATTTCGTAAACATTTTCTCATTAATATTTCGTAAAGATTCTTTTGTCAGAATTCCGTAATTCCGTTTTTATGTATATAGATTCTCTTGGCAATATTTCGTAAATATTCTCTTAGCGTTATTTCGTAAAGATTCTCTTGGTAATATTTCGTAAAGATTCTCTGAGTCTGAGTCAGATGTGTCCCCGGGAGTTAGTGTTTCCGGTGATGACTCATTTCCGGAGTAGGAGGTTGGAAGGTTTTAGAGTGAAATATTTTTTTATGTATATATATATATATATATATATATATATATATATATATATATATATATATATATATATATATATATATATATATATATATATATCAGAGGCGACTCCAGGTCATCAACGTCACTCGGGCTCATCACAGATTTCGCCTAAGACACATGCATAAATGAAGGTAAGAGACGTAATGCACACCGTAGACTTTTACCTCTACCAAGCTAATACGTATTAGCCCGAGTTACTGGACAGTTTTCCGTTCCTTTAAGAATATTGTATAATTTAAATCTTTCTTACATTAGAATTTAAATCCTAAGCTCTGTAGAAATCTATTGTTTCAAGGAAACATTGAATTTGAATTACTTTTAATTCTTACAATTATAGATAACAACTTGGGCCGGTAAGCTCTGAGCCCGAGCGCATCATCAACTCAAGAGATGCCAGTTAGTCTTTTACCCAGCTTACCAAGCTAATTTGTATTAGCCCGAGTTACTGGACAGTTTTCCGTTCCTTTAAGAATATTGTAGAATTGAGATCTTTCATACATTGGAATTTAAATCCTAAGCTCTGTAGAAATCTATTGTTTCAAGGAAACATTGAATTTGAATTACTTTTAAATTCTTACAATTATAGATAACAAGGCTGTAAGCTTTGAGCCCGAGCGGCGGAGGCAGGATCCGGAAAAGCTCTGATTGGCCGAGCCGAGAAGCAGCTCGACTATCATTGGGTGACGAGTCAGGCGCGTTATATAGGAGCAATATTTATATTCTGACACAGCCCACCTAGAGTAGACGAATCCCAGACGCTGAACGAAAATATATGAACTGTGGCCAGGCGAAATAAATGGAGCCCGAGCTAACTGGCTGTAATTACATGTTCATTTTAGAAAATCTAATACTCGGGCTAAGCCCGAGTAGCCTGACGGCCGGAGTCGCCACTGATATATATACATATACATACATATATATATATATACATATACATTATATATATATATATATATATACTGTATATATACAAGCCGCGGGTTTCGCCCTCTCCGGCTTCGCCTGAGGCTTGGCTGCGCAAACAGCGGCCTACGGCCGCAGCTTTCCGCGCTCTAATCCTTCGTTTCCCCCTTCGGCCTCGGCCTTGGGGCGGAATCCCAACACGGGATCCCCAGCACGAAGAAGAACGCGAAGAAGAACGCGAAGAAGAACGCGAAGAAGAATGCGAAGAAGAACGCGAAGAAAAACGCGAAGAAGAACGCGAGGAAGAAGAAGAAGAAGAAGAAGAAGAAGAAGAAGAAGAAGAAGAAGAAGAAGAAGAAGAAGAAGAAGAGGAACGTGAAGAAGAAGAAGAAGAAGAAGAAGAAGAAGAAGAAGAAGAAGAAGAAGAAGAAGAAGAAGAAGAAGAAGAAGAAGAAGAAGAAGAATACCACCTGACCCCGACTTACCCAAGCGCTTTTTCAAGAATATTTTTAGGACAAAGTGTCACCGTAATACCACCTGTCCCCGACTTCCACAGCGTTTTTTAGAAGAATGTTTTTATTTAGACTCAGATATTTACATATATATATTTATATATATATATATATATATATATTACATATATATATATATGTATATAACAGTAATCACATAAAACACATGAATAAAGATATTTTTCTGAAACCACGAGGAAATCAAAGATCGGAATACTAAACGTTTTCGTCTATTTAAGACATCTTCGTACTCCGAAGATGTCTTAAATAGACGAAAACGTTTAGTATTCCGGTCTTTGATTTCTTCGTGCTTTCAGCAAAATACATACATACACACACACACACACACACACACACACACACACACACACACACACACACACACACACACACACACACACACACACACACACACACATATATATATATATATATATATATATATGTGTGTGTGTGTGTGTGTGTGTGTGTGTTTGTGTGTGTGCGTGTGTGTGTATGTATATATATATATATATATATATATATATATATATATATGTACACACACACACACACACACACTGTTCACCTAGCAGCGAGTAGGTACGGGACGTTAGTCAAGGAGTTGTGACCTTGCATTCCCGGTGTGTGGAGTGTGAGTGGTCTCAGACCTACCCAGAGATCTGCCAATAATGAGCTCTGAGCTCACTGCCGTAGGGTGGTGTCTGGCTGTCTCGAAAAGAGGCTGCAGCAGATCCGAGGTGAACACACACACATCTTGGAAAGATGGACAACAAGAAAGATCACCCACGATGAAAGAAATAAAGGTAACACAAAAAGAAATAAGAAACCAGATTAAAAAAAACTAGATGTCAGGAAATCGCATGGACCAGATGGAATCGCAAATTGGATACTGAAAGAGTGCATAGATGAACTGACAGATAAACTATACAAGATAATTGACTTCTCACTCAAAGAGGGAAAGGTGCCGCAAGATTGGAAAGATGCAAACATAGCACTAATATATAAAGGAGGAAATAGGGAAGATCCTACAAACTTCAGACCGGTATCCCTTACAAGCACAGTAGCAAAAATATGCGAAAAGGTCATCAGAAACAAATGGACCAAACACTTGGAAGAAAATAAAATAATAAACCCCAAACAATTTGGCTTTAGAAGTGGAAGATCATGCACCACAAACCTAATTTGCTTTTACTCGAGATTAATTGAAATACCACAAAAAAGAGATGGCTGGGCAGACTGCGTCTTCTTGGATTTGCAGAAGGCATTCGACAGAGTACCACATAAAAATCAATAAGACAAAAATGAAATAATAGGAGGAATACAAGATAAACTGCTGGAATGGATGAAGGATTTAACTGGGAGAATAATGAGAGTGGTACTTAGAGACAAAAATTCGAATTGGGAAGATGTGAAAAGTGGCGTCACACAAGGCTTGGTACTGGCACCTTTAATGTTTGCCATATATATAAATGATATGGATGAGGGAGTAAACTGTTATATGAACTTCTTTGTCGACGATGCCAAATTACTCAAGAGAGTAAGAACAGAAGAAGATTGCATATCACTACAAGAAGACCTAGACAAAATATGGGAATGGAGTCGGAAAAGTGAGATGAACTTCAGCATTAAAAAATGCAGCATAATGGAATTTGGAAAAAGTAAAAACAGAGACAGTATAAAATTGGAAACGAAGAAGTAAAAAAAAAAAGTCGATTCAGAAAGGGACCTGGGAGAAATCATCTCAAGTGACTTGACACCTGATATATGTCAATAAATTATTTGGAGAGACTTATAATTTATTGAGGTCATAGATGAGGAGATTGTTAAAAAAAATAGTTGTTACACTGATAAGATCTAAACTAGAATATGCTGCAACACTATGGGCACCTTGCACAGAGAACATAAGAAAGTTAGAAGGAATACAAAGAGCAACGAACATTTTTAGAATTATGAAAGGGATGGAAATTCTAGACAGAGACGACTTATTAAAGTGGGACAGAAGAGAAATAAGAGGACACGAAAAGAAACTAAAGAAAGACAGCCACAGAAGAGACCTAAAAAAGAATAGCTTCCCACATAGAGTGATTGATGTCTGGAACAAATTGAACGGAGTGACAGTGAATGCCAAAACTATACACGATTTTAAGAATAAACTGGATGTGGAGAGATACGAAAACGGGTCACTACGAGCATAACTCTCGTCCCGTAAAATACAACTAGGTA